>NC_057809.1:355353385-355673341 GCF_018294505.1 Triticum aestivum
CCCGGCGGCGAGGCCGAGCGGAGAGGGCACGGTGGCGGCGGTGTACCAGGCGGCGGGGCGAGGAAGACGAAGCCCTGGGCGGCGGCGGCGGATCCCGGGCCGCGGGGGCCGGCCACGGGCCGAGCGGGCCCGCGCGGAGTTGGCGGCGATGTGGGGCGCCCGCGCCACGTGGCGCGCCCCGGTTGGCCGTGGCGGTTAGTCCGGAGGGAACCGGACGTGTCCGGTGGCGGAGATGATTTTTTTAGGGTTTGGAAGGGGGGAGATCCGGAATTTCAAGAGGGGGACCTATTTATAGGCATAGAGGGAGCTAGGAGAGTCCAAATGAGGTGCGGTTTTCGGCCACGCGATCGTGATCGAACGCTCTAGATGATGGAGAGAGTTTTGGTGGGTTTTGGGCCAATTTGGAGGGGTGTTGGGCTACAACACACACGAGGCCTTTTCGGTCCCTCGGTTAACCGTTGGAGTATCAAACGATGTCCAAATGGTACGAAACTTGATAGGCGGTCTACCGGTAGTAAACCAAGGCCGCTTGGCAAGTCTCGGTCCAATCTGGAAATGTTTAATCCGCACACACGAAAGAAAGGTAGAAATGACCATCGGAGGAGAACGAAGCACCGGAATGCAAAACGGAGAACGGGGAAAATGCTCGAATGCATGAGATGAACACGTATGCAAATGTAATGCACATGATGAAATGATATGAGATGCATGACAACGATAACAACACACGGAGACAAAAACCCGAACCCGAGAAAATAAAATAACTTAACACCGGAAACATCAAGATTTGGAGTACAAATTGGGAAAGTTACATCCGGGGTGTTACAGTTCTGCTGCTGTTCTTCTTGGCACGTACTGCTCTCCTGTCGCTGCTGCTCTTGTTGATGCGCCACTGCTCTCCTACGATGCTGGCTCTACTGAGTTGCTTGGTAGCTACTGATTCTAATCGCTGCTGTTGGCTCTACTCTGCTGCTTACTAGTTGTTGCTGCTAATCGCTGTTGCTCGTGCATAGCTCCTGCGGCTGCAGCTGCTGCCTTTGGCCAGGAGGCCGGCCCGATTAAATTAGTCTAGGATTAGTTAGGTTAGCTAAATTGTTTACTTAGTATTATGTGTGAATGACAGTTGGGTCCACCTAATTAGATTAGACAAGTCTTTTTGAAAATTAATAAAGCAGTGACATGTGGGCCACCACCTCTGCTTTTGACCGGTCAATTTGACTTGGTCAATTCGGTTTAAAGTTAAATACAAAACTCTAGAAAATTAATAAAACTTTGAAAATATCATATAAAATAAACCGTAACTCGGATGAAAATAATTTATATATGAAAGTTGATCAGAAAAATGAGACGAACCCGAGCACACTATCCGCATACCTGTCAGATGCCTCCAAAACTGTATACATGGAACCTTTCCCCCCGTTCATCTGTCTAACAGATGTCCGAAACCGGGAAAACGTTCTAGTTAATTTCCTGCTTCGTCTGCAATGTGTATCATTGCGTTAGGTCATGCCTAGCACAACGTTTTTCCATGTTATGCTTTGTGATGCTTTGATTTCTCTGTTATTTATTGTGTTCTTCATCCGTTACTCTTTCCGGTAGACCCCAAGACCGATGTTGATCTGGTGATCGACTACTTCACCGTCGAGGGTCCGTATTTGTCTGCCGAGCAACCAAGCAAGCTCCCCCCTTTGATCATTCCATATCACCCATTCTATTATCTTGTGCTTGCATTAGATTTGCTACTATAATTGATTGCTCCTATTCTGATGCATAGCCTGTTTTTGCTTCCTGCTTTCATACCTTACCTGCTTATTCTAAACTGCTTAGTATAGGCTGGTTAGAGATCCATCAGTGACCCCCATCTTGTCCCAGTTACCCCGCTTTATGTTCGGTGACTCGATCAACGTGATCAACGTCCATGCCCCAACACCGCACATCACCCCCTTAGTTGTACAACTTTGCAGAGTTAATATCGAGTGCCGAGGGTGGTACCTCCACAACACATCTGATGTTAACCATGTAGCGTAGCTATTTGGTCGTGGTCATCGAGGGTGATTCCTCCTTAACCACTCCTGATACGACTCTGTCGTGCAACCCCTCAAGTGTGAACCTCGAGGGTGGTTCCTCTTATGTTCACCTTGATGATTACATCGAGTGGAATTCACCGAGGGTGATTCCTCGGGTTTCCCCCTTGACGTTTGGACACACGGATACTTGTACTTTACAACTGTTACTTGGAAAGGCGGGTCGACCCTGAGGGGTACCCGCGAGTGGTGTGGAGACGGGTTGACCTGGAGGGTACCCGAGAGTTGAATACGAGGCGTGGCCGGCCACTCTTAGCCCTTGCCATAAGTCCTTGAGACGGGGCGACGGGGTCACATCTTTCATGATTCTCTGCTCATGACTGCACTACCAACACACTAACGGTTTGGATATTTGATCCCAGGGGCCTCTGGCTTGATAGCACTAACCATCACGTGGGCATAGTATGGGCGTTCTGTGTCGTATGCATCTGCTAAAGCTTAATAGACGTCATGCGACTGAGCGCGCGCGCTGGGTTGGACTGGTAAGCACCTGCCTTTTTTGAGGAGGTAGCTAGGTCTGCTCACCGGTCGCCCATGCAACGTGTAGGAGTTCCCAGGGCGATGGCCCAAGACCCCTGGGGGCATAGGTTTAGTTCGGTGTGCTGACCTCTCTATTAAGCCTAGGTAGGGTTGCGGCGTATCATTTGGCCGAGGCCGGGCATGACCTAGTAAAGTGTGTCCAGCTGGAGTTAAGCGAGCGTATTGGGTAAGTTGGTGCACCCCTGCAGGGAAGAAAACATCTATTGATAGCCTATCCTATGGTAACGGAAACTCGGAGTTGTATCCCGATCGATACAACTAGAATTGGATACTTGAGATGAGAAATGTATATGAGAAATGGATAGTATGGCTCTGGGATTGCTTTGTCGCAGGGAGTCGAGAAAGGATCTTTGGCCGAGGTTGATAACACTACTAAAACTTTACTTTATGCTACTCTACTCCATCCTGTTGCTGCAAGATGGTGGTTTCCATAAGATGCTAGTCTTCGATAGGACTAGCTTCTCCCCCTCTTATTATGGCATTTTGCAGTTAGTCCTTTGATACTACCCCTTTCATTGATACCGGTGCATAAGTAGTGTAGATCCTTGCTTGCGAGTACTTTGGATGAGTACTCACGATTGCTTTGCTACCCCTTTCCCCCTTCTATCTTCTTTCCGGTTGTTGCAACCAGATGACGGAGTCCAGGAGCCAGATGTCACCATCGACGCTTATTACTACCCCGAGGGTGCCTACTACTATGTGGAGACCGTTGACGACCAGGAGTAGTTAGGAGGCTCCCAGGCGGGAGGCCCTGCCTTTTTGATCGTTGTTGCTTTTGTGCTAGCCTTCTTAAGGCAGGCTTGTTTAACTTATGTCTGTACTCAGATATTGTTGCTTCCACTGACTCTTCTATATTCGAGCTTATGTATTCGAGCCCTCGAGGCCCTTGGCTTGTAATATAAAGCTTGTATTCGAGCTTATGTATTTGAAGCATGAGAAAAGGAAGCTTGAGTACATGATTGGTGACCTATTCAAACACAAAGAGGCCACCAAGGAGAAGATAAGGGAGCTGAAGGGCATGCTGAATGAATTTGATTGAATTTGTGTCATTATAAAAAATGACTTTGTATCTTTCCTAGAATGTGTACCTTCTGTCAAATGAACATGAACCTCCTCCTGGATTTGTGTCATTTGTACTTTCTATCAAATGTTAACTAAATTGGGTTCAGTTAACTAAACTGGGTTCAGATAAGTAAATGTAGATAAGAAATTGAAGTTAACTGTCAGTGTTTCTTATTTTGGAAAGATTTGTTGTTTTCTATGACTGAATTTGCATGCTTGGACCAAATTTTGATTAAAGAAAAAAAATTAAAATTTACACAAATTTTTTTTGCCTGGGTCTCGAACCTAGGACCTGTGGTATTGAACGTTGGGGGCAATGCCAGTGGGTTAAGTAGTAGTGCTTTGATCAAGGGTAGGTACTAAACTAACTATTTAGTAGTTGCTAGTGGCCCAATGGCCCACACCTTTTCGGTTTCCTTCTTTGCTCTTTAAGCCCACCCACCCACCGCTCCACTCTCCACTCACCTACAGTCCACCCACGTCTCCTCGGTTACCCCATTACCAAACCCCCACTCCACCGTCAAGAAAACCCTCGTCGCCGATGACATGAAGAACAACCCTGCCTGGCAGAGGGTCATCGATGACCTCACAGGCGACGACAAGGTGATGCACGCGGACCTGACAGAGATCGGGAAGTGGTTCCCCAGCATTGGGATGCGGCTTCACCACGCGCATGGCCTCCTCAAGGTCATGACCGACGACGAGCTGGACCGCGCCTGCATCGACCCCAATGGTATCCCTTGTGCGCTCGTCTTTTGCTTCATGATGCAGGAGATGCGCTCTGACGACTAGGGGCAGCGAGCCCGGTGGTGGATGTACCTGTCCACCACCGCGCCACAGCAGCCGGATCCGTCGCGTGTTGGCTCACAAACGGAGCGCGTCGACAACGTCGACCTGGCCGTCCTAGCGCCTGTCAAGATGGTCTACTGGGACCACTACCAGCCTGATCTCCTCAGGTGCGACGACGTCTCTGAGTACATCTCGTCCGATTCAGAGTACGACTCTGGCTACGCCGCTGACTTGTCCTGGTCGACTGGCTGGGATGAGCCCGAGGTGATTGTCCTCTCTGACGATGAGCCGTAGGTCAAGGTGGCGGCGCCTGTCATCCCCGAGCCGGAGGTCCAGATGGTGGTGCCCCTCGCCAGGGAGGGTGACAAGCACCGCCCCATTGACGTCGAGCTGCTTCCAGATGTTCCTGACACCGTCAAGCAGGAGGTGGAGGTGGTGTTGGCCCTGCAAGCACACGTGGACGTCGCAGCACAGCCAGAGAGGAAGAAGAAGAGGAAGGTGGCATTTGACATGGAGGTTCGCTGCTCAGAGCGCCTCCAGAAGATGAAGAACTAAAGATGAAGAAGATGCAGTAGCAGGCATGGAGAAGATGCAGTTGAAGTAGTTAGGTATGCTGAAATATACTGATTTTCAGCATATAAGTTATAAAATAGTAGTTTGTTAGGTGTGCTTGTATATTAAGCACATAAGTTATTTGTAATTTCTGCTGGCAATGTTGAACTGGATGTTGATGCTATGGAAGTGTTGAACTAGTTGTGATGCTATATAAGTGTTTAACTGCGTTGATGCTATATAAGTGGCAGTTGTTGCTATATAATGTTGTTGATGCAGTCTTGTTGCTATATAAGGCAACAATCCAAAAGTGTCTTGTTGCTATATCAGGCAATAATTCCAAAAGAAGTTGCTGCTAAGGTTTTTAGAAAAATGAATCTTTGTCTTAACTGAATTTTGTCTTAACTAAACTTTGTCTTAACTAAACTTTCTCAGATAACTGAATTTAGACAACTGTTAAAATTCAGTTAACTATAAACATTTAGTTAACTTTTCAAACTAAATTGGGTTAGGTGTAAAAATTAAGTTAACTGTAAAAGTTCAGTTATCTTTGCAAACTAAATTCAGTTAACTGTAAAAATTCAGTTATCTTTTCAAACTAAATTTAGTTAACTGTAAAAATTCAGTTCTCTTTTCAAACTAAATTCAGACAACTGTTAAAGTTCAGTTAACTGTCATAATTTAGTTAACAGGGAGGGGAGGGGAAGCATACTAACTAGGTTGTCAAGTAACACTTGAGCAAAGCGCAGTTCCTATCACACTGGCATTGCACGCAGTTTCTCACACCACAAGTCCTGGGTTCGAGACCCAGGCCACCTTTTTTGTGTTTATTTTTGTATGTTTTTTATGCAGTTAAGTACAAAACCAGTAAAGAGAGAAATGAACCACTAGTTCATTGCAGATTTCAATTTGAATTTAGTGAATAAAGCCACTGATTCTGCACTAAACTCTAACAGTTTTCATTTTGAATTCAGTGAATGAAGCCATTGAATGAGGAAAAATGCAATTGTACTGAATCATCTAAACTACAACAGTTTCAAAGAGTCTCATTGTAGTTTTTGCCAAAAAATTACAAGTGCAACAACACTGAATCATCTCAACTCCAATAGTTTCAAATAGTCTCAATGTAGTTTTTTCCAAAAAATTACAAGTGCAACAACACTGAATCATCTCAATTCCAAGAGTTTCAAAGAGTCTCATTGTGGTTTTTGCCAAAAAAATACAAGTGCAACAGTACTGAATCATCTAAACTCATCAAACCTGTTCACTCTCTTCAGCTTCTTGGGCACATGTCCACTTGGCCCTGCCTGCTTCCTCTGCTCAGCTCTTATTCTCTTGGCCTCTTCTTGCTGTTTCTTCCTTGCTTCTTGATCTTCTTTTCTCTTCAGTGTTGCCTCTGCTTTAGTTTCCATTGCTTCAAGGGCTCTGGCCTCCTTCTCTTCTTGCAATGCAGCTTTTCTTGCTGCTGCATCTTCCAGCCTTGCTGCAGATTCCACAGCTTTCTTCTCTTGTGCTGCTCTTCTCCTTTCTTACTTCTCTGCTTTCCTCTTTGCAATTTCTTGCCTTTTTTCTTCTGCCTCCTCTGCTTTCTTCTCTGCCATCTCATTCATGGGCTCAAGTGCTGCATCTCTCCTGTCTGCCATCTGTCTTTCTTTCTCTCCTTTCATCTTCAGCAACTTCATGGTCTAGTTGCCTTCATTTGTAGCTGTTGTTGTCTGTGCTGAAGTGTGAGAACTGGCTACCAGTGAGATGAATGAAGAATCTGGCAAAATGCTTTCAGTATCTTCTCTAGGAACAGGTCTGTATTGTTGCATCCTATGAAGCATTGTAAATCCAAAGTCTTGCACCTTTACAAAACAATCATCACATGCTAGCATCAGTACAACAAAAAGGATTGGGAAAAGTGGTCAAAATGAAGGGACAAAAGTGGAGAATTTGCCTGAAAAACAACTGGTGTATCTGCTCCATCATCTTGTGTGACAATGACCTCCTCATGTGTATCATGGCCATCAACATGGGCCTCCTCATGTGTAACTTGGCCATCAACATGGACCTCCTCCTGTGTAAGTTGACCATCATCTTGTGTGACAATGACCTCCTCATGTGTATCATGGCCATCAACATGGGTCTCCTCATGTGTAACTTGGCCATCAACATGGACCTCCTCCTATGTAAGTTGACCATCATCTTGTGTGACATGAACCTCCCCCTGTGTACCTTGGCCATCATCTTGTTGTGGCAAAACAATTTCATCATCTGACACATCATTAGGAATGGCCCTTGGACCCGTTCTTGTTGTTCTCTCTGCTAGATTTGGCAAAATACCAGCCTTTCTTTGATTACATCCTTTGATGTTGTGGCCTGTTTCGTGGCAGTCTGAACATGTTATTGTGATTCCATGCCTGCTCATCACCTTGGTTCCATCTTTCTTTTCAATCTCATAAGGCTGCTTTCTCCTACTCTTGTTTGAAGGCCTCCCTACTTGTTTTTCATAGACAGGTGGCTTGATTTCACAACCATTCATCTTCTGCCACTCACTCCTATCTCTGTAAGGCTTGATAATGGGTTTGTATGCTAGCTTGAATGCTTCTATACTGTAACAGGAGTGCACCAAACTCTCAGGATCAATCCTCTCATGTCTGCAGCATGCAATTGCATGGTGACATGGAACTCCACTAGATCCCACCTTTTGCATGTACAACTTTCTTCCTTCATGTCAACTATGTATGTCCTGTTCCTGTTGTCAACCTGAAAGATGCCATCACCAGCCCCTGAAACCATGCATGTAGCTGACAACTCTGTATTCTTCTCAATTCTTTTCCTAATTTTTGGGCATATTGAGCCAGGCCAGGTCTCCGCCTCCTTTTTTTGTTGTAGAATCTGACCATGAGCTCTATTTTGATCTTGTCAATCATTGATCTGAGATGCATCTCCCTAGCCTCAAGAATATATTTGTTGAAAACCTCACAATTGTTGTTCAGAAGGATATCACACTTGACCAATTCTCTTTGGAAGCCCCTAACCCAAGTGTTGAGTGGTAGCTGCTCAAGCCATTTGTATGCTTCTAGGCCGATGACCTTCATTTCCTCCATGCTTGCAGCTCACAGTTCTGGTGTTGTGCTCCTTGCACACTTCCATAACTAGTTCTTAAGAACATCTCCTTTGCGTGTTTGCTGAAAATTCTGCCAGATATGCCTAACACAGTGCTTGTGCTCTGCATCAGGAAAGTGCTGCCTCACTCCCTTGATGAGGCCCTTTTGCTTGTCTAACATTATAGTCTATGGCTCTATGTTTACAATTCCCAAGTCACTCTTCAGATTTGACAGAAACCATTTCCATGTGTCAGTGTTCTCTAACTCAACAACTGCAAAAGCTATAGGGTAAATGCAGTCATTAGGGTCCATGCCAACAGCATACAACATAACACCTCCATACTTTGTCTTCAGGTGGCATCCATCCAAACAAATGACAGGCCTACAGGCTTGCATGGAACCCCTTTTGCAGGCATCCAGAGAGAAACAACAACTTGCAAATATGCCATCACTGACACCCACATAGAAAGAACTGTCTGGATTTGATGTTCTGAATTCTTGTGCATAATCCCACATGTTGTTGTACTTCTCCAACTCATCTCCTTCAATCACTTTCTTCACTAGCATCTTAGCCCTTCTGAGCTTGCTCCTTGTTGCTGTCATGTTCCAATCTTTCTGAACCACCCTTGCAAAAAATTTCATATTCATGCTTCCATCTTCTCTGAAAGAATCAACATATTTTCTAGCCATAAAAGGAGTAGTGAATGACTTAACACACCATTTCTTTATGCATGTATGCTTTGGGTTGTATTTCTTGATCATGAAGCAGTTGATTCTCCCATCAAATGATGCAGACAAGGTCCAAGGGCACCCATATTCACAAATGGCATTGAGTCTTTTCCTATCATTTCTGGGGCATTTAATGTCAACTCTCTCCTGACAGTTGTACTCTTTGATAGCTTTCCTCAGGAACTCAACAGATCCAAAGGTCTGGCCAACTTGAAACTATGGTTTAGTCAGGTGTTCCTCTCTAAAACTTTTGAAATTCAGATTAACCTTATCTTCATTAGATAAAGGCAAGCACATGTCCACATCTTCAGTAGGATCATCAGCTTCTTCTTGGACTGCTTTACCTTTGCCTTTCTCACAATCAACATTTTTGTCAAACAAGTCATCATCATCTTGCAGATCAATGTATGAATCAACAATTTGTGGAATGTAATCTTCACCTGAATCCTGCATTACTGAACAACCAACTGCACCTGCTGCATCCATGTTGAAAAACCTACAGGATTTCCTGGCCCTAAACCCAAACTGAGATGAAAGGTAAGTAGTTCCTGGCTGGGGTGGACTTGGTATGAAATCATCTTCTTCTGACTCTGCTCCACTTTCTGACTCTGCTTCATCTTGCTCATGCTCTTGATCATGTTGAGGCAACTCCTGTTCCACTTGAGGGAGCTCAGCCTGCCCATGTTCCACTAGAGTGAGCTGAGCCTACTCCTCTTGCTGTTGTTGTGTCTGCTCTTCTTGCTGCTGGTGTGCCTTCTTCTTCTTTGGCCTAATGCCACCGAACCTGACAATTAGAGGATCCTCATCATCAGAGTGAACTTGAACAAGAGAAATATATTATCTCATGCTCTCATCATGATCAAGGAAAATATGTTGGAAGTGGTTGCCAGTTAGAACACAATCCTTCATGTTTTCTGTCATAGTGTTGTCCCATATCTTAATCTCTCTTAATCCATTCATATACACTATCAATCCAGGAACACACCAATAAACCCTGATCCTGCCCTCAAACTCATATCCAATTTCCTCCACTAGACTGGCAACAACATTAGGTGCCCAATTATCTATGTCACAATAATCATACCAAATGGAGTGACCATTGTGATAATCCCTATGCTTGCCAACACACAGAAAATAGCCACCATGTATGACCTCAACAGAGAAGTTGTTGCTTAAGGGTCCTGCAAAACAATCAAGTTGAAATAGTTCAGACATTTCAGACTACAGAAAGGTTCAGACAGTACAAATTCAGACTTTTTCAGAAAGAAAAGCAGAGATTCCTGGCCTCCAATAAACAAAAATATGATCTTATAGGTCATAAAGCAACCATTTTTGGTAAATCAGACCTAATGTAATTGCAAATTAACACAATTCTGCACACCAAGTCAACTCTGACACTAAAATCAACCTTTACCGCTTAAACCCTAGACCCCTGGACCCATGACAATTTGGGGGAGAAAGAACCCTAACCACTCCAGATCTCTACAAACATGGGCAACAACTGCGAACCCCCCATCCTAACACAGGACACAGCCCTATTTTGGCCAACCACTAAGTTCATCAAGAAACTACTAGAACCCTACCACCCACACCCAATCCATCAGAAAAGATGAACGAACGCCCAAACCCTAGCTCGCACATGCAATTGATGCGACTAAGAACTCTTTACTGTTGCTAAATTGGACAGATCGAGCAACGGAGCTGCTGGCGACGGCGACGTACCGTACAGGGGCGGCGATGCATTATCACGGTGATGCGAAGGAGCAAGAGGGACGTTGTGCAGGCCCCTCCCGAACGACGCGGACGGCGGCGACTCAGCGTCCCATGACGTGCTCATTGAGCCGTCGTCGATGCCGACGAGCTCAGAGGATGACCTCGGCAGTGACGACGAGCAGAGATGGTGCGGGAGCAGAGGAGACAGCGAGCGGGTGCGGGAGGAGAGGGAGACATCGAGCTGGTACGGTCCGACCAGGTGGGCTGGTTTAATGGTCACGACGATTTTTCAAAAAAAACCCAGATGGACTAGTATTAACCCTAGGCATGACCAGGTGGCGGTCAAACCTAGCTGGCGGCCGCTGACTCGGCCAAGTCAGCGAATACGTAGACAAAATCATACATACGGACCAAAGTGAACCCTGTGTGCAAGTACGTGGACCGTAGTTCAGGTATTTTGAAGTAGTGGTACTAAAGTGTCAACCGGCTCAAGTTTTGTGACCTATAGTGAATTTTCTCTTTCCAAATCCAACTGTTATGTGTAGAAATGCACACGGGCGGTACAACCATTGGGGTCAGCAGTACAACCGCCCTAGGTGAAACTGCACTCCTACAGGACCAGAGGGTACAACCGCTGGGCATTCTGGTTGTACCAGTAATTAAAATAACTACCGGAACAACCATTCCACTACCGCTGGTACCGCCCACAAAACCCGATTGGAATCACCCGACTCGCGATTGTTGGGACAGTACAAGTGCCAGTTCAACCACCCAGGAGCAACCTCATGTGGTCGCTATGTCGCTGGCAGTACAACCACCCTAGACCCCGGTTGTCCCACTAGTAGGACGGTACAACCGCCTCAGCACGCGGTACAACCGCCGAGATAATAATAGCATGACCACCTGACACATCCATTTTGCATCATGTTTTCCTACTATTATCTATAGTGTTTTATGCAATATAACACTTTGTGGAGTAATTCTACTACCTTTTCCCTCATAATATGCAAGGTTTACACACAGAGGGAGATTGCTGGCAACTTGAATTCTGGACCTGGAAAAGCTATGTCAGAGATACCTATTCTGCACATCTCCAAATGAGTTGAAACTTTACGAAGAATTATTTTGGAATATATACAAAATATTGAAGAAAAGAAATAGCAGAGGGGGCCACCCAGGTGCCCACTAGGCACCAGGGTGCGCCTGTGTCACGCCCAATATGTGACTCTATCCTAAAGGAACTCGAAGGTCCCACCAAGGATAGAACCATATATTGACACACTTTTGCAAGGTGGATATCATTACATCGTACCATTACATAATAGTTGGGGATACATACAGAGCATACAATGCCTCACGAATACATCAAACAACATACATGAGAACAACATCCGACTACGGATGAAACATAAACAGAAACTCAAACGACATCCACCCTGCTAGCCCAGGCTGCCGACCAGGAACCTAACCCAAGATCGACAAAGAAGAAGAAGAACTCCAAGACAAGCAAACATCTCTCTCACATCATGATCATCACATTACTTGTACCTGCAACTGTTGTTGTAGTAATCTGTGAGCCACGAGGACTCAGCAATCCCATTACCATGGGTATCAAGACTAGCAAAGCTTAATGGGTAGGAGAGGGGTAAGTGGTGAGGTTGTAGCAGCGACTAAGCAATGTATGGTGGATAACTTACAAATACAAGAATAAGACGAGAAACTATGCAAACAGTCGCAAACTAGTAATGATCAAGAAGTGATCTCGAACTACTTACATTCAAACATAACCCAACCATGTTCTCTTCTCGAACGCACTAGAAAAGAGACTGTCACAGTTACGCACGCGGTTGGTGTATTTTAATTGAGTTTACTTCAAGTCCTCTACAACAGGATATTAACAAATTCCCATCTGCCACATAACCGCGGGCACGACTCTCGAAAGTTTAAACCCTGCAGGGGTGTCCCAACTTAGCCCATGACAAGCTCACGATCCGCCGAGACAATCCTCCATTGCGGGACCCTCCGATCAGACTCGGAATCCCGGTGCACAAGATATTTCAACAATGATAAAACTAATCCAGCAAGACCTCCCGGCGTGCCGACATCCTGATAGTAGCCGCACATATCTCGTCTCAGGCCACATCCGGATGGGACAAGATACGAGTAAAACCAGCCCTCGAGTTTCCCTGAGGTGGCCCCGCAGGCTGCCCGTTTGGGACCAACACCATCAGCACCGGCCCCCTGCTATGTAGAAATAATCCTCAGGTTCATGACACCCTATGCCAATTAATTATTTAGTTCAAGTATTATTATGGCAAATGTTAAAACCAATGTTGGGCCTTGCTGGAAGAGTTTTATTCAAAGCGAATTGTCAAGAGGGGCCCATAAACCCTCACCATGTTAGGGACGCAAAATCAAGGAACATAGCACCGGTATAATGGAAACTAGGGCGGCAAGAGTGGAACAAAACACCAGGCAAAAGGCCGATCCTTCCACCCTTTACCAAGTATATATGTGTACTAATTAAATAAGAGATACTGTGATATCCCATGATATCCATGTCGCAACATGGAACAACCTGCAACTGCACCTGCAACTAGCAACGCTATACGAGAGGCTGAGCAAAGCAGTAACATAGCCAAACAACGTGTTGCTAGGAAGGGTGAAAAGGTTAGAGGCTATCATGGCAATTTGGGAGGCTTGATAAACAAGTGGTAGGTAGCGCGACATAGCAATAGCATCGAGACAACTAGCATAGCAAAGATAGTAGTGATATCCAAGGTGATGGTCATCTTTCCTGAAATCCCGCTAGGAAGAAGAACGAGTCCATGAAGAAGACGAAGCCATGTAGACGAACGAATCCTCACAATCGCAACGAAACAGGAACTATCGGGAAGGAGCACAACCAGAAAGAAGCAAACAACATGGTAAACACACATCACATAACAAGACATGATGCTCAACCAAGCATGATGCATGGCAAGGCTACAAGATGCTACTCATGGCAAGAGATGATGCATACAAGAACAACACACCAAAGCAAGTTTAAATGAGGCCGGAAACAACATGTAACAATTCCGGAAACTTCTCATGTGCAATTTTAGAAATTGGTTCAGATCTGAACAAAACATTAAGTTAAAGTTGTTAAACACCAAGCTAAAGTGCATCAAGATGATCTACACATTTTTCTAGTCAAGTTACATATAGAGTTCATTTAATTCGGAGCTACGGTCTAGAAGGTATGAGCAAAACAAGTTAAACATGGCATTAATGCAAAAGCAAGCAAAACACAATCACAAACACTCAAAAACATGGATGCAACAAGGTAACATTAAAGTACATGCAAAACTAAGCAAGTTTCATATAGAGCATACTCCAAACGGAGCAACGGTTCAACACATACACTCAATACAAATTTCAAACACAATCTGCCCAAAACAACAACTAAACACTTTGCAATCAAGGAAACAACATGCTACAGGAAACATATGGGCACAAACTTGATATGAACTCAAAGTACAGATTACATGCTTCAATTATCATTAAGGTTCAGGTTCATAGGCATCAAGATTAATCCAAGACGATCAATGGAAAAAGCAACTTAATAACACAGATTATGACTTAGTGAAAACAGAGCATATGCATGAGCAGAGTTTATACGATGGCATGTTGGAGGCAAGAAATAATTAAGCTACAGTGCAAGACCATGGTAAGAAAAAGCATGGCATTAAAATAGAGGTTAAACATGGAAAAACATGATTACTAAGCATCTCCATATAACCCCTAGATCAATGGCAATCATTAAGACAAGTAAGCAAGTCATAACAGATTCTCAGACTTGGAGGAAATCTGGGAATGCAAAACAATGACATTATGATGCTGACTTTGGAGGCACATAACAGCAAGCATAGCAACTTCAATAATTATGCAAAAGACATGGAAATGTAGTAGACATGATATACTTCAATTTAGTCCATGGGCACAAGTTCACATGATGCATGGAGTAATTACTATGATACTTGCAAAATGGAACATGTTGTTAACATGTTGACAGATTTGGCATGATGGCAACTTGAGAGCAAGAAAGAGACAAACTAAAGCAAGTTATATGACAACCAAGGGCATGGCATCAAGTACACATAATAAAGAGCAAATAACATCCAGGAATCATATACATATGGCTCATGGACTAGTGGGAACCATAAAGACAAGTTTGAATGTTGTAACAGTTTCAACAAGTGTAAAACATCAACTTCAGCATAGCATGTTTGAAAGCTTGGAATAGAGGTCATATGAGGTCCAAAATTATCAAACTTGGCATGTGGACAAAGTACTCATAGCATACTTCAATTCATGTAATTGGAGCACCTACAAAAGAGCCATAGATTGATTAATAACAAGCTCACAACATGGCATCATGAAGTTAACAGAAAACTGGAACATCATTTAGGCATTTTCATGGCAATGAAAACATATGCTACATGACATATATGAGGTATCAAATGGCATGGCATGATAAAGCATAACATGGACATCAAAACATGTCAACTAGGCATCTCCAGATTATGCATGGAGTTGATGGTAGCATCAAGTTAACATGGCAACATAATGTAACAGTTACAAACTTGGCAAAAATCACTAAGTCTCAGAAAACAACAAACATCAAGTACCCTACTTTGCATGCTTGTGCTAGTCACCACAAGGCACATAAAAATATATGGGTTACACCATTCTAAATGGCATGAAGATGCTCCTAAAACATATTGACATGATGCCCAAAAGACAAACACACAAAATGCTATGAAAATGACAAATCAACAATTTATGACAATCTTCAGCAGGTTATATCATTTAGCATTTTTGCAACGATGATTAGGGCATCGAGATGGACATTAACATGCATGCAAATGACACTAGCATGTAGAGCACTCAGAGACGAACAATTTGACATATTATACATCATCATAGGATAACCATGCACAAAGTTACACACACCGTAAGATGCACACATGATATTGGAAACTAGGGACTTAGCAGAAATTACCCAACGCGAAAAACAGGATCGGGCGGTTCTGGGGCGAGGCAATCCAGGGGGACGACGCGTTTGGTTCGGGGTCTGAGGCCGTATTGGGATGGGGCGATGCAGATCGGGCCGGATCCGGCGATGAGGTCGCCGGCGGTGATGAGGAGGCCAGAGAAGGGCGCCGGACGACGAGGTCGGGGCGGCCTCGGCCGGTGGCCGGCCAGCGATGAGGTGGCGTGACATAGGCGTGGGGAAGCCGAGGCGGAGGCGGGCTGTGCGAGGTGGCGGCGGCGCGCGACGGCGGTGTGCAGCGGCGGTGGCGCAGGGCGGCTCGGTCGGCAGCGGTGCGGAGTCCGGCGGAGGCGCGCGGGCAGCGAGGCAGCGCCGACGTGCGGCGACGGTGCGGTGGTGGCGATGCAGCGGGGCGTGGGGCGGCCTGGTTCAGCCCGGGGGCGGGCCGGCTGCGGGCTCCGCTGGCCACAATGGCGGGGAGGAGCGAGGAGCCACGTGGCGACACAGGGTTGGCGTGGGAGGCGGCGGCGATGACATGGCGGCCACTGATTGGCTCGAGCGACGTGGCTGCCGGCGGTGGATGCGTCCGACGGCAGGCGGACATGTCCGGCGGCACGGGAAGGAGTGGATCTAGGGTTTCAGACCCAGATTTGGACCGGGGAGGTGTTTATATAGGTAGCGGGAGCTAGGAGAGGGCCATTGAGGTGCGGTTTTCGCCCACACGATCGTGATCCAACAACGGAGAGCATGTAGGGGGTTTAGATGGGCTAGTGGGCTGTTGTGGAGGGGTGTTGGGCTGCAAAGAGAAGGAGGGCTTTGGTTAACACGATTAACCGTTGGGGTATCAAACGACCTCCAAATGGAATGAAATTTGACAGGCGGTCTACCAGTGATATACCAAGGCCACTCGACAAATCTTGGCGCATTCCGAGAATGGTTTTCTCCCGCTTACGAAACAAGGTCTGGAAGGTGCGGCGGGTGCATGTGAGAGTCGGATCCCGAAACGGACAATGAAGAGAACTGGAAGACACAGACGGATGCAAGTTTTGAAAAACATGCAAATGAAATGCACATGATGACATGGCAAAATGCAACACGCAAGTAAATGACATGGCAACGATGGTGAATGACTAGAAGACACCAGGCGCATCGGACTCGGGGTGTTACAGCCTGCCCCCACCCCCTGACGCGCCCTGGTGGGTAGTGGGCCCCCTGTCCAGCCTCTGGTGTCCATCTTATGGTATATAAGGTCATTTACCCTAGAAAAAATAAGGAGAGGGCTTTCAGGATGGAGCGTCGCCGCCTCGAGGCGGAACTTGGGCAAGAGCACTTTTGCTCTCCGACAGAGCGATTCTGCCGAGGATGCTTCCCTCCGGGAGGGGGAAATCGAAGTCATCATCATCACCAACGACCCTCTCATCATGGGAGGGCCAATCTTCATCAACATCTTCAACATGACCATCTCATCTCAAAACCCTAGTTCATCTCTTGTGTTCAATCTTTGTATCAAAACATCAGATTTGTACGTGTGGGTGACTAGTAGTGTTGATTACATCTTGTAGTTGATGTTAGCCGATTTATTTGGTGGAAGATTATATGTTCAGATCTATTATGCTATTCAATACCCCTCTGATTTTGAGCATGAATATGTTGTGTGAGTAGTTACTTTTGTTCTTGAGGACATGGAGAAGTCTTGTCATAAGTAATCATGTGAATTTGATATTCGTTCGATATTTTGATGATATATATGTTGTGATTCCCTTAGTGGTGTTATGTGAACGTTGACTACATGACACTTCACCATCTTTGGGACTAAGGTAATGCATTGTGGAGTAGTTATTAGATGATGGGTTCCTAGAGTGATAGAAGCTTAAACCCTAGTTTATGTGCTATCCTGTAAGGGGCTGATTTGGATCCATATGTTTAATGTTGTGGTTAGATTTTATCTTAGTTCTTCCTTCGTAGTTGCAGATACTTGCGAGAGGGGTTAATCATAAGTGGGAGGCTTGTTCAAGTAATAACAACACACAAGCACCGGTCCACCCACATATCAAATTATCAAAGTAGCAAACGCGGATCAAACCAACATGATAAAAATGACTAGATGAAATTCTTGTGTGTCCTCAAGAATGCTTTGCTTACTATAAGACACCGTTCTGGCCTATCCTTGGCTATAAAAAGGATTGTGCTACCTTGCCGCACCTATTTTTACTATTGCTACTTATTACTTGCTACAATTTATCTTGCTATCAAACTACTTGTTACCAACAATTTCAGTGCTTCTAGAAATTACGTTGCTGAAAACTGCTTGTCATTTTCTTCTACTCCTCATTGGGTTTGACACTCTTACTTATCAAAAGGATTATGATTGATCCCCTATACTTGTGGGTCATCAAGACTCTTTTCTGGCATCGTTGCTGAGGAGTGAAGCGCTCTTGGTAAGTGGAAATTGGCAAGGAAAAATTTATATTACGTGGTGAAATTTGCTGTCACTTGTTACTATGGAAAATAATCCTTTGAGGGGTTTCTTCAGGGTATCTTCACCTTGACCGAAAGCACAAATAGTTGCTCCTCAACCTACTGCACCTACTGAAAATATTTGTTACGAGATTCCTTCAGGTATGATAGAGAAACTGCTAGCTAATCCTTATGCAAGAGATAGTACACTACATCCTGATATACACCTAATCTGTGTGGATAAAGTTTGTGGATTATTTAAGCTTGTGGGTTTACCAGTAGATGAGGTTAAGAAGGTTTTCCCTTTATCTTTGGGGAAACAGCTGTTGAATGTATAATTTGGCTACTAGGTATTTTATGGGCCAAATTAATTTAAACTACTTTGGTTAGATTATTGGTTGATACAAATATTTTGCACTTGCTATTTAGTCTAAAATACAGGATTGGATCATAGTACAATACATATGCTGAAGAGGCAGACCAAGCTAGCACTACAAAAAAAGACACATCCGTGACATTTTGGGTCGAACAAATTTTTTTCTGTCATACATATGACACTTCTATGACGATAATTGTGACAAAACCCGGTATCATCATAGATGTGGTGGGCTCCTACTTCTATGACAAAAAACCATGACAGAAAATGGGCTTTTCGTCCTGGGCAGGCCGGAGACACACCTGCATGACATTCTTTGGGCCATCCATGACGAAAAAACCATGGTAGAAGCAAGGGGGTGGAAAATTTCGGGGAGTTCCCGGTTACGGTGGGAGGTCGGGGGCCGAGCGATGTGTGTTTCTCTCATACACGTACGCGCGTGTGTGTGAGGCGTTGGCTCTAACTGAACCCGAGCGAGGCGTTGGGCTCTAACTGAACCCGAGCGATTGCACTGCAGGCTACGCATTACTGAACCTGAGCGATCGATCGATGGCTGTTAACTGAACCTGATTGAGCGATTCCTTCGCTACTGCTGCTAACTGAAGCCGATCGATTGGATGAACAGTGAGCGTTGCGGGAGGAGGGGGGTTGGATGAACAGTGAGCGGTGGCGTTGCCTCTGGATGAACAGGACCCCATGGTGTGGAGGGCTGGATGAACAGTAGACGGTGGAGGGGTGCCCATGGAGGGGTGGTTGAACAGAACCCCGTGGTGTGGAGGGCTGGATGAACAGTAGACGGTGGAGGGGTGCCTGTGGAGGGGTGGTTGAACAGTAGCCGGTGGAGTAGCACGCGGTGGAGGCTGGAGGAGGTCGACGGTAGCCCGTGGAGGCTGGAGGAGGTCAACGGTGGAGATGAACAGTATCCCGTGGAGTCCCGTTTTACGGTACGCCACATCCCTCCCGATGAACAGGACCCCCGTTTCGACCGTAGGAGGTCCGTTTCGTCCGTTTTGCGGTACGCCACACCCCTCCTAATCAACAGGACCCCCGTTTAGACCGTAGGAGGTCCGTTTCATCCGTTTTGCGGTACGCCACACCCCTCCCGATCAACAGGACCCCCATTTCGACCGTAGGAGGTCCGTTTCGTCCATTTTCTGGTATGCCACACCCCTCCCGATCAATAGGACCCCATTCCAAACATAGGAGGTCCGTTTCCTCCGTTTTGCGGTACGCCAGGCCTCGTTTCCATCACCTGTTCCGTCCAAGCCCTCCCGATGAACACGACCACGCATTCCGTTCTGACCCAGCCAGTTGGCTCCCACGCGTTCCGTTGCCTCCCGATGAACATGACGCATTCCGTTGCCTCCCCATGAACACGACGCATTCCGTTGCCTCTCCATGAACACAACGCATTCCGTTGCCTCCCCATGAACATGACGACGACGCTGTTTCTCCGTTCCGACCCAGCCATGTACACGAGCCCTGGCCGTACGTATGCGCGAGTAGGCGTTCGAGACCCCGCCCGTATGTACACATACGTGGCCATATTTTCTTTCTTGCACCCTGGCCGCTGTACGTACGTGTACATGCTACGTGCACGCCTCTACTACGACACATACGTGCCTCTACTACGACACATGCGCGCCTCTACATCCACCAGTATATATGTACGTACACGTTCACGACTAGAATGACAACGCTACGTACGCTTCGACCAGGTGGGTCCCGACTGTCAGGCACTTCCTTGCGTGTGAAGATGTAGCTGGTGGGTCCCAGCAGTCAGTGGGGCGGGTGATTTTTTTTGCCCGGACGCAGTTCCTTGTGTGCGAAGATGTAGCTGGTGGGTCCTAGCAGTCAGGGGGAAACATTTTTTCACAAAATACGGTGGACCGTCCGGTGGGTCACCGCTGTCAGGTGGAGGAATCATTATTTTGCGTGTAATAAGGAGGCACTTTGTTGTTGCGGCCGTGAACCCAGCTGTCAGCCTCTCCATGTACAGTCCACGTCCGATGGAAGTCGTTCCTTGACCACGTTAACCACGCCGTGTCGAGAGCACCACGGCGGTGGACGACGGTGAGGACTAGGAAGGGGACGACTCAGAGCCAGGGAAGACACAACAGTGGATGCCCACGCGAAGAGGAGTACGAGGGTTCACTAGTTCGGCTGCGGTGTGAGGCTGCTATCGCCGCAGAATAACAAGGGGTGTGGGTGAGTAGAGGGATGGCCTGGCCAGCGGTGGGAGTAGTAGGGGGCGGTGAGGCCTCTGCGGCATCACATCCGGCCAGGCGAGGCAGGAGCACGCGGCACGACCGGCGCTGGTTTGGGCGGCTGGAGCAAGAAGACTAGAGGTTGAAGAAGCACTACGGCCATTGGATGAACATCGTATGGTAATAGGAGCTAGAATCGTTCATATTGACTAAGTTGACAAAGCCCTCCATCCCCGTCAACTTGGTAGGCCCACAAGTCAGCCTCCCACTATGCTTGGTTCCAGCTGGTAGGGGGAATATTCAATTTTGTGTGCGTAATAAGAAGGCACTTCCTTGTGTGCGAAGATAGCTGGTGGGTCCGACATGTCAGTGGGGGCCACATTATTTTCATGAAATACAGAGGCCCTTCCGATGGATCCCAGATGTTAGGTGGAGGAATCATTATTTTGCGCGTAATAAGGAGGCATTTCCTTGTGTGCGCCGTGGACCTAGCTGTCAGCCTCTCCACGCACAGTCTACTTCCGATGGTGTCGTTCGTTGACCACGCCACGCCGAGCGCATCCAAGGTGGTGGACGACAGCGAGGCCCCAGACAACAACGAGCCGGAGATGGGAAGACGCGGGAGTAGAGTCGCAGACGGAGAGGTGTACGAGGGTTAACTGGTTCTAGTGCGGTGTGGTTCGGCAATCGGTGGAGAAGAACAGGAGGTGTGGAGGGGTGGAGGGATGGCTGGCCAATGGTGGAGTAGTGCTTCATAGCAAAGTGTGCTAAGCAGAGCTGCTAGCAGCAGGAGGCGGGAGGTGGTCCCGACGGTGCTGGAGGAAGAAGACGAGACATTGAAGATGGATGCCGGTCGTTGGATGTAAATCCAACGGCTAACATGTCAGAATCATTTGTTGACTAAATTGACAACGACTTGCGTTGGCTTCGAGCTATTGGCCCACATTTCAGCCTCCAAAAATGTGGCACGTATTCAACCCATTTTTTCAGAATTTACAGTCTTTTTTTGCGCAGTAGAATTTACAGTCAATTTGATCTTTTTTTGAATTACAACCATTAGCTGGGCTGGGTGAACAAATAATGTAGCGTCCATGCAGCCCATTTATTTTATTTCCTAAAAAATTACAGGTCATTTGCACTTTCTTGAAATACATGATTTTGCTGGGCTGATTCTAATTATAATGTTGGGTTGGGCCAGCAATGTTATCAAAAATTAAAAAGGGGCTGGGCATTCTGTTATAAATATATTTAAATAATAAATGATATTATTACATTCGTCCTTAAATCTTACCAAGCTTTTGTACACAATCACTAGGATTTTCCTGCCAAAACAATCCAGGATTTTATTTGTTAAGAAATTATTTTTATAAGTTAATAAGGTGTGGGATATTGTTTTCTTACATATGTAAGTATCTGTTAAATATATGATGACAATAAAAATAGTATATAATAACATATAAAATAATTTAAATATATATGATATAGTTAGAAGGGAAACATAAGTTGGACCTGGTGTTCCTATTCTTATATATAAAAATAGAACAGACCTCTGCGTTTTCTTCAAAAAAGTACATAAATTGGGCTGCCAAAAATAAAACCTCGGATGGGAGGTCCATAGGCCGGTCGATACATGACGGCCCTAAGAAAATACAAACAGACCTATGGACCTCCCATCCGAGGTCGTGGGCTGCACATGTTAAAAATGAAAGCCTAGACGGGGCAGCCCAAAACCACATCCAACACTTGCCAAAACTTCGTCCCTCGTTTTCTCTGTGTTACGCACACTCGACATTGTGTGGGCATTTTGACTGTGCATCATATGAAGATGTGCTATGCATGAATGTTGATCAGCATGATGTTAACTGGCTGGTAGTTCCATTTTTGACCATGAATAAAACTCCAACATGATGTTAACCCTGTTTGAAAAGGTTGTGTTAATATAAATGCTCTGCCTCTGAAAGTTGCAGTTTCTTATCTAAAACTGAACTTGTAGTTTCTTATCTGAAACTGAAACTTGCAGTTTCTTCTCTGAGAATCACATTGTCTGCACTTTTATACTCCTATGAAACTACATTTTTAAGTGCTAAAAATGGATCTCTAGAATTCATAAAATACTTCATATGCTCAATACTGCAAATCTGAAATTCAAAAGACATTCATATCTGAAAGTACTCTCAAAATACACAACACAAAACACAATTCACAACCTACAAATACTGACAACCCTAAGCTCCTCCTGACAATTCACAACCTGCCCGACTATTGGGCTGGGGGGCAGCCCCCTCCTATTCCTCGGCGACAGACAACCGCCCCATGAGACGATGTGAACGGCGAGGGAGGCGATGGTGGGGAAGCGTCGTCGTGCCAACTGCTTTTCTCCTCTTGCAGTTGGGTTCGGTCGACGAAGACTCCATCAGCTCACTCTGGCATGACACCCTCACAAACGGCACCCTGTAGATGCTCGATCCTTCAAGCTCTGGTGGATGCTCCATCTGGGATTGATACTCCCACCACCTCTCCCTCACGATCGGATTCAGTGAATCTGTTTGCTCCATGGCCCAGAGGAGCAGCTCTATGTACTCCGACGCGACTCCCTCCTGGACTATCGCTGCCTTTTCGCTCTGTTGCAGATATTTGGCCATGGATGTCGCCGTCGCCGCTAGTTGGTCCTTGTTATCAAACCAAGACTGTATCTCCAACATCCTAGCTAGCTTCACAGGGTCGCCGTCTATGATCCTCACGTATCGGTTGTACTCCTCCATCGATCTACTTATCCACAACACCTTCACTCGCCGGCGGTGGTTTTTGAATGGAAGAGGAGAGGAGCAGCGCTGGTTTTGGATTAGAACGGGAGAGGAGCGACGCTGGTTTTGGACTGGAACAGGAGAAGAGGGGCGGTTGTTTTGAAATGGAAGAGGAGAGGAGCGGCACTGCATTTAGATTGGAACAGGAGAGGAGCGGCGGTGGTTTAAGAGGAGAAGAGCAGAAGAGCGGCCCTAGTCTTGGAAGTATTTTTGTTGTTGTTTTGCGTATTTCTGGTCAAAGTTTGACCACATACTATATTTGACAAGCAAAATGTGAATGCATGTCACCAAAAATTGTATTGTTTGGTTCGTATCTGAATGTACTTTCAAATTATATTATTTTTGCAATGTATAACATATATTTTATGTGTGAAAATCATGGTCAATTATGACCCAGAATAAAAGGGAGACTAGTTAATGTGGGGTCGCTTTCTTAATTGAAGGGTAAATTGATTTTGATTTTGATCCAGTCATAGCGCGCCGGCTCTCTCGTCCAATCCTAAATCGCTGCCGCACGCTCCTCTCCCTCTTCTCCATTGCAAAACCACCTCCTCTCCTCTCCGTCATCTCCATTCCAAAACCACCATCTCGCCTCTCCCTCTTCTGATCTTCTCCATTGCAAAACCACCTCCTCTCCTCTCCATCATCTCCATTCCAAAACCACCGTCTTGCATCTCCCTCGCCTTTTTAATTTCAAGTTTTGCTCCATGGCGCAATCCATCGATACTACTGCTGTACAAAAGTATACATTTTTTAAAAGGCTAGAGGGCGGGGCAGTCTAGCTTGGTCGGTTTCACGAGAGGCGAGGGCCTTTGTGATTTGACGGCTCATTACTGCTGGAAGGACGGGCCTTATGATTTGACTGCTCGTATAAATGCACCGACGACCTGATCGAGGAGGAGCAAAGAACCGTGCAGTATACTCAAGTTTTCCACTGGAGTAGTACTGCGACGGAGGAGCATGAAACACGGTAGCCCTGTGCCATATGGCGATAAAAATGATCTAATTTGCTAGTCATCTCATTGTTAGCATTGTTCTATTCATTCCCTAAAAAAACCATTGTTCTATTCATGCCTCGCAGAGAACGTGACACGTGCGGCGAAACACCCGAAGCAAAAGATGAAACACATGAGCAAAAGAAGAAGGAAGATTATCACCCCAAATGATCTAATTCGCCGCGGAGTCGTAACTGCTTCTTCATCGCCTCCACGACCTCCATCTCCTTGCGCGTCTCCTCCGCCATCTTCATTCTGTCCATGACACGGGATTTCTCGACGCGAGCCTTCATCATCTGTTCCACGACCGCGTTACGTACCTTGATAGCAGATGGGTGCTCGATGTGGAGCTTCGCCAACTCCTCCTTCCGTTCCATGACGAGGGCCTGCAGCATCTTCATCGAGGAACTACTATTCTCATGCAGCTTCTTCCAGCCGGCGTTCTTCTCCTTCAACAGGTCGATCTCGTGGCAGAGCTTCGCCTTGTCCTCCTGAAGTCGTAGGATTTCGCCGGTCGCCTTCTTCCCCGAGGCAATGCTCTTCTTCAGCAGCATCACCAAGCCGGCGGTCAACTCCCCCTCCTGATTGAGCTCAACGAGCATGTTGTCGAGGCTCTCCTTTAGCAACTCCATCAAGCCTTGGATGAACTCCTTCTGCTTATTGAGGTGCTTATTGAGCTGATCGGGCATGCCGTCGAGGGATAACGACTCCAGCTCCGCCGGCTCGGCATGTTCGCCTCCGCGGCTAGGGCGCTCCTGGGAGCCATTGCCTGCCCGTGAGAGATCTTTCGAGGTCTCTGCGTGGCGGCGAGCCCTCTCTTTTTTTCCGCAGCTTTGGTTGCCGCTCCCTTGTTACGAGTAGTTCTCGACCTAGAGCTCTGGTCATCGGCCATGGCAACGACGGACGAAGAAGAAGCACTTATGAGGAGGAAAGGTAGAGTAATTTTTGGTTAGGTAGTTCCCCTTTTTATAACCTAAGTAGTAGCAGTAGTACTAATACCTGCATAGTGGGAACACGTTCAGGTTTGGTACGTACTAGTAGGTGTGAGCAGGCTATCGGATGTGATGGGAACAAGGTAAAGATTAATTGATGGTTTTGGTTTCAAGGCCCGAAACGGCTCCCGATGAGTTTAGCGGAACATAAATTTCAAGTACTACACTGCTCAAATGCGTAAATATTATGTTACTGTCAAAAATTGGCACAAAATACAAAGGAGACCAATGGAAGTACTACTAGCAACCCACGATTTAACTACTCGCATGCGCGCAATGGAGTAATAATGTCTTTCTTCCTCCCTCACGTCCACTCAATTTACATGCGCTATATTAATTGACCATCAATGAAGTGAACGACTTTACACGCGTCAAATTATCACATGGGGTGGATCTTGGTACAAAATTGCGTTCGCCCGTGTACCCGCGTGTGCGTGCGAGGGAATGGGTGCGTGCGTGGCGTGCGTGCACATCTTCGCTTCGTGCATGTATCGCCAGTATGGCTCAGGGAGGACGAGTACATTCTTCTAGAACCAGCAGCACGTCACTGTGATCAATCCACGCAAGGAGGCCGCGACAACGCCTCCACATGTGCCATGTGGCTTCATGAATTGTAAGAGAGACATTGTGTAGCGTGCCATTGGTATTATAATTTACGTGTTTTGCACATACTGGATGTACTAGTAAGGTACGCGTGCATTGCACGCATCAGATTTTGCAACCAAATTATGAATAAATACCACACTATAGCATGTAAGCTCTGAGTCATATATGCCTGATGTAGCCCTTCGTTTAATTCTTATAGTTCATATCATTCAAAATCAATTAGTTTTTATAAAAAAGCTAAGAACGCGGGAATAGGAAAAACATGGGATTATAGTGGAATGTCATCTTGAATCCTACATGATTGTACGAGTGTTTGATTGTTCATAGAAAAAATGCAGAATTCTTTCAAAGAGGTTTGAGTGGATGGGATGTTTCGTATGAAATCTAGTGCAAATGAATCATATGGAAAAATTCCTATGGTTTACAATCCTACGAATCAAACAACCAAGATAGGAAAAATTCCTAATGATTAGAATCCTCCAAAATTCCTTTGAGAATCCTTTGAATCAAAGAAGCCCTTAATATATTTTATGAGTCATGGAATTGTGCGTTGTAAAGCATAAAGTACAAACAAATAATGGCAATTCAACTAGAAAAAAGGTTTGGGCAGTTATGATACTGAAGATTCTAGAACAAAAGAGAACCACTGTTGTTTTGAGGTTTGTGCATTATGCTTAAGTTCAACCATGGAGTCTGCTAGATTGTACATGTGGAAAACTCCGGTGGGGGGCTAGAAGATGGTGCGAGGGGCCGAGTGGAGGGAGACTATGAAGGAATGCACAAGTGCGAGATCGATATTTAGAGAGAGGGGGCGAACACGTGCACTGTTGCCTGTAGTGGCGGAGCCATGAAAAATAAATGAGCTAGGGGGCCAAGCTTTGCTAATCCTTTATGAGGAGGGTCAATTCATGAACTTAAACCATTTTTTGCAGCAATTGTCTAATGATCACATTCATATTAGCCTCGATATAGTGATGTTAGGGGGGGAGGGGGCAGGGCCCTTACTGCCCCTGTCTTCGCCATTGTGCACGCGTCTGAGAGATGAAGCAGAAGGCATGGATGATGAGAGGGGGACGTTGGATATATAATTAATGTGGGTGTATTAGCTATATATGTTAATCCTATATAGAGAGGTATAGATTGATCGATGTGGACGTGGGAAAGAGGGTGAGACCTCACTGGATATATCGATTGATCGGTTTGTGTGGAAAACTATGAAAGACCTAGCTATATACACACATACATAGAGGAACATCGATCGTTGCGCATGCACGCGTGAGAGATAAAGAATGCCCGATATGATGGAGAGGGGGATGTGTGTGGGTGTGTGCCTTCATGGGAGACCGACCTGAAGAAAAAGATTGCATGCGTGCGATGGATAATGCCGACTGGTAGTGTGTGTGCATGCATGCACGAGAGAAAGTTAGTGGTACAATTATAAAGAGAAGACTACTGTGTGGGTGTAAAAGAATAGGTGAGGTCATAATCAATGTAAAGTTGAATTCAAATATTTGAATAAGAGATCCTGATGTTTGAAACCCATGCATGCATGAATATAACGGAGATCTGCGCGGTGTGGTTTGGAAACGAGCATGTTGTAATGTATACACATTGAACAAGGTCAGACTGATTTGAATTTGAGATACCGATGGCAGACATCATTTGGCCACGTCGCATCCGTGCATGGACACACTATTCTAATTGGAGATGATGGGCGGCTTTCGCATCACATATCTATATCTATACCCTCTATATATATATTATTTTATATTTTTTATATTGTGTGCGGGTAACTTTAACTTTGAAAGATGGTCGTTGGATGAGGCGAATCCGATGGTCCAAAGATGGCAAATTTGAGCACTACTGGCCGTTGGATATCATCTAGATTCCACCAGATTTCGCCACATGTATAATCTAGAAGACTCCATGGTTGAACTTAAGCATAATGCACAAACATCAAAACACAAGCACTTCTTATTTGTTCTAGAATCTTCCGTATCAGAATTGCCCAAATGTTTTTCTACATGATTTGCCATTATTTGTTTTTACTTTATGTCTTACGACGCACAATTCCATGAATCTTAAAATAGATTAGCTTTCTTATAAAAACTAGATGATTTTGAATGAAATGAACTATAAGAATTAAACGAACATCTACATCATGCATATATGACTCAAAGCTTGCATGCTATAATGTGGTATTTATTCATAATTTGGTTGCCAAATCTCATGCGTGCAATGCACGTGTACCTTACTCTAGTCTAAATGGTGTTTGTGTGTGTGTGTTGTGCGTGTTGAGGTGCAAATTGTCTTTTTTGGTACACGTTAAGCTTGTTCTTCCGAAATTTCAAGCCGCGCCTTGTTATGCCGAAAATTCAAGCTAGCGTCTCTGTCTATCGTGCTGCGAAACTCCCGCCTCTTCAACCCGCGCCTTGTTAGCCCGAAATATTTAAGATATATCTTTGTCTCGTTGTGCTCCGACAACTCCCTCCATCTCAACCCGCGCCTTGCTATTCCGAAATTACAACGCGCGTGAAAACTCCCACCTCCTGTGAAATCCCGACACGCGAAATGCCCGTGGTACCCCTGAACCGAAAGAACCGCCTCAAATCGGTGGGGGTACTTTCGTAACTTACCCCACATTTCGGACAAGCGCGTCTCTAAGCCATGGTTCCCCACTGCCATCCCATCCGCCCACCCATTTGTACACCGAGGCCGCGAAAACCCGCGAGGAAACCCCACACCCTGCTTCGTCCGCCACCCAGCCGGAGCCTCTTCCCTGACGACGTCGTCCACAGCAACACCTCGACGTCCCTCATCCATCGTACCGGATGAAGATCCATCGTCGATCTCATTGTCCCGCCGGTTCAGCCACCCCGTCCTCCACCTCCAAGGAGCTGCCCCGACGTTCCCCTCGTCTTTCGCGCCACCTCCATTCCCACACCGCCGTCTTCACCTGCACCACCGGAAGAGCATCATCATCCCCATTCCCTCGGATGAAGCTGCGGCCTAATCGGCGCCACCAAAGAGGTTGCACACTAATCGCCGCATTTTTTTCTTGATTCGATCTCACGGTGGTGCCGGCGCTCGGTCCCGAGCCGACACGGTGTGGCTCCATCCAGAGCGGCGTCGCCGGCCACTTCCTCCACGACGTCGCTCCCTCAGCAGCGACGTCCACATCAATAGGAGCTGCTGCTGCTTTAGCTCTCGCTTGCGCTGCTGCTCTGCTCTTGCTCTCGGTCCCCTGCCTGGTCTGCTCTTGCTATTGCTCTTGCTCGTGTTGCTGCTCTCGCTCTTGCTCTTGCTTGTGATGCTGCTCCGATTTAGCTACACTTCAGTTGACAGAATCAACTTTTGGGTTAGTCGGTTTTTAGGGGGGGGGGGCTCGCCGGGGTGAAGAAAGAACCAGCCGCATCGGGGAGGCGGGCTCGCTGGAGAGGTACCCCACTATCTATCTTAGGGTTCAGGATGGGGCGGTGGTCGCCGGCGGTGGCGGGGCGGTGGGAGGGCGGTGGCGTGGGGATTGCCGGAGAAAAAGCTCGGCATGGGCGGGCCTAGAGGGATGGCCGGGGCAGCGGCGGACCGACGGTGGGGTGTGTTTTTGGGGTGGGCGGGGCAGCGCACCGCCGGCCGCGGGCGGCGGGGGGCTGCTGTTTGGCCAGTGGTGGCTGGCGGCTCAGTGGGGTGGATGTTGAAGATGAACCGTAGGCCCTTGATTTCATATCCAACGGCTGCAAAATCGACTGACCAGAGATGAAAAAGTCTGTCGACCGACGTGTAGCCTCACCTTGCTAGTGCATTCAGTTTCGACAGTTAAGTTCAGTTTCGACAGTTTAGTTCAGTTTCGACAGTTAAATTCAGTTTCGACAGTTAAGTTCAGAGATGAGCGGCTGATGTATTTTACATCTAGCACTTTGTGGTTATGTATTTTATGTCATGTATTGGAGATGCTATTAGAATTCCACTTAGGTTAACGTTGTTCATTGTCTCTCTAGTCTTGCTTCAGCCTCGGGGTCGTACAACTCACCGGAGCTGCTCCAACGACGAAACCCTCCATCACAGCGAAGCAGTACCTCGAGCTCCATCTCCAGATGCCTAAGATCTTCTTCCCCTCCTCCGACAGCCAAGTCAGCCATAGCATCCTCACCGGCCAACCGAATCACGCTGAGATCGACATGGCTTCGCCAAAGAGGTTGTACACTTGTTGCATCTCTTTTTACTCTACATGTTATATATATTGTCCACTGAGCACTTGTAGTAACAGGAAATACGATTATTTTATCCTACTATATGACAAGCAGTGAGGTACCAGGCAACTTAGCTATCCGTGATGGACTCTCTTGAATGCCATCATTATTTATCTCTGCGCGTTTGAGCTGTGCATTTGTCGATGGGCCTGGGAGTTGAGCTAGTATGGCAGTGGCCTGGGTCCAAAGTAATAGAAGTAGCACAAAAACATTTTTTTAGTGTAGGATTTTCCTTGCTCAAGCCTGCCTACTAGAATCGCCAGTGCTTGAAAGGAAAAGTGAATGAAAAACATCGGAATTGGAAAGTTTCCTATGGTACTACTTTTCATGAATTTGGTGCAAAGGAATGGAGCAAAGGAAAACTGTAGGATTTGTTCCTTTAGTGTCTCCTTGAAAGAAAAACCGTAGGAATTCTAATTTCCACTTCTCCTCCTTTTCATATTCCTATTCATCAAGCACAAGACTAAGAGATAGTAGCATAATAGCATTATAACCGTACATTTTCTTGTGGTTTGACTTAATCTCACCATGCTTTTTTGCATCCTGTGATCTTCCAATTGTTGTGAATCAAACACCCAGATTGGCAGAAATCCTGTGTTTTTAAATTCTCTGTTTTGCACGTGCATTCCTATCCTATTCCTGTCTATTTCCTATCCCTGCATTGTTAGAATCCTCAAATTCAAACAAGCCCTTACTCAATTACTTCTGTTACAGATATGTGTCAAAGAAAACCTTGTGTGGTTTGTCCTGCTCCTGCGGCGCTGTGTTCCACCCCAGCTCAGCTGCTCCAACGACGGAAGGGTTCACCACAGCAGGGATCCGCTCTCCAGACTGTCTTTCGCCGCCTCAGATCTTCTTCCCCGCCGCCGGCAGCCACGGCAACTGCATTACCATCATCAACTGAGCAGATGACCTTGAGGACTACACGGGTCCGCAAGAGAGGTCGCACTCTTCCGTGTCTGCTTACGTTATGCGTCGCTTAATATGATGACATGCTACATTATCGTCGTGTTCACCTATTAGACTCCGAGTCAGGTCCAAACTAATGCTGAAACTTGAGTTTTTAAATGGTTGTGGGGTACATATTGGGGCAGCAATCAGTACTATCTGTCTACTATCTGGTTAATCTCCGGTGTCTACTATGAGTTTCATGTTGGGTGCAAACAAACATTAAAGGAGCCATTATCTGTATTTTTTAACTAAAGCTATTATCTGCCTGCTATCATTGGTTTTGGGTCTATCCACAGTTTGCTACCATCACTCTGGATTTGTGCATGCACTCCTTACATAATCTCACTATGTTTTATTCCTATGCATGCCAGTTATTGTACACAATGGAACTGATCATGTAGAGCAAAAGAGACGAGCCTTGCGTGGCAATAAAATTTCATGCAGACGTCGTTCCATGGTGGGCGCAAAGGCAGCCCCCCTCCACCCATTTCGGATCGTAATCAAGAGGAAGATAACTGTTCTGAGGGGGATTCAGAAGGAGAAGACCACTCCTATTTACCCCATGAGGTCTTCGCTCTAACTTGGCATGCTGATGTTGGTAATATCATGCATATGGTGCCTTGCATTGCTTACTGTATACATTAAAGATGTCATCTGCTTAGTTTAGACATGCTTTGTGTCAATGCCATCTGTTTAGTTTCTTTATCGTATATGTGAATCATGCAATGCCATCTTGTCTAGCCAGGCATCATATATGTGAATTTTGCAATGCCACCCTGGTTAGCCAGTCATCTTATATGTGAATTATATCATGCCATCATTTTTTATTACGTGTTAAATTTGTCAACAATTTTAGTACATTCAATTACTCTTCCTGTGCATCAGCCATTCGGCACGGTCATGGAAAAATCTGGAGTGGAAACAAGGTCTTCAGAGCAGACAATGCTATCTGACGAAGCGCATGTCTTGCTGGTTACCGATAGCTCCTCAGAGGAGGATTCAGAGACAGATGACCAGTCATATCCCCCCCCCCCCGAGGTGCATGCCCTAACTTGGCAGGGTTATGTTGCTCATATCGTGCGTATGGTATCTTGCATTGCTATGTCATTTGCTTAGTTTAGACATGCTTTGTGTGAATGCCACCTGTTTAGTGTCTAATTACCATATATGTGAATTATGCAATGCCATCTTGTTGCAAGACATTATATATGTGAATTATGCAATGTTATCTTGTTGCAAGGCATTATGTATGTGAATTATGCAATGCCATGCTGTTTAGGCAAGCGTCATATATGTGAATTATATCATGCCATCCTTTTTTGTATTTCTCATTGCTTTTGTCGACAATGTTTGTATATTCAACTGCTCTTCCTGTGCATCAGCCATTTGAATTGGTGATGGAGAAATCTGGAGTGAAAACAAGGTCTTCAGAGCAGACAATGCTACCTGCTGAAGCAGATATCTTGCTGGTTACAGATAGCTCTTCAGAGGAGGATTCAGAGGCAGATGACCAGTCCTATTATCCCCTGAGGTGTATGCTCAAACTTGGCAGGGTTATATTACTCATATAATGCATATGTTGTATTGCAATGCTTAGTTTTTACATCATATACACAATATTGAATGCCATCTCCTTAGTTGACACATCATATATGCGATTGCCCTCTGCTCACTTCCTTAGTATATAAATCATATATTTGAATTATGTCATGCCATGATGTTTACATAGATAGCATGTATCTGAATTATGGCATGCCAACCCATTTTCTAAAGACATAATATAGTTATATCATCTCATCCTGTTTACATAGTCATCATATTTTAAATTATGTCATTCTATCCATGAATTATATCATGCCATCATGTTTCCATCGACGGCATGTTTGTGATTTATGGCATGCCAACCACTTTAATAGACACATCATATAGTTATATCATGTCATCCTGTTTACATAGTCATCATATTTTGAAGTATGTCATTCTATCCTATTTAGTTAGCCATCATACATGTGAAATTGTGTCATGCTATCCTGTTTAATTAGCCATCATATATGTGAAATTATGTCCTGCTATTCTGTTTGCTTAGACAACATAAATGTGAATTATTTCATGCCCTGTTTTCTTCCCTACTATCCATTGCACCTGTCTATCTTACAATGTCTATACATTCAATTACTTTTCTTGTTTATCAGCCATTTCAATTGGAGGGAGTGATGGAAGTATCTGTGGGAGTAAAAACACGGTGTTCAGAAAAGATCGTGCTACCTGTCGATGCAGATAGAACCACGGTTGTACTTGCCCAAGAACCAGCCCCACCACACATAACCCACACTCATGCAGATTGTACCCCTACCCAGTTGGACAGAGAACCAGCTACACCCCTTCTAACCCCAACCCCAGCAGATAGACACCCAGTTCCCGTTGACACAACACCGTCTCCACCATAGAGCACCCAAACACGAGCAGTTAGTAAGGCAACTGCAGTGCCCAAATCACGAGGACCACCACTCCGAACCCAAAGTCAACGCTTAAAGCAGAAGAAGAATTGTTCTTAGGTCAGGTTCCGTAGCTATGGTTCATACTACTTTGCTCTTGCATCACTGTATTTACTGATACCAACTAATTTCAAATTTGAAGGATGCAATTGAAACTCCAATGGCGCAACAGGTATGTTTTAAACCTGTTTCTTCAACGTGTTTGGCTGTTTGCTGTTGTAACTTGCTCTATGTTGATTTCAGTTTCAATTGAATAAACAGTTATGTTCTCATGCCATGCACATTACAAGTGTTGTTATTGCTGTGTAGTTTCCCACACTTATATTCTGTCTATGCTGCTTTGTCTTAAATAGATATGATTCGAACTGTATCTATCTTGATTTGGCAACATAAACTAGAATGATATAGACCATACAGTGACCATACTACATAGATATATGTTTGTTTCATGATGTTATCCTGTCCACCTTACTACTGAACTGGTTTACCAAAATGAGTTTCATATACTACATTCTAAACCTGAGATGTGTTTGTTTGTTTCTCTTTTAGAACGCGGATAAAATATTGGAGAAGAGTACCCTGCTATGCAATGGTAAAGGAAGTAATGTAGATAAGGTTCAAGATAGTGAGACATCCCTGTTGATCTCCAAGAAAGCTGATAAAAACTATATTGAAGACACTGAGACAACCCCAAAGTCCTGTCTTGATGTAGTGTTTGAGTTACTGGCTACCACTGCTGGCACCAGCTCTTCGAACTCGTTGCCTGAATCAATTCGGCTTCTTGAGTCTCAACTTCATGTTGAAAGACATCGATCAGATGTTATACGACAGGAAGCCGAAGGACTGAGGAAGTCCCTACAGAATTCAGATGCATACTTTCTGGTGCAACAGCAAGCGCTGGAGGACTTAAGCGCCAAACAAGAGAAAGTTAATAAGCTTGCTAAGCATCTTGCCAGCATTATGGGTACCCAGGATATTGTTTCTTGAGCTCTTTTGAAGTGGTTTCAGTTCTGGACTTGTTTTGCTACGGCGTTTATATGCTGCTGTGTTCCCTATATTTGCATTGGTGGCGAACTTTGATGCCCAGTGGATGTAATATGTGTAATAGCCGTGATAGCCTAGTGTAAGTTGCTTGCTTATTTATTTCCTTGTTGTCTTGTTTATTTGTTTGCTTGTAGTCAGTGCAGTTCTTTTTCTGCGGTTTGCTAGTGGTTGCAATAACCTATTTTTTAAAACTAGGCCACAATAACCATGGGCTAATATTTACTGTAGTGACACTGGGCCTCCTATGGGCCGTATAAACAATGGGCCTTCTATGGGCCGTATAAGTAGTGGGCCTTCTACGGGCCATAGAAACAGTGGGCCTTCTACGAGCCGTAGAAACAATGGGCCTTCTACGGGCCGTAGAAACAATGGGCCTTCTATGGGCCGTATCATTAATGGGCCTTATATGGGCCGTATGATCGATTGGCCAAACATGGGCCAAACATATCTCATTCTGGCCGTAAACGGGCTAGAGTTGGAATCGTCCGTTCATGGGTCGACCATAACGGGCCATCGTTAATAGGCCGTATTTGATGACGCTATGAAAACGACCCAACGTATTAACGGACCACAAACGGGCCAACTGTAACCACGGGCTGAATTTGGCCCACAAGCAGAAAATGACAGTAACGGGCCGTAAGTAAATGAATGCTGGAAAATAGCCCGAGAATAAATCGGCTCTGAGAAGGCCGAAAGATAACATGGGCTGGAAACGGCCCAACCGAATAACGGGCCGTTAATCGGTATAAAGTGATACACTGTTCTTTACAGGCCAGTTTCACCACGGGCCATTAATGGGTGTAAAGTACACTGTTCATTACGGGCCAGTTTCACCACGGGCTGTTAATAGGCCAAGAGTCACATAGGGCCTCATATGGGCCTAAAGACGTCATGGGCCATACATGGGGCCAGAAGTGAAAACGGGCTGGAATCATATTGGATGGCCCAGATGACGCTACTGGGCCTAATTCGAATAGGGCATAACGGGCCTTGGGTTAGCGGGCTGTAAATGGGCTATATGCGAACATGCCGTTAACAGGCTTTCCATGGGTCGGCCCGCCATCTTTTGACCAAGTCAAACGGGCCGACCTTTTCACATGAATGGGCCTCTGTTGGGCTATGCCATGTGTCGACATATCATAGGCACCTTTTGTCCAATGAGTGGATGGCATCTGTCCCAGCGATGAGCCGACACGTGTTTCCTCCAGCCAATGATGATTTTACATGTGGAAAATCCCCATTGGCCGGGGCTGTTAACGGTTTATCAGATCCAAAACTCATCCCGATAGCTTAACGGTGTTCCGTTACAGTTGATGCCACGTGTCGGTCACCCTTGACGAAAGCACTTCTGTCACGCGTGATTTATCGTCATGGAAGTGGACACTTCCATGATGATAATTTTGGTAATGTCATGGAACACTTCTACGACAGCACATGTATGACTATCTTGATTCTGTCATAAAAGCATCATGGATGTACATGCATGACAGAAAACGCAACCTACTATGACAGACACGTATCATCACGGAAGTGTATTTTTTTTGTAGTGTAGCAAAGATATTTACTCATGACAAGTCTTGGGTATGAGCGATCAAGTGATGGACGTGAAGGTGCAACAACACAAGGAGGATTATTAATCATAATTATCTGGTGTGATAGTGACATGGCCGGAATATTTTATTCGTATATCCAAGAGTCCTTGTACGTGTATGTGGCCTAATACGATAGCATGTAGATTCTATATGCATGTACTACATGGTAATTGAATCAAGTCTAATTCAGTTCTACTTTTGGAGTTGTACTCCTGTACGGCAAGTCACCGTGTACGCCAAGTCCCAGGTGCCTTATATAGGCCACGGAAGATTGGAAAAGACCCAACAATCGATCTATCAATACAAACTCAATTTTCACGTACGTCTATTTTCCGTCGTTACTTCTTGCCGAGCCCTAGCAGCCCTAGGGTTTGGTGATCTTTGCCATTTTCACTGAAAAGCGGTTGGTTCTTCTCCACGAAAGCAAGGAAATCTTTGTTGCTTTGCTTGTAAAGCAATCGTTTGTCGTCACGAAAGAACAACAAATATCCTATTGCTGCGCGGCGATTTCGTGTGCCAAGACAATTGGCGACTCCGCTGGGGACGAGAAGAAGAAGAGGTACACAATGAGTACCGAATCCAAGAACAGGAGCGACATTGACCCAGAGAACGTCATCACCGTCACACTCGATGATCTGTCGGAAGATGATCGGCGCGATCTTGAAGAGGAGCTTGATAAAGAAAAGGTTGAGAGGTTGAAGCTGAAGTTGGCTGGATACGTGAAGACGAGGAACAACATCATCAAAAAGGTAGTTCCAAGCCCTTCCGATGTGTTCAACACTCAGGTAAAAAACTCAACCGAAGAAATTGCTCATCTAATTGATGTGTCTGTAGCTAGTAAATATGGTTCTGATATGGAAAATACGACATGTACAATTACTCGAGCAGTACCTAATAGACTTGAAGAATTTAAGGTGCAGTTTAATAAAGATGTTGAAAATTTTCTACCTGGTCATGTACGCTCATTAGTGCTGCAAGTCAATGATGAGTATTCTGGAAAAAGACCGATGCCACCACACAGTAGCAGATTTAACATTTTGCCAAGTAATATACATACGCCTAGTGCATGGGCTAATGCTATGCAGCCTCACGTCCCTTTAAACAATAATCTGGATGACCAGGACTATGTTGGTAGTTCAGCTAATAATTTTGTTCCTAGTACTACTGCTCCTATTGTTTCGACTTCGGTTCCAGAAAATCGTAATAGCAATAACCGAAGTTTTAGGTTTAATTCTAATATGCAACAACCTAGTTATCGGACAGTGGCATATAGTATGCCACCACTGTCGTCTGTTGGTATCGGGGTTCTGTACGGGCCGATACCCGATTCAAATTTTAGTGGGTCTCCATTGCAAACTTCACATGCTCAAATTTTGTTGCCGGAGTTCCCGCCGTGTGCTTGTGTTCCATCCGATCCACAAGCTAGCTCTCTACAACCCAATGATAATTTTAAGGACCAGCTTGCTAATATACTTAGATAATTTGGTCTAGAACCTAAGGTAGAGCACGTGCATATCAAAAACCATACCTTGATTACTTTGACTTGACACCATATCCTCGTGGTTTTAGAATTCCAGATTTTGTTAAATTTACAGGGGAAGATGTTATATCTACTTTTGAGCATGTAGGACAATTTTTAGCACAATGCAGAGAGGTCGGCACATCGAATGTTTTTAGGTTAAAACTATTTCCTTTATATTTATCTGGTACTGCATTTACTTGGTTTACATCGCTTGCTTGCAATTCTATTTCAACATGGGCACAATTGGAGCAAAAATTTCATGAGTGTTTTTATAGCGGTGAAATAGAACTTCGGCTTTCGGATTTAACAATGGTTAGGCAGAAATATAATGAGCATGTTCATGATTATATTAGGAGGTTTAGGGATGTCAAAAAACGATGTTTCAGCTTAACCATAGCCGAAAAAGATTTAGCTGATCTTGCCTTTTCAGGTCTACTCACTCATATTAAGGATAAACTAGAAGGGCAAGAATTTTTAGATGTTAATCAAGTTTTGTAGAACGCTTTGGCGCAAGAAAACCGGGCTAAGGAAATTAAACAATACAACCGGTTTAAAGAAAATAGAAATAAAGAGAAGGATAACCATGTGGTTCATGCCTTAAATCCTATATACTTAAGAAGTTCACCCCCACTACTCGATTTATCTCAACATGCCGGATAGACACATCAGCATCCAATCATATCTTGCCAAGTCACATCTCATGTAGTCCCACTCAAGCCCACCTCTTCAATTCTGAAAAAATATTTTCCATGAAAGAAAACTGAAGCGTTTAGGATTCCCCACTGCCCATGCCCCGCTCAAGCCAACCTCTTCAATTCTGACCAAATATTTTCCCTGAAAGAAAATCTGAAGCGTTTAGGATTCCCCACTGCCCACGCCATATATCTCCCTGATTCAGCCCAAACCCATCGCCTCCTTTCCCCTCTATACATCCTACACGGCGGCTAGGATCCCGTCTAATGCCTCCCGCAGCGGCCATCTGGCTTGGCGGACATGCTCCCGTCTCACGCTCCTTTTGCAGGGATGCTATCCCGACTCCCCTCTTCATTTAGCACGGTGACCAGGCTCCCGTCTAAGACCCCTTCGGCAGGACCGACGGCCGGCCTCCGCTCTAGGCAGAGATCTCATCTTACGACCGTCTAGCAGGACCGCCGGCCCGGATGTTCCACTTCTCGAAACTCTACGGCTCAGGTATGGTTACCGGTCCGATACTCCTCCGATGAGTGTCTTGGTCCGCCGTGACTGCCGGTCGTCCTCCGACGGCTCCCGGAGATTTTCTCGTATGTTCACTCCTCCGGCTCTAGCCGCTGGTCTCCCATCTCCGACGAATTAACCGGTCCGAAAAAACCACTAATGCTCCTCGGCCAATTTGCCTTTCGTCGCCCCCTACTGTCTTCATTCTGGCAAGAGTAGATGGAGGGGATCAGGTGGAGTTCTTTTTTCTCAATTGTTTCACTCCACATGTCGTCGTCCATGTCGTCCTCAACCTCCAATCTGTCATTCATAGTTCGCCTCTCGTGATGGCTCCCAGCTAGAGATGCATCTTGCGGTCCAAGGCACTAATAGTCTATCTTTTTTGCAGGAAACCATCTCTCTATCTAGGGCTGATGTCCAGTCAGATTCCACTGCCGATTGCCAAGGTACCCATCTATCGATTCATGCATCGACTCCCAAGGCTCTGCACCACATGCAGGTATCAATTGATTCACATATAACCAAACCCGTATTATTTGGATTTTATTTTTGTGGATTTTGTAGCACATGAAGCTGCCGATGACAAGCCAACAAGAAGTTTTAGTACGGGAAACACCAAGATATTAACCATTGGAGAGGATGGTATCTTATCGGAATTGCTGATTTTTTTATATAGCATGCACATATGCATGGGTATGGTACTGCCATCACACAGATTATGGGGAGCAATCCATGATACATGTTGAGTTTCTCATGACCGATTTTTTGCCGGTTTATAGCAGTTTAAGCACCATTGATACACACCTATCCAGCCAGATGGGGAATGGTCGGGTCTATTTTCATATAAGCATTTTTCCTGCTATGATCAAATATTTCCTAAATGAATTTGAACTTCCGTGAAATTGGTGATATTATTGGAGTTGGCCTCCATTGAAGATCCGAGATATTTTTAGGTACAAAACAAATAGCCATAACATAGCTCACAAAATGATACTTGATTGTGTCATATGACTTGGCAATAGTACATGCTATGAACTGACTTAGTAATTGCGCGTGGGCGTGTCTATGTGTGTGGTTAGTTCTATGTTTTCATCTTTAGATCGACATTACTTAAGAAAAAGCAAAAATGCTTATGAGTGTGAGTTATATTGTACAATATATTAATTTCCTAATATTTAGTTATTCATATTTGCAATAACCAAACCGTTGAAACAGATGTAGCTGAGTACTTAAGATCTATGATGAATTTTCTTAGAAGTTATGATCATTTAATCTTAGCTACCGTTAGCAATGTTTAGCTAATCGATGGATGTACAAACACAAGACACATGGTGATTTTATCCAAGTTATCCCATGAGGTCCTATGCACTGAGTAAATTAAGGTTTTCACATAGTTTTATTTGGTGCAAAGTTTCAACTATTACAGCTAATGGTTTGGCATAAACAATCTTCTATATGGTCTCATAAAAATCCAATAGGAAAATTATGTGCCTGCCAGAGCCGAAGTGCACAAAGGATTTATCTATGATTTTTTTAGATAGAATGAAGTGCACAAAGGATTTACTTCACATGTTTTCCTAAAAGTGTTTAACTCTCACCAATACTCAACTTTCCCTTTAGTTTATTTGCAGATGCGAAATTATTATTTCAACAACACCTACCTTTCAAATTTATATCTTTATATTATCATGTAAAATATTCCTATATATCTTAGATTTTCAACCTTTTATATTTTCTTCTATCCGTATATTGTTTTACCAGTTGCCTCCATATTTGCCTTGCCAATCTTCATATTTTTTTGATAGTCTATATCTTATAAAATGTTATAAAAGATATACAATATTTTATTAATCCAAACACTGATGTTCGTACAATCAAATTGCATTGAATTATATTACAACCGGTTCCCGCAACAACGTGCGGGGTATCATCTAGTTATGATAGTGATTCGGCTAGTGAGGATGACGTTAACATATGTGTAGCCGAATAGGTTCAAGCGCCAAAGTCAAAACCATTTGCATGTTCTTCTTTGAAACCTACACCTGCTAGAAGAGATGAAATTAAATACACTCTTGATGTTAGCAAGTGTGATAGAATTTTTGATATGTTGCTGTAGAATAAATTAATTAGAGTGACAGAGGGTCATGTAATTCCACCTCCAGAAGAATTGGGTAGAAGAGCTTATTGTAAATGGCACAATTCTTTTTCTCATGCTACTAATGATTGTAATGTGTTTCGTTGACATGTGCAATCGGCCATCAATGAAGGACAATTGACGTTTACAGAAGGCTCTAAGATGAAGCTCGACAATGACCCTTTTCCTATCAATATGGTCGAACTTGAGAGTAAAAAAATGCTTATTCAGTCGAATCAGGCCGAATCTGCAAGAGAGAGAAATGTCATTGATGATAGTGCTCCTCCAAGGATGATCAAACCAAAAAATCCAGAACTAGGAGTATGGAAAGTTAATGGCAGAAGAAAACAAGCTCCATGGCTAAAGCCGACAGGTACCATGTTGTCGGAAAATATACCTCACACAAGACCAGCAATGTGTTTAATCGGCTCGGAGGTAATAAGCATCTAAGATCTCCTTCTGGACCTCGCGGTCATGAGCAATGGCAAGGAAGTGTGTATGACCAACAACCATATTTTGCAATGGAGTCAACATATTGGGGTTGTGCACCTCCTCTGTATCTGCAGTTTCCTCCATGGTGGTTTAATCCTTGGGCACCATATACTACAGGGCCAGCAGGTTATTTTCAGCCGAGATGGATCCCGCTGAGGCCTATGTTCAGACTAAACATGCATGAGAAAAGGGCTCGGTTCAATGAGGAGGCTAGATCACATAATGCCATCGAGATTTGAGGAAGTAGATCAACGGTATGCAATGCAGATGACAAAAACTATAAGGGTGGTCACAAGCGTGTGTGGGTGCCGGTGAAGTGTGCTGAAACTAAAGTGGCAAAAAATTCAGATGATTTATGTGCTACTCATGGTCTGAAAATTGTTAAACACCAGGCTCAAGGTGTTGTCCATAATATAGAATCAAGCGATGACGGTGCAATAGGATCGGTCACCAAGAAGATTATTGGTACAAAGGGAAACAATGGTGTGAAGGTGCAACCAGTTGGCCGATCTAATCAATGTGGGAAAGAAACTAATTCTGGGCATACCATGCATGCACAATCAGATAAGGCATATGTGGTATCCTCACGCACTAGTCAACAGTCTAAATCGATAGGTTCGTATGCTAATTTAGTTAAGGGAACATGTGGCACAGGAACATCCAAGAGTTCGCCTCCAATGGATTTCAAGTATAATAGCAACACATGCACACATTGGGATTCCAGCAATGTAAGCAGACATAATTCTAATGCTAGTAAAGTATATGATCAGCAAGGAGGTTTATCGGCTAAAGACAAAATATTCGTCCCAGGAATAATAGGATGTCAGTACAGGCCAAAGGACCCTCGGGGCAGCAAAATTAAGTCAGTCACGCCAGGGACTAAACTAGCACCTCAGTGGTGCCCAAAGGGACTCACTCACACTCAGAAATGACGTGTACAACGGCTGCGGACATTGGAAATAAAGGAAGAGATAGCTGAGAAGAAGCGCGATAAATGGTTCAATCAAGATAAAACCAATCTTACCCACAAAAACTTGGAAGGAGAAGCGCATCGCATCAGAGGAAAATAAAAATACGGATTACACAATTATTGTAGAAAATTCAGGGAATGATAAAGATGTACCAACTGATATGGATGTTAATATGGTGTTCGCGTTGCCTGCTGAATATCGCGCGCTCGAGGCTGAAATTGCCGAACTTATTTTTGGCCCAAAGAATGCTACATTTGAGAAACCAGAGAAGCATGGTCAACACCTAAATCCATTATCTATCAGAGGTCACATTGATGGTAAGCCTATTGGTCACATGCTTGTTGATGGCGGTGCAGGTGTTAATATTATGCCTTTTTTGGTATTTTCTGAACTGAACCAAAAAGAGAGTGAGTTAATGAAGACCAATATGGGACTTTGTGGGTTCTCAGGGGAATTGTTCGAGGCTAAGGGTGTTATTTCTATGGACCTCACAGTCGGAAGCAAAACGTTGCCGACTGCGTTTTTTGTTGTTGATGTCGAATTCATGCAAATTGTTGCATCCCTTATACCTTACATCAATGCTTAATTCAATGGGTTAATGATGATGTGGAGGTGATTGAGGCTGATAATTCTTCATGCATTGCTTTGACGGACGTGCTGGTTGATTAGGAACACGGTGAGATGCGATGTTTGACCGGTAGGGATATATCGGACTATGATTATATCAGTATTGGTGGAGATGGTTTTGTACCGATAAATGCACAGCCGGCTAATGTAGCTTGGCTTAATGATTTATCTATATAAATGATGAATAAAGATGACCGTATTAAGTGGCTTCAAAGACGTGCGGAGGAGTATCATTCCGGAAAGAGTGATATGCTTGAAACTATTGAAGATTTTGATAACATGGAAAAGCTTGGACAGGGATTCTCATCGGCTGATCCACTTGAAGAAATTGATATTGGTGATGGAAGTATTTTGAGGCCTACATTTATCAAAGCTAGCTTGAAAGCCGGTCAGGAAAGTAAGGTATATTTATTACTTAAAGAATTCATTGATTGCTTTGCTTGGAATTATACTGAGATGCCCGGTTTGAGTAGAGATTTAGTAGAGCATAGGTTACCTATTAAATATGGTTTTAGGCCGTATAAATGTAACATCCCAATTTTTATTAAATTTCGATGTTAATAGAATCATTCAATGCATATCATATTTCTTTGCATTTTGGTGTTTCTGAAATATTCAAATAATATTTTTCCACTCGAGGAAAACAAATGAGAGGGTGACTTCCTCAAACCTATAAAAGAGTTGGAAATTTCATTTGAATATTTTGAAGTATTTGGAGTTTATTTGGTATTTATTTGATTTGCAAAAAGTGCATTAGGAAAAATATATTTTCAATTTGTTATGTGCTTAAGTTAATGTTCATTAGGCTCTAAATATTGTATAGTTATTTTAGAAATTATTGTGATGTTTTTGTAAATTAGTTTGATTTTGTTTTAGGGCCACTTTTGTTTTCTGTTTAAAAAAACACGCACACACTCACCCGCCTAGACCGAAACTAGTTCGGCCCAAGGACACGCGTGCCCAGCTAGCCCCGCCAGGCCAGCTAGCCCACCGACCGAAACGGCCCAAGGCCAGCGCCCAGCGCCTGAAGGCCTCCTGCCCGGTCGACCGACTGCACGGTCCCTCGCTCGCCTACCCGCCGCCACCACTGACTGGTGGACCGCTCCCCATCACCTCCAACCTCCCGCCGCGCCGCACGGGACAGAGCCGTGAGTGCACTCGTCCGCAACCGCCGGCGAGGCCTCTCAGGATAATGCTTATCATGCGACCCTGCAGCCCCCTCCGCGCCTATAAAAGGCCCCCCCAAGTCCCTCTTCGAACCTCGCCGTCCCGCTTCTTCCCACGCCGCTTCTAGCCGCCGCCATCACCGGTTGCATCTCGCCAAAGACGCACCACTCCGTCATCCATTTCGTTGTCTGTGGCATCCCCTAGCTCGCCTTCCTTTGTCAATTGGATCCCCGCGACAAGGCACCTCTTTTTGACACCCTTTTTTGACCCCAGGACCCACCGAAGATGCCGCCCCGACGACACCCGACCTCGCCGGAGCCCGCAGAGTGCGCCGCCTTTGCCTCGCCGACCCCGACGCCCTGAGGAGCCCCGACTCCACCATTCGGACGCCCTCAATGTGCCCATCCTCCTCGTCGCCTTCCCCGTTGCCGGAACCCGCTGGAGCCCACGCCCCGTCGTCTGCTTGTCGCCGGCCACCACCACCACCCACTATGAGCCACCACCTACCCTCGCCCGTTCGATCTACCATGGACGATCCAGATTAGATTATAGTCATTTTTTATTTAGCGAACCAGTACGTGGTTAACCGCAGGTTTTATTTAAACCGAGCCGGTCGTTTTTTAGTTAGCCACCGCATAGTGTTTTTTCTTATTTAGCGGCCGTTCGCCTTATAAGCCCCACAATGGACACTGTTCGGCCACTCGCGTACTGCCACGTGGCCAAGGGCCTGTTCATAGTTTACTCTTCTTTTCTGTTTCATTGTTTAGTCCCTGTAATTAGTAGATTAGCCCCTAAACTTAGAATAGCCACAACTTTTTACCTGTAGGTCCAAATTCAATGAAACCAGCGGCAAATTTTTTGTATTATTTAGATATATCCAGTGGTATCATTTTTGTAAACTTTTGTCAAATTCAAATTTGAAAATATTCAGATTTGAATTCAAACTTCAATTGGCCATATCTCCTAGACCGTAGCTCCGATTAAGTTGATTCTTTTTGCACTTTGTCACCGTAGCCAAACCCTATCACCTACACCTTTCTCAAAATATGTTCACACACTTAGGATCTGTCCATAGTAGTTTTACTCGTATGCCTTGTATGCACTATGCGTCACATCACAAATTCTGAACCCCATGCCTATGTTGTGTTGCACTTAGAATATATGTTGTGATAGTTGAGTGTGTTGGATTTTCATTTGGATTTTTCGAGTCTTTTCATGTTGCATGTTACTTGGTTCTCTGAAATGATTGCTTATGTGAATGCAATGTTTGACTTTATAGTTTTTCATCAGAGAGTGACGAATAGTTCTATTAAGTAAATTTTTGAGAGCGATATAATCTTCATCAACTATTACCAGGCAAGTTCACATCTGACCATTCTTTTAATTACCTATGTTTTATCTATGCACTTAGTCCTTTGCGGTAGGATTGCATGGTAGGAACTTTATGTCGAATGGCTACGCTTTTACCTAGTAGTTCATTTGAGGTAGGTCTGAACTATACACCCTTTGTCACCATCGTGTAAGTTTATTTTTGCCTTGCTAATGCGGACATGGACTGGGAAGTGTTAATGGCGAGACATGAGTGACCAAGTAGTAATCAGGACCAAGACTTTTAAATGAACTACCCGGGCGGAAATTAGTTTGAATGGTGGCGAAGTACAGTGGGGGCACGCATGGGAAATCCATGGTGGTGCACCACTAGTGGTCCATCCGCCCAGGATCAAAGGGATCAAACATATTTTCATGTCTAGAAGCTTACGTATGCAGCCACAAGCCAACATGGGCTCTGGCTTAATTGAGTAGATAGTATGACCTCTTTCGGGATAGGCTAGCAGATGTAGAATGAGTAGGTGTACCGGCCTATCCATGGGTTAAGGGGGATACTTTCGAAACACTATGTCTCGGTCATACTATTCTCAAATGCCATGCAGTGCGAGAACTTCAAGGGAGGCGATCGAGTCTTGTTGGGAAAAGAGCGCAAACCTCTGCAGAGTGTTAAAATCTAGTCGATTAGCCATGTCCCCGGTTACGAGCAACTTGAGCATCTAGTAGTGGAGATGTCGGGAGATCTCATCACTCTTAATTTAAGCAGTTGGGTTTTAAATGAAACTTTGGGAATGGATCGAGTTGGGTTTGCCAACTCATCCTATGCTATTTTGTAGCAGTAGAATAAAATATTTTATCTAGGGAAAAACTAGCTTTATGCAAAAAAAACTAAACTTAGAGCTTTCCACCAGCCAAATTGCATGTACAAATAGGTTCATTATTCTTATGATGTGACTTGCCAGTACATTCAATGTATTGACCTACAGGGCTGCAACATCTTATTGAAGGAAGTATGCCCTAGAGGCAATAATAAAGTTGTTATTTATATTTCCTTATATCATGATAAATGTTCATTATTCATGGTAGAATTGTATTAACCAGAAACTTAGTACATGTGTGAATACATAGACAAACAGAGTGTCCCTAGTATGCCTCTACTTGACTAGCTCGTTAATCAAAGATGGTTAAGTTTCATAGCCATGGACATGTGTTGTCATTTGATGAACGTGATCACATCATTAGAGAATAATGTGATGGACTAGACCCATCCATTAGCTTAGCACTATGATCGTTTAGTTTATTGCTTGCTTTCTTCATGACTTATACATGTTCGTATGACTATGAGATTATGCAACTCCCGAATACCGGAGGAACATTTAGTGTGCTATCAAACGTCACAATGTAACTAGGTGATTATAAAGATGCTCTACAGGTGTCTCCGATGGTGTTTGTTGAGTTGGCATAGATCGAGATTAGGATTTGTCACTCTGATTGTCAGAGTGGTATCTCTGGGCCCTCTTGGTAATGCACATCACTATAAGCCTTGCAAGCAATGTGACTAATGAGTTAGTTGCGGGATGATTCATTACGGAACGAGTAAAGAGACTTGCCGGTGACGAGATTGAACTAGGTATGATGATATCGACGATTGAATCTCGGGCAAGTAACAAACCGATGACAAAGGAAACAACGTACGTTGTTATGTGGTTTGACCGATAAATATCTTTGTATAATATGTAGGAACCAATATGAGCATCCAGGTTCCGCTATTGGTTATTGACCGGAGATGTGTCTCAGTCATGTCTACATAGTTCTCGAACCTGTAGGGTCCGCACGCTTAACGTTCGATGATGATATGTATTATGAGTTATGTGATTTGATGTACCGAAGGTTGTTCGGAGTCTCGAATGAGGTCACGGAGATGACGAGGAATCTCAAAATGGTTGAGACATAAATATTCATATATTGGAAGGCTACATTTGGACACCAGAATGGTTCGGGTCGTTTCGGATAAGTTTCGGAGTACCGGGGGTTACCGGAACCCCCCGGGAAGTTATTGGGCCTCATGGGCCTCATGGTGGAAGAGAGGAGGCATGCCAAGGTGTGGCATGCGCCCCCTAGCCCAAACCGAATTGGACTAGGGCTAGGGTGCCAGCCCCCTTTCCTTCTCTTCTTCCTCTCCTTCCTTCTTCTCCTACTAGGACTAGGAAAAGGGGAACCCTACTCCTATAGGAGTAGGATTCCCACCTTGGGCGCGCCCCTTGTGGCCGGCCTTCCTCCTCCCCTCCTTTATATACAGGGGATGGGGGCACCCCATAGACACACAAGATGATCTTTAGCCGTGTGCGGTGCCCCCTCCACAGTTTTACACCTCAGCCATATTATCATAGTGCTTAGGCGAAGCCCTGCGTTGGTAACTTCATCATCACCGTCGACACGCTGTCGTGCTGATGGAACTCACCCTCGGCCTCAACTGGATCAATAGTACGAGGGACGTCACCGAGCTAAACATGTGCAGATCGCGGAGGTGCCGTGCATTCGGTACTTGATAGGTTGGATCACGAAGACATTCGACTACATCAACCGCGTTACTAAATGCTTCCACTTTCGGTCTATGAGGGTACGTAGACACACTCTCCCCTCTCGTTGCTATGCATCGCTTAGATAGATCTTGCATGATCGTAGGAAAATTTTGAAATACTATATTCCCCAACAGTGGCATCCGAGCCAGGTCTATGCGTAGATGTTATATGCACGAGTTGAACACAATGAGTTGTGGGCAATAATAGTCATACTGCTTACCAGCATGTCATACTTTGATTCGGCGGTATTGTTGGACAAAGCGGCCCAGACCGACATTACATGATCGCGTTCATGAGACCGGTTCCACCGCCGTGCTTCGCACACAGGTGGCTAGTGGGTGTTTATTTCTCCAACTTTAGTTGAATCGAGTTTGACTATGCCCGGTCCTTGTTGAAGGTTAAAACAACACCCTTGACGAAAAATCATTGCGAATGCATAGGTAAGAACGGTTCTTGCTAGAAGCCCGTAGCAGCCATGTAAAACTTGCAATAACAAAGTAGAGGACGTCTAACTTGTTTTTGCAGGGCTTGCTGTGATGTGATATGGTCAAGACGTGATGATATATAAATTGTTGGATGAGATGATCATGTTTTGTAATAGTTACCGACAACTGGCAGGAGCCATATGGTTGTTGCTTTATTGTATGAAATGCAATCACCATGTAATTGCTTTACTTTATCACTAAGCGGTAGCGATAGTCATAGAAGCAATAGTTGGCGAGATGACACTGATGCTTCGATGGAGATCAAGGTGTCAAGCCCGTGACGGTGGTGATCATGACGGTGCTTTGGAGATGGAGATCAAAGGCACAAGATGATGATGGCCATATCATATCACTTATTTGATTGCATGTGATGTTTATCTTTTTATGCATCTTATTTTGCTTAGTTCGGTGGTAGCACTATAAGATGATCTCTCACTAAATTTCAAGGTATAAGTGTTCTCCCTGAGTATGCACCGTTGCTACAGTTCGTCATGCCGAGACACCATGTGATGATCGGGTGTGATAAGCTCCACATTCACATACAATGGGTGCAAGCCAGTTTTGCACATGCAGAATACTCAGGTTAAACTTAACGAGTCTAGCATATGCAGATATGGCCTCAGAACACTAAGACCAAAAGGTCGAGCGTGAATCATATAGTAGATATGATCAACATAGTGATGTTCACCATTGAAAACTACTCCATCTCACGTGATGATCGGACATGGTTTAGTTGATATGGATCACGTGATCATTTAGACGACTCGAGGGATGTCTATCTAAGTGGGAGTTCTTAAGTAATATGATTATTTGAACTTAAATTTATCATGAACTTAGTCCTGATAGTATTTGCAAATTATGTTGTAGATCAATAGCTCGTGATGTAGTTCCCTGTTTATTTTTTGATATGTTCCTAGAGAAAAATAAGTTGAAAGATGATAGTAGCAATGATGCGGACTTGGTCTGTAATCTGAGGATTATCCTCATTGCTGCACAGAAGAATTATGTCCTTGATGCACCGCTAGGTGAAAGACCTATTGTAGGAGCAAATGCAGACGTTATGAACATTTGACAAGCTCGGTATAATGCCTACTTGATAGTTTAGTGCACCATACTTTACGGCTTAGAATGAGGACTTAAAAAATGTTTTGGATGCCACAGAGCATATAAGATGTTCCAAGAGCTGAAGTTGGTATTTCGGACTCATGCCCGAGTCGAGAGGTATGAGACCTTTGACAAGTACTTTGCCTACAAGATGGAGGAGAATAGCTCAACCAGTGAGCACGTGCTCAGAATGTCTGAGTACTACAATCGCTTGAATCAAAGTGGGAGTTAATCTTCGAGATAAGATAGTGATTGACAGAGTTCTCTAGTCACTATCACCAAGTTACTGGAACTTCGTGATGAACTATAATATGCAAAGGATGACAAAAATGATTCCCGAGCTCTTCGTGATGCTCAAATCGACGAAGGTAGAAAACAAGAAAAGCATCAAATGTTGTTGGTTGACAAGACCACTAGTTTCAAGTAAAAGGGCAAGGGAAAGAAAGGGAACTTCAAGAATAATGGCAAGCAAGTTGTCACTCTCGTAAAGAAGCCCAAAGATAGACCCAAGCCTAAAACTGAGTGCTTCTACTATAAAGGAAATGGTCACTGGAAGTGGAATTGCCCTAGATACTTGGCGGATAAGAAGGATGGCAAAATGAACAAATGTATATTCGATATACATGTTATTGATGTGTACTTTACTAGTGTTTATAGAAACCCCTTAGTATTTGATACTGGTTTAGTTGCTAAGAGTAGTAACTCGAAACGGGAGTTGCAAAATAAACATAGACTAGTTAAGGGTGAGGTGATGATGTGAGTTGGAAGTGATTCCAAGGTTGACAAGATCACCATCGCACACTCCCTTTACCTTTGGGATTAGTGTTGAACCAAAAATAAATGTTATTTGGTGTTTGCATTGAGCATGAATATGATTGGATCATGTTTATTGCAATACAGTTATTCATTTAAGCCAGGAATAATTGTTGTTATATTTACATGAATAAAACCTTCTATGGTCATACACTGAATATAAATGGTTTATTTAATCTTGATCGTAGTGATACACATATTCATAATATTAAAGCCAAAAGATGCAAAGTTAATAGTGATAGTGCAACTTATATGTGGCACTGCCGTTTAGGTCATATTGGTGTAAAGCGCATGAAGAAACTCCATGCTGATGGACTTTTGGAATCACTTGATGCTTGCGAACCATGCCTCATGGGTGTCGGTTTCAAAAACGACAGATATCGGGTAGGGGGTCCGAACTGTGTGTCTAAGGATCAATGGTAACAGGAGACAAGGGACACGATGTTTACCTAGGTTCGGGCCCTCTTGATAGGGGTAATACCCTACGTCCTGCTTGATTGACTTTGATGAGTATAGGGGTTACAAGAGTTGATCTACCATGAGATCATAGTGGCTAAACCCTAATTGTCTAGCCTGTATGATTATGATTGTGATCTAGCCTCTACGGACTAAACTCTCCGGTTTATATAGACACCGGAGGAGGCTAGGGTTGTATAGAGTCAGATTACAGAGAAAGGAATATCCATATCCGCACGCTAAGCTTGCCTTCCACGCCAAGGAGAGTCCCATCCGGACACGAGGGAAGGCCTTCTACCTTGTATCTTCATGGCCCATCTGTCCGGCCCACATCACGGAGCTCGGACACCCGAGGACCCCATAAACCAAGACTCCCTCAGTAGCCGCTGAACCAGTCTTCAATGACGATGTGTCCGACGCACAGATTGTCTTCGGCATTGCAAGGCGGGTTCCTGCTCTGAATTCTTCAAAGAAGTTGACCATCAGGACTATATCTGGCTCTGTACAATAGTCATACCTCTGAATTAAAATACAGATAAGTTTTGTCCTCCGAAGATTTCACTGGTGAGAAGTTATGTCCGGCCATTTTATTATTTCAAACCGTTTTTCGGCCTCCTGTTTCGCGTTTCAAGATGCAACCACCGACGACACGTCTTGTCAAAGCAGAGATCGTGCCCCCTTATTATGGGATTCTTATCAATACGGGTATGGGAAACCCAACCGTGCCATCTCACACGACCACTTGGAAATAGGCGAGCTTTAAGGCTCGTGGGGGACGCATGGTATTCACTGTCTTTATAAGGAGATAAGATTCCCCCTTTTTACCCCACGCCTTCCCCTTGCTCAATCCATCCACCCTCAAGCTCTAGCACTCAAGCTTCGATCCACTCCATTCCCAGAAAGTACTCCAGCCATGTCCGAATCCGGAGCGCAGGGCAAGTGGATGGCCTCCTCCTTCATGGAGGCAAACATCAAGGAACTTCGGGAAGTGGGGTATCTGGCCAAAGAGATCGCCCACCGACTCTCGGCCAAAAATAGGTCATCCCCACTCCAAAGCCCGGCGAGAGGGTAGTGTTCATCCCCCTTTTTCTTCGCGGACTGGGTTTCTGATTCATCCTTTCGTCCGTGGCCTCATGTTTTACTACATGCTAGATTTCCATGATCTAGCCCCAAATTCCTTCCTCAAAATTTTAGCATTTATCGTCGTATGCGAGGCATTCCTCCGTATTTCCCCCCACTTCGGCCTATGGCTCAAGGTTTTCAATGTGAAACTGAAAGTGGTGGACGGCTAGCACGCGGACTATGGTGGCGCTATGGTGAGCAAACTGCCCAACGTCACTTGGCCCAAGGGCACCTTCGTGGAGACCGTGAAGGGATGGCAGTAGGGGTGGTTCTTTGTCACAGAGCCCAGCGACTCCACATGGGCTGCTCCCATGGAGTTCAAGTCTGGGCCACCAATGCGGCTGACATCCTGGCTTAACAAGGGCCTGGACTGGCGTCAACTAATGAGGTAACGATGCTAGAGAAGTGCATCAAGAGCATGCTAGATAAAAATACCAGCCTTGCCAGCGTGATACAAGTGATGCTCTTCCGCCGAATACTCCCCTGTCAGGCGCGCCAAGAGCCCATGTGGGAGTTCAACCTGGCTGGTCCTCGGACCCTGCATTGGTTCTTTGGCACGAAGCATGAAGACATGTGGAAGCTGCTCTTCAAGAACTAGAAGTCATGGCCGAAGACAACCGAAGACCTCGGCTACGACAGCTCCCATGCTGCGACCGCCGTAAGTTCTTTGGTAACATTACTTTGCGAGCCCAAGGAGCACACTAAAATCTCCATTTTCTTTTGCAAGGCTGGACCAAGAAAGTGAAACGGATTCACTGTCCGGCTTCGCTGCCCAAAGATGAAGCTATTCATCTGTTGACGAGGATGCTAGTCTCGGCGCTGTACCAAGCGCCGGAAAAAAAGTCCAAGGAGAAGGGCAAGGAGGCCAAGAGCGGCCTCCGCCATAAGGGTGCTTTGGACATAGTGTCCGAGGACACCGGAACCCTCTCCTCCCCTGACGAAGAGGAAGAGGAGTGTAACGCCCCAGATATAACTTTCCCGATTTGTACTCCAACTCTTGTCGTTTCTGGCGTTAAGTTATATTTATTTCTCGGGTTTGGGTCTTTGTCTCCGTGTGTTGTTTTCGTTTTCATGCATCTCATATCATGTCATCATGTGCATTGCATTCGTATACGTGTTCATCTTATGCATTTGAGCATTTTCCCCGTTGTCCGTTTTGCATTCCGGCGCTTCTTTCTCCTCCGGTGGTCATTTCTAGTTTTCTTTCGTGTGTGGGGATTAAAATTTCCAGATTGGACTGAGACTTGCCAAGCGGCCTTGGTTTACCACCGGTAGACCGCCTGTCAAGTTTCGTATCAATTGGACTTCGTTTGATACTCCAACGGTTAACCGAGGGACCGAAAAGGCCTCGTGTGTGTTGCAGCCCAACACCCCTCCAATTTGGCCCAAAACCCACCAAACTCTGCTCCATCTCCTAGAGCGTTCGATCACGATCGCGTGGCCAAAAACCGCACCTCATTTGGACTCTCCTAGCTCCACTTATGCCTATAAATAGCCCCCTTCGTTTTCCTTCTTCTTCTTCTTCCCCGAAACCCTAGATCCGCCGTTCCTCTCGCGCGCCGGACAATTCCCCCACCGACGGACACGTCCGCCCGTAGTGTCTGGCCGCCACGTGGCAGCCTCGCACTCGCCGCGCCCGGCTCGCGCCGCCGCCGGCCCGGGTGGCCTAGGAGGGGCCCCCGCGAGCCCGAAGTCCCCCGCGCCCCGCGCCTCGACTCCGCCGCCGCCTCTCCCACCTCCGGCGACCGGCGCCGCCTCGGGCCGCCATCGCCGCCACGGCCGCCACCTCGCCTCGGGACCTCCGCCACCACGCCGACCTCGCCGACCGCCGCCTCCATGCAACCGCCGCCGCCTCCTCGCATCGCCGGCCGCCTGCCTCACCGGAGCCCAAGTCCGGCCGGCCTCGCCCCGGCCTCTTCCTCCCTCCACGCCGGCGACCTCAACTCCGGCCGGTCAACCTCGACTTCCGCGCCCGATGAACAGTGCACCGGATCTCAGATCTGAGATATTTTGAGATGGTTGACTTTTTCCCTCTCCCCCTTAATTTTTGTGCATACTTTGACCGGTGATATCTCCGCATCCATAGCTCCAATTTGGACATATAGTATATCAAAATGTTCGCCTCGATGAGTACATCATTTCATTCCATTGCATCATTTTCATTTGAGCGCATTTCGATGCCCGAAATGCTGTTAGAAGGAGGCTTCGTGAGTTAATTGGCAGATCTGCTAGTTCATCTTAGACTTTTGTCATTTTTGCCATGATTAATGTGTGCATGCTATGGCCGTGAGTTCTTCATATGTTTTATTAAGGGTTTTGTCATCTATCCAGAGGTGCAACCCATGTATTTTTAGGATGTGTGTCGTGACTTGTGCAAGCTTGCAAAGTGGTGCACTTGATAATCCTGTTTTCAGGGACTTAGTAGTTTTCATTAAGTCTGGGATTATTTAGTTCATGATGCCATATGTTCATGTTGTTTCCTAGTGATCCGTGCCTCTTTTGAGGATGATCAGTAAAGGAGTTTTGTTAATCTTGTTATGCTCTATCCATCAATGTCTTTGTTTGCAATTATGGAGCAACCTAGCTTGAGTCAATCGAGCTCTACTTTTGCTTCGTTGTGAATCTGGGCAGAACGTCAACTTGTTTGTGATTTTGCCGATGTTATTGTAGCTAATCCGTGCATGCTATGCCATTGTTTTTGCCATGTCTAGCTTGTATTTTGTGCCTTCTTAAGGTATGTATGCTTGTCATGCCATGACTTGCACCATGGTGAGTGCATCGAGCTCGTAAACGTGCCTTCGTGAGTTATATTTCAGCATGTCCCAGTTTTCACTAAGTCTGAAAACTGATTATGTTTTTGCTATGTTCGTGTGCTTGTTAGAATATTTTGTGATCCCTTTTGGCTCAAGGTCACTTAGGGTCTTTTGTTAAGCTTGTTGAGTAGCTCCATGCCATGTTCTTACTTGTCTTATAAGGTCATGTATCATGTTGTTTTGCTGCTTCGAAGAGGGCTTCATGATCTGAAATTTCAGACAAGTGTTAATTTCACTAAGTCTGAAATCTGTTTACCATTTGCGTTTTTGCCATGCTTGTTTGAACCTCTTAAGGGATGATTTGGCCGTAGCTTAGTGCTAGACTTTTATTAAGCATCTTGTGTGCATCCCGGCCATGTATTTTGATGCCATGTTTGGTGGTTGTAGCATGTTCATCTCATTGCATGTAGATGCCTACTTGCTGTAAATCGCAGACCGGTGTCATTTTTGAATCGCTTGCCATTTCCAAACCATAACTCCGATTCCGGTGTTCTTTATATCGTTTTCAAGCGATTTCATCTCATCTTTCCAGTGGCACCCTTGGAATTCCAAGTTGAGGCCAGGTTCATGCATTTTCTTTCATATCTTGCATTTTGCATCTCGCATCGCATCCCGCATAGCATATCATCATTTCATCATATTGCTTGGTCTTGCATGTGGTTGATTGTATCCTTGTTGCTTGTTTGTCTTGTTTGGGTAGAGCCGGGAGACGAGTTCGCTAACGAGGAGCCCATTGAGTTTGCTTTTGAGGATCCAGTCAACTCTGACAACTATGCAGGCAAGATGATCATACCCTTGAAATCACTACTATCTTTGCTATGCTAGTTTGATCGCTCTTTTGCTATGCCATTGCTACGATGCCTACCACTTGCTTGCAAGACTCCCAAATTTCCATGTCAAACCTCTAACCCACCATGTCCTAGCAAACCATTGATTGGCTATGTTACCGCTTTGCTCAGCCCCTCTTATAGCGTTGCTAGTTGCAGGTGAAGTTTGGAGGCCGTTCCTTGTTGGAACATCTTTTATCTACTTGTTGGGATATCATTATATTGCCATGTTATCTTAATGCATCTATATACTTGGTGAAGGGTGGAAGGCTCGGCCTCTCGCCTAGTGTTTTGTTCCACTCTTGCCGCCCTAGTTTCTGTCATATCGGTGTTATGTTCCCGGATTTTGGGTTCCTTATGCGGTTGGGTTATAATGGAACCCCTTGATAGTTCGCCTTGATTAAAGCTTTTCCAGCAATGCCCAACCTAGGTTTTACCATTCGCCACCTAGCCTCTTTTTCCCTTGGGTTACCGGAGCCCGAGGGTCATCTTATTTTAACCCCCCCGGGCCAGTGCTCCTCTGAGTGTTGGTCCAAACAGAGCCACTTGCAGCGCCACCTCGGGGCAACTTGAGGGTTGGTTTTAGTTGTACGTAGTGTTCATCTGAGTGTGCCCTAAGAAAGAGATATGTGCAGCTCCTATCGGGATTTGTCGGCACATTCAGGCGGCGTTGCTGGATTTGTTTTAACCTGTCGAAGTGTCTTGAATTACCGAGATACCGAGTCTGATCGGAACGTCTTGGGAGGAGGTCTATTCCTTCGTTGACCGTGAGAGCTTGTCATGGGCTAAGTTGGGACTCCCCTGCAGGGATTGAACTTTTGAAAGCCGTGCCCGCGGTTATGGGTAGATGGGAATTTGTTAATGTCCGGTTGTAGATAACTTGAACCTTAAATAATTAAAATGAATCAACTGAGTGTGTTACCGTGATGGCCTCTTCTCGGCGGAGTCCGGGAAGTGGACACGGTGTTGGAGTTATGCTTGCGCAGGTTGTTCTTCTAGATTCTCGCTCGTGCTTTGCCTCCTCTTCTCGCTCTCTTTTGCGAATAAGTTAGCCACCATATTTCCTAGTCGCTTGCTGCAGCTCCACTCATATTTTACCTTGCCATACCAATAAGCTCAAATAGTCTTGATCGTGAGGGTGCGAGATTGCTGAGTCCCTGTGGCTCACAGATTACTATTACACCAGATGAAGGGCCTGATGATTCCGCTCCAGGAGACGCGTATGAGCTCAAGTGGGAGTTCGACGAAGACTCTCAACGATACTATGTTTCCTTTCCCGACGATCAGTAGTGGTGCCCAGTTGGGGGTGATTGGGACCGTGTCGCATGTTGGGTTCTCTTTTATTTTGGCGCTGTAGTCAGGCCTTGAGTGTATGGATGATGTAATGTTATTTATGTACTTGATTGACGTGGCGAGTGTAAGCCAACTATGTTATCTCCCCTTTTATTATTACATTACATGGGATGTTTGTGAAGATTGCCTAACTTGCGACATATGCCTTCATTGAGATTATGTCTCTAAGTCGTGCCTCGACACATGGGGTCTATAGTCGCACCGAGGGTGTTACAAGTTGGTAATCAGAGCCTTCCCCGACCTTAGGAGCCCCATTGCTTGATCGTTTTTAGCAGCCGAGTTGTGTCTAGAAAAATGTTTTGAGTCATTTAGGAATTATATATCGGAGAGTTTAGGAATTCTTTTTACTTCCCAGTCTCCTCATCGCTCTGGTAAGGCTTCCTGACGTAGAGTTTTGACTCTTCTCTTCTCAAATTTCACTAAGCCTAGTCACGCGGTTCTGCGCCGATGTTTAGGAGAACATGCCTGGCTGCCTCCCTCCGCCGGGGACTCATCCCGGCGGGTCAATCTCAGACTTCCGCGTTCTCTGATGAATAGTGCACCGGATCTCAAGATCTGAGATCTGAAATATTTGAGACGGTGACTTTTCCCTTCCCTCTTAATTTTGTGCAATACTTTTCAAGCGGTGATTATCTCGAATTCGTAGTCCGTTGGAGCATATAGTAATATCAAATGTTCGTCTCGCTCGATGAGTACATCATTTCATTCCATTGCATCATTTTCATTTGAGTGCATCTTGATGCCCGAAATGCTGTTAGAAGGAGGGCTTCGTGAGTTAATTGTCAGTCTGCTAGTTCATCTTAGACTTTTGTCATTTTTGCCATGATTAATGTGTGCATGCTATGGCCGCGAGTTCTTCATATGTTTTGTTAAGGGTTTTGTCATCTATCCAGAGGTGCAACCCATGTATTTTTAGGATGTGTGTGGTGACTTGTGCAAGCTTGCAAAGTGGTGCACTTGATAATCCTGTTTTCAGGGACTTAGTAGTTTTCACGAAGTCTGGGATTATTTAGTTCATGATGCCATATGTTCATGTTGTTTCCTAGTGATCCGTGCCTCTTTTGAGGATGATCAGTAAGGAGTTTTGTTAATCTTGTTATGCTCTATCCATCCATGTCTTTGTTTGCAATTATGGAGCAACCCTAGCTTGAGTCAATCGAGCTCTACTTTTGCTTCGTTGTGAATCTGGGCAGATCGTCAACTTGTTTGCGATTTTGCCGATGTTATTGTAGTTGATCCGTGCATGCTATGCCATTGTTTTTGCCATGTCTAGCTTGTATTTTGTGCCTTCTTAAGGGATGTATGCTTGTCATGCCATGACTTGCACCATGGTGTGTGCATCGAGCTCGTAAACGTGCCTTCGTGAGTTATATTTCAGCATGTCCCAGTTTTCACTAAGTCTGAAAACTGATTATGTTTTTGCTATGTTCGTGTGCTTGTTAGAATATTTTGTGATCCCTTTTGGCTCAAGGTCACTAAGGGACGTTTTTTAAGCTTGTTGAGTAGATCCATGCCATTTCTTTCTTTATCATGTTCAGGTCCTGTAGCATGTTGTTTTGTTGCTCCGAAGAGGGCTATATGATCTGAAATTCCAGACAAGTGTTAATTTCACTAAGTCTGAGATCTGTTTTACCATTTGCGTTTTTGCCATGCTTGTTTGTACCTCCTAATGGATGAATTGGCCATAGCTCAGTGCTAGACTTTTGTTAAGCATCTTGTGTGAATCCGTGCCATGTATTTTGATGTCATGTTTGGTGGCTGTAGCATGTTCATCTCATTGCATTTAGATGCCTACTTGCTGTAAATCGCAGACCGGTGTCATTTTTGAATCGCTTGCCATTTCCAAACCGTAACTCCGATTCCGACGTTCTTTATATCGTTTTCAAGCGATTTCATCTCATCTTTCTAGTGGCATCCTTGGAATTCCAAGTTGAGGCCAGGTTCATGCATTTTCTTTCATATCTTGCATTTTGCATCTCGCATCGCATCCCGCATAGCATATCATCATTTCATCATATTGCTTGGTCTTGCATGTGGTTGATTGTATCCTTGTTGCTTGTTTGTCTTGTTTGGGTAGAGCCGGGAGACGAGTTCGCTAACGAGGAGCCCGTTGAGTTTGCTTTTGAGGATCCAGTCAACTCTGACAACTGTGCAGGCAAGATGATCATACCCTCGAAATCACTACTATCTTTGCTATGCTAGTTTGCTCGCTCTTTTGCTATGCCAATGCTACGATGCCTACCACTTGCTTGCAAGCCTCCCAAATTGCCATGTCAAACCTCTAACCCACCATGTCCTAGCAAACCGTTGATTGGCTATGTTACCGCTTTGCTCAGCCCCTCTTATAGCGTTGCTAGTTGCAGGTGAAGTTTGGAGGCCGTTCCTTGTTGGAACATCTTTTATTTACTTGTTGGGATATCATTATATTGCCATGTTATCTTAATGCATCTATATACTTGGTGAAGGGTGGAAGGCTCGGCCTCTCGCCTAGTGTTTTGTTCCACTCTTGCCGCCCTAGTTTCTGTCATATCGGTGTTATGTTCCCGGATTTTGCGTTCCTTACGCGGTTGGGTTATAATGGGAACCCCTTGATAGTTCGCCTTGATTAAAGCTTTTCCAGCAATGCCCAACCTTGGTTTTACCATTCGCCACCTAGCCTCTTTTTCCCTTGGGTTACCGGAGCCCAAGGGTCATCTTATTTTAACCCCCCCCGGGCCAGTGCTCCCTCTGAGTGTTGGTCCGAACCGGGCAGCCTGCGGGGCCACCTCGGGGAAACTTGAGGGTTGGTTTTACTCGTAGCTTGACCTATCTGAGTGTGCCCTGAGAACGAGATATGTGCAGCTCCTATCGGGATTTGTCGGCACATTCGGGCGGTGTTGCTGGACTTGTTTTAACCTGTCGAAGTGTCTTGATTACCGAGATACCGAGTCTGATCGGAACGTCTTGGGAGGAGGTCTATTCCTTCGTTGACCATGAGAGCTTGTCATGGGCTAAGTTGGGACTCCCCTGCAGGGATTGAACTTTCGAAAGCCGTGCCCGCGGTTATGGGCAGATGGGAATTTGTTAATGTCCGGTTGTAGATAACTTGAACCTTAATTAATTAAAATGAATCAACTGAGTGTGTTACCGTGATGGCCTCTTCTCGGCGGAGTCCGGGAAGTGGACACGGTGTTGGAGTAATGTTTGCGCAGGTTGTTCTCTAGTTCTCGCTCGTGCTTTGCCTCCTCTTCTCGCTCTCTTTTGCGAATAAGTTAGCCACCATACTTGCTAGTCGCTTGCTGCAGCTCCACTCATATTTTACCTTGCCATACCTATAAGCTTAAATAGTCTTGATCGCGAGGGTGCGAGATTGCTGAGTCCCTGTGGCTCACAGATTACTATTACACCAGATGCAGGGCCTGATGATTCCGCTCCAGGAGACGCGTATGAGCTCAAGTGGGAGTTCGACGAAGACTCTCAACGATACTATGTTTCCTTTCCCGATGATCAGTAGTGGTGCCCAGTTGGGGGTGATTGGGACCGTGTCGCATGTTGGGTTCTCTTTTATTTTGGCGCCGTAGTCAGGCCATGAGTGTATGGATGATGTAATGTTATTTATGTACTTGATTGACGTGGCGAGTGTAAGCCAACTATGTTATCTCCCCTTTTATTATTACATTACATGGGATGTTTGTGAAGATTGCCTAACTTGCGACATATGCCTTCAATGCGATTATGTCTCTAAGTCGTGCCTCGACACGTGGGAGCTATAGTCGCATCGAGGGTGTTACAAGTTGGTAATCAGAGCCTTCCCCGACCTTAGGAGCCCCATTGCTTGATCGTTTTTAGCGGCCGAGTTGTGTCTAGAAAAATGTTTTGAGTCATTTAGGAATTATATATCGGAGAGTTTAGGAATTCTTTTTACTTCCCAGTCTCCTCATCGCTCTGGTAAGGCTTCCTGACGTAGAGTTTTGACTCTTCTCTTCTCAAATTTCACTAAAAAAATTTAGGATCACGCGGGTATCTTGGAATCGTTCCGATGGTTTTATGATGAGAACATTGACTTGGTGCCTCCTGTCAGGGGTTTAGTGGAAGTGTCCCGGGGAGTTGAGCTCTGAGGTGTTGTCATCATAATTTTATCGTTGCAATTCTGGAATACCTGAGTTTAGTACGCCGACATTGAAAATCTCTTTTATGCAGTTCGTTGGTGAGATAACCTCGACGCCACCCAGTACTGGGGCGGGAGTTCGGGAGTATCGCCATAACTTTTATAACGGATGCTTTTCAAAGGTTGAGGTAGATGGTTTCCGAAGTTTTCTTGGTTATGTGTTGAAGGATGGACACAGCTGGATGTAGGATTTGCTAGTTTGGGTGAGATATTATGCTTCCCCTGTATCCCCAACACCTGATTGCATAACCGGAAAGGTTCGGGAGTTTCATAGGTGGGAATTCTAGTAGCTCTAGTTCTTCTTCCACGGATATTGGTTTGAGATTGGGATTTCTTACCGATTATTCGTTCTTGATCCGTACCTTATTGATTTATTTCTCTACCTTAATTCTACGTGGCTTCTCAATTTATGGATATGTGACCATTTCAAGAGGAATGCATTCGTTCATTTTGTTCGGATGTGAAGACTATATGTTGCAATTTTCATTCCGTTGGATTCAGCTTCAATATTTATCTGTCAATGTGCTAATGGTGGTCAACCTCTTCAGGATGGCTCCTCCAACGCGCACGACTCCGGATCCTGATCCGCCACCGCCTTCACCTCCTCCAGAGGCATGACAAGCTGTGATGGCCGCAACCAATGCAAATACACAGTTGATCATGCAAATTCTTCAAGAACGCAATCAAGGCAGTCAAGGGAATCAAGGCAACAACCAGAGTCACTTTGCTACACTCAACCAATTCCTTGCTAACGGGCCAAAGACTTTCAGCAATTGTGTTGAGGCAACCGATGCTGATGATTGGCTTGTGGATCTGTGTAAGCATTTCGAGTGCAGTAATGTCAGGCCTGAGGACTTTGTTAAGTTTGCTTCCTTCCAACTCAAAGATCAAGATGCAGAATGGTTCCAGCAGTACAAGGACTCCAGAGGTGGACGTGTTATCACTTGGGATGATTTCCGTCGAGATTTCCGAGCTCATCATATTCCCCAGAGCGTGGTTGAAAGCAAGCGTGAGGAATTCCACAATCTGAAGCAAGGCTCTTTGTCTGTCTATGACTACAACAAGTTGTTTCAAAAGCTCGCCCACTTTGCCAAGTAGGACGTCCCTGATGAGAAGAGCATGATATATTAGTTCAGGGGTGGTCTTAGAGAAGATATTCAGCTCGCTCTTGTTCTCTTCGAGCCCTTGAGATACGATGAGTTCTACAACATGGCACTGAAGCAAGAGGCTGCTCAGTTGAGGTGTGATGCTTCCAAGAAGTGAGTCAGAGATGTTACTCCTTCTTCCTCTACTCAAGTGGCCAAGCAGCAGAAGTTTTGGCTTCCTCCTCCTCCGTTTCGTCAGCCGTATCAGCAGAAGAGCAAAGGTGGTAGTGGTTCTTCCCACCCACCCAACCCTGGTTTTCAGAACAAGACTTCATCTCAAGTTCCAAGATCGAGTGCTCCGTATCATCGTCCGCTTTCAGAGGTCACGTGCAACAAGTGCCAACAGAAGGGTCACTATGCCAACAAGTGTCTCAACCAGAGGCGTCTTCCTCCTCCTCCTCCTGTCAGATCGACAAGTACAGCTGTGGTCAAGCACAACCCCAAGCACGCCAAGGTCAATTTGATGAACGCAGCTCAGGCAGAGGATTCTTCAGATGTCATCATGGGTAACCTTCCTGTTAATGATATTCCTGCAAGAGTTCTTTTTGACACAGGTGCATCACATTGTTTCATGTCAAAGCCATTTTTTACCAAGCATGAGTTCATTTCTTCTCATTTGGGTAAACAAATGGATATCGTTTCTCCTGGCAAACGTTTGAGTGCTAGTTTGGAGGTGCCAGATGTTACTATCACGTTGGGCGACTACAAGTTCCTTTCTTCCCCAATGGTTCTTGGTAACTTGGATATTGATCTTATTCTTGGGATGGATTGGCTTTCTAAGCACAAGGCTCAGCTTGATTGTGCAGCCAGGCAGATTCAATTGACTCATTCGTCTGAGGATGTAGTTGTCTTTGCCGCTCGGGATAATACCATCCGTCTGTTTTCTCTCAATGAGAAGGGTGAATTGCATGCCATCTCTCAAATTCCAGTCGTTTGCGAATATCAAGACGTCTTTCCAGAAGAGCTTCCAGGAATGCCTCTGCACCGGCCAGTTGAATTCGTTATTGATCTTGAGCCTGGTATGGAACCTGTGTGCAAACGTCCTTACAAGCTCGGACCTGAAGAGTTGAAGGAGCTGAAGAAGCAACTCGATGAGCAAGAAAGAATGGGTCTCATCCGGCCTAGTTCTTCTCCGTGGGGTTGTGGTGTTCTTTTTGTGAAGAAGAAGGATGGAATGGACCGACTTTGTGTTGATTACCGTCCAGTGAATAAGAAGACCATCAAGAACAAATACCCACTTCCCAACATCAATGAGCTGTTCGAACAACTCAAAGGTGCCCAAGTATTCTCCAAGCTTGATCTCCGTATGGGTTATCACCAGATTCGCATTCGTGAAGAAGATATTCCCAAGACAGCATTCAGAACAAGCTTTGGTTCATATGAATACACTGTCATGTCTTTTGGCCTTGCCAATGCTCCTCCGATGTTCTCTCGCATGATGAACTTCATCTTCAACGCCTACACCAATGACTTCATTTTGGTCTATCTCGACGACATTCTGGTTTTCTCCAAGAACAAGGAAGATCATGCCAAGCACTTGCGTCTGGTTCTTGATAAGCTCAGAGAACATTAGTTCTACGCCAAGTTCTCCAAGTGTGAATTTTGGCTCGATGAGGTTCTTTATCTTGGTCATATCATCTCTGCCAAGGGCATTGCCATGAATCCTGAGAAGGTGTCTGCAATTGTGAATTGGGAACCTCCTCAGAACGTGAAGCAACTCCGCAGTTTTCTCGGTCTCGCAAGCTATTGCCGAAGATTCATTGAAAACTTTTCTAAGATCGCGAAGCCTCTCTCAAATCTTCTTCAGAAGCACGTCAAATACGTTTGGTCTCCGGAGTGTGATATTGCTTTCAAAACTTTGAAAGAGAAGTTGATCACTGCTCCAGTTCTGACTCCGCCTGATGAATCCAAGCCGTACGAGGTCTTTTGTGATGCCTCTCTCCAAGGTCTTGGCGCAGTATTGATGCAAGAGAATAAAGTTGTTGCTTATACATCTCGCCAGTTGAAGCCTAATGAGAAGAACTACCCCACTCATGATCTCGAGTTGGCGGCAGTTGTGCATGCTCTTTTGACTTGGAGACATCTTCTATTGGGAAGAAAAGTGGACATTTTCACTGATCACAAGAGTCTCAAGTACATCTTCACCAAGCCTAATCTCAACCTCAGGCAAACTCGATGGTTCAAAATGATTCAAGAGTATAATCCGAGTATTGAGTATACTCCAGGAAAGGCCAATGTGATTGCTGACACTTTGAGCAGGAAGGCTTACTGCAATAGTCTGATTCTTAAGCCTTATCAACCCGAGCTTTGTGAAGCTTTCCGCAAACTTAATCTCCAAGTTGTTCCTCAAGGTTTCCTCGCCAACCTTCAAGTCTCTCCTACCTTGGAAGATCAGATTCGCCAAGCCCAACTTCTTGATGCTATGGTGAAAAAGGTGAAGATTGGGATTGCCAAGAGTCAGTCCAAGTACAAGTGCTACCGCCTTGATGACAAGGACACTCTCTTCTTCGAGGATCGTATTGTTGTACCCAAAGGTGACCTCCGTAAAGTGATCATGAACGAGGCTCACAATTCTCTCCTCTCCATCCACCCTGGGAGCATGAAGATGTATCAGAACCTTAAGCAAGCTTATTGGTGGACTCGAATGAAGCGCGAGATCGCTCAATTCGTGAATGAATGTGATGTCTGCAGAAGAGTGAAGGCAGAACACCAAAGGCCAGCTGGTCTCCTCCAACCTCTTGCCATTCCAGAATGGAAGTTTGACCACATTGAGATGGACTTCGTGACTGGGTTTCCAAAGTCCAGGCGTGGCAATGATGCTATATTCGTTGTCATCGACAAACTCACCAAAGTGGCTCATTTTCTGCCTATCAAAGAGTCGATCACTGCAGCTCAATTGGCGGAACTCTATACCTCTCGCATTGTCTCTCTACACGGTATTCCTCAAGTGATCTCTTCAGACCGTGGCAGCATCTTTACCTCGAAGTTTTGGGATTCTTTTCAGAAGGCCATGGGCACCAACATCCGCTTCAGCACAGCTTTCCATCCTCAAACAAGCGGTCAAGTCGAGCGTGTCAACCAGATTCTTGAAGATATGCTCAGGGCTTGTGTGATCTCCTTCGGCATGAAGTGGGAGGATTGTCTTCCTTATGCTGAATTCTCCTACAACAACAGTTTTCAAGCAAGTTCGGGCAAGGCCCCTTTTGAAATTCTGTATGGCAGGAAGTGTCGTACCCCTCTCTACTGGTCTGAAACCGGTGAACGTCAGCTTTTGGGTAATGATTTAATCACAGAAGCAGAAGAAATGTGCAAAGTCATTCGAGATAACCTCAAAGCAGCCCAATCCCTCCAGAAGAGCTACTATGATAGTAAGCACCGTGATTTGGCTTTTGAGATCAGAGATCATGTTTACCTCCGCGTCTCTCCTATTAAAGGTACTCGTCGCTTTGGTATCAAAGGGAAGCTTTCCCCTAGATACGTGGGACCTTTCAAGATTGTCAGCAAGAGAGGCGACCTCGCCTATCAACTCGAGCTTCCTTCAAAATTTGCAAATGTTCATGATGTGTTCCACGTCTCTCAGCTTCGAAAGTGCTTCGAGACTCCTGACCGCACGGTCAACTTCGAGGACATTGAGCTCCAAGAAGATCTCTCTTATCATGAGCACCCAGTTGCTATTCTTGAAGAGACTGAATGCAAGACTCGCAACAAGTCAATCAAATTCCTCAAAGAAAAGTGATCACACCATTCTGACCGTGAAGCTACCTGGGAAAGCGAGGATCACCTCCGTTCTGAGTACCCGACGTTCTTTCAGTCCTTGATCTCGGGACGAGATCCTTTCGTAGTGGTGGAGTGTTGTAACGCCCCAGATATAACTTTCCCAATTTGTACTCCAACTCTTGCCGTTTCCGGCGTTAAGTTATATTTATTTCTCGGGTTTGGGTCTTTGTCTCCATGTGTTGTTTTCGTTTTCATGCATCCCATATCATGTCATCATGTGCATTGCATTCGCATACGTGTTCATCTTAGGCATTCGAGCATTTTCCCCGTTGTCCGTTTTGCATTCCGGCGCTTCGTTCTCCTCCGGTGGTCATTTCTAGTTTTCTTTTGTGTGTGGGGATTAAACATTTCTGGATTGGACCGAGACTTGCCAAGCGGCCTTGGTTTACCACCGGTAGACCGCCTTTCAAGTTTCGTATCAATTGGACTTCGTTTGATACTCCAACGGTTAACCGAGGGACCGAAAAGGCCTCGTGTGTGTTGCAGCCCAAAACCCCTCCAATTTGGCCCAAAACCCACCAAACTCCGCTCCATCTCCTAGAGCGTTCGATCACGATCGCGTGGCCAGAAACCGCACCTCATTTGGACTCTCCTAGCTCCACTTATGCCTATAAATAGCCCCCTTCGTTTTCCTTCTTCTTCTTCCCCGAAACCCTAGATCCGCCGCTCCTCTCGCGCGCCGGACAATTCCCCCACCGACGGACACGTCCGCCCGCAGTGTCCGGTCGCCACATGGCAGCCCCGCACTCGCCGCGCCCGGCTCGCGCCGCCAGCCGCCGCCGGCCCGGGAGGCCCAGGAGGGGCCCCCGCGAGCCCGAAGTCCCCCGCGCCCCGCGCCTCGACTCCGCCGCCGCCTCTCCCACCTCCGGCGACCGGCGCCGCCGCGGGCCGCCATCGCCGCCACGGCCGCCACCTCGCCTCGGGACCTTCGCCACCACGCCGACCTCGCCAACCGCCGCCTCCACGCAACCGCCGCCGCCTCCTCGCGTCGCCGGCCGCCTGCCTCACCGGAGCCCAAGTCCGGCCGGCCTCACCCCGGCCTCTTCCTCCCTCCACGTCGGCGACCTCAACTCTGGCCGGTCAACCTTGACTTCCACGCCCGATGAACAGTGCACCGGATCTCAGATCTGAGATCTGAGATATTTTGAGACGGTTGACTTTTTCCCTCTCCCCCTTAATTTTTGTGCAAACTTTGACCGGTGATATCTCCGCATCCGTAGCTCCGATTTGGACATACAGTATATCAAAATGTTCGCCTCGATGAGTACATCATTTCATTACATTGCATAATTTTCATTTGAGTGCATCTTGATGCCCGAAATTCTATTAGAAGGAGGCTTCGTGAGTTAATTGTCAGATCTGCTAGTTCATCTTAGACTTTTGTCATTTTTGCCATGATTAATGTGTGCATGCTATGGCCGCGAGTTCTTCATATGTTTTGTTAAGGGTTTTGTCATCTATCCAGAGGTGCAACCCATGTATATTTAGGATGTGTGTGGTGACTTGTGCAAGCTTGCAAAGTGGTGCACTTGATAATCCTGTTTTCAGGGACTTAGTAGTTTTCACCAAGTCTGGGATTATTTAGTTCATGATGCCATATGTTTATGTTGTTTCCTAGTGATCCGTGCCTCTTTTGAGGATGATCATTAAAGGAGTTTTGTTAATCTTGTTATGCTCTGTCCATACATGTCTTTTTTTGCAATTATGGAGCACACTAGCTTGAGTCAATCGAGCTCTACTTTTGCTTCGTTGTGAATCTGGGCAGAACGTCAACTTGTTTGCGATTTTGCCGATGTTATTGTAGTTGATCAGTGCATGCTATGCCATTGTTTTTGCCATGTCTAGCTTGTATTTTGTGCCTTCTTAAGGGATGTATGATTGTCTTGCCATGACTTGCACCGTGGTGAGTGCATCGAGCTTGTAAACGTGCCTTCGTGAGTTATATTTCAGCATGTCCCAGTTTTCACTAAGTCTGAAAACTGATTATGTTTTTGCTATGTTCGTGTGCTTGTTAGAATATTTTGTGATCCCTTTTGGCTCAAGGTCACTAAGGGACTTTTGTTAAGCTTGTTGAGTAGCTCCATGCCATTTCTGTCTTTGTCATGTTCAGGTCCTGTAGCATGTTGTTTTGTTGCTCCGAAGAGGGCTATATGATCTGAAATTCCAGACAAGTGTTAATTTCACTAAGTCTGAGATCTGTTTTACCATTTGCGTTTTTGCCATGCTTGTTTGAACCTCCTAATGGATGAATTGGCCGTAGCTTAGTGCTAGACTTTTGTTAAGAATCTTGTGTGCATCCGTGCCATATATTTTCATGTCATGTTTGGTGGCTGTAGCATGTTCATCTCATTGCATTTAGATGCCTACTTGCTGTAAATCGCAGACCGATGTCATTTTTGAATCGCTTGCCATTTCCAAACCGTAACTCCGATTCCGGCGTTCTTTATATCGTTTTCAAGTGATTTAATCTCATCTTTCTAGTGGAATCCTTGGAATTCCAAGTTGAGGCCAGGTTCATGCATTTTATTTCATATCTTGCATTTTGCATCCCGAATCGCATCCCGCATATCATATCATCATTTCATCATATTGCTTGGTCTTGCACGTGGTTGATTGTATCCTTGTTGCTTGTTTGTCTTGTTTGGGTAGAGCCGGGAGACGAGTTCGCTAACGAGGAGCCCATCGAGTTTGCTTTTGAGGATCCAGTCAACTCTGACAACTGTGCAGGCAAGATGATCATACCCTCGAAATCACTACTATCTTTGCTATGCTAGTTTGCTCGCTCTTTTGCTATGCCATTGCTATGATGCCTACCACTTGCTTGCAAGCCTCCCAAATTTCCATGTCAAACCTCTAACCCACCATGTCCTAGCAAACCATTGATTGGCTATGTTACCGCTTTGCTCAGCCCCTCTTATAGCGTTGCTAGTTGCAGGTGAAGTTTGGAGGCCGTTCCTTGTTGGAACATCTTTTATCTACTTGTTGGGATATCATTATATTGCCATGTTATCTTAATGCATCTATATACTTGGTGAAGGGTGGAAGGCTCGGCCTCTCGCCTAGTGTTTTGTTCCACTCTTGCCGCCCTAGTTTCCGTCATATCGGTGTTATGTTCCCGGATTTTGCGTTCCATACGCGGTTGGGTTATAATGGGAACCCCTTGATAGTTCGCCTTGATTAAAGCTTTTCTAGCAATGCCCAACCTTGGTATTACCATTCGCCACCTAGCCTCTTTTTCCCTTGGGTTACCGGAGCCCAAGAGTCATCTTATTTTAACCCCCCCCGGGCCAGTGCTCCCTCTGAGTGTTGGTCCGAACCGGGCAGCCTGCGGGGCCACCTCAGGCCAGTGCTCCCTCTGAGTGTTTGTGAAGATTGCCTAACTTGCGACATATGCCTTCAATGCGATTATGTCTCTAAGTCGTGCCTCGACACGTGGGAGCTATAGTCGCATCGAGGGTGTTACAAGGAGGAGTAAGAGAGAACCCCCCCCAAGGGGGAGAAGAAGAAAAGGGCAGCCTCCGCCGATCTAGAGGCCGAGGCGTCCAAGAAAGGGAGGATGTCTCTTACAGATGACTCCGAATCGGACGCCGACGAGTGGCGCCCCAGGCCGAAGCCCCTGGCTGGATCGTAAGTACTCAAAGGTATATATATGTCCGGCTTTTCTGGCTTACAGTTGTAATGCATTTAAATTGTATGATGCAGTCCGGTTAAGGTCCTTCCCCAATGATTCTCTTCTTCCGGGATTTTGCTGGGTCCAAACATGATGGAGAGCGATTCACCTCCACTAGTTTCCTCCCCCTGCAGTGGACAACACCGAGGTGCCATCCCAAAGGACCCTTACGGAATAGGGAGAGGTGCCGGAGGCTGCCAAGAACATGGGGGAGCCGACCCCCATGGAGACTGGAGACAGGGGCCATGTCCAGTTTGCCCCCCAGCCAAATGTCATTCCGGAAACCCACACAGTTCCGGAGACAGAGGAGCAACCCTCTTCGCGAGAAGGGGGTGCGCCTACAACACTGGCGCCCTCCATCAATGCGGAGGCGCTGGACACTCTGGTGAGAGCGCTTTAGAACGCCACCATTGTGGAAGAACATCGTACCCTTATGGGTATGGTGATTGAAAAGGTTCAGTCTGCGAAAAGCGGACTGAGTGAATCCTACACTAGCCTTTAAAAAGGCTTTGAGGTATGTGATTTACAGTATCTTTTAACTGTATAAAAAGAATGCATGTGTATAGATAGTAGCCCCTGAGACTCTGTTTGGTGTTTGGAAAGAAAACCGAACATAGGATCTAATAACTCATGCAGGAGACTAACACGCATATCTATTTGAACAAGCAGGGATCAGCTGCTCATGCCGCCGAAGCATCCAAGCTAAAGCGGAAGCTACAAGAAAAGTAAGGTATGTAATGCCCAAGCATGTCTTGAAACGATGCTAGCTATGATGTAGTATCTCAATGAGTTTCATAATTTATGTTTTGCAGCTGACACGTCTGAGGTCGAGGCCCTCAAGAGTGCGCTGGCCGAGGCCAAGAAGGAGGCAGAGGAGCAACGAGCCTCCCGCCTTAATCATGAATCACGGGTGGATGAAGTCCAGAAAGAGCTCAAGGATTCCATAGGAAAATGTGAATCCTTAGAGCGCAAGAGTTCGGAGCCGAACTTCGAACTTGCTAAGGCACTCCAAAGCGCACAGGAAGCCTGGGTCGAAGCCCAAAGTGATGTCCAGGAGATCCAGGAGGCAAGCCAAATTGTGACGGGTAAGGCCTTTAACCTGCAGAGAAAATTTGTGAAGAAAAGGTACATCTTTCTAACCCGGATTTGGAGTTCTCCAGGAGTGTTTGCGGACCTACCCCGGAGTGTCGCTGATGCCGCAGAGTTATTCCGGGCCGAAGAGGGGAGCTCAATGGAGAAGCTGTTCTGGTCGCAATACCTTGCACCAGAGCATCCTATGCCCCACAGCGATCAGCTGAAGCAATGTACCGAACTACACAGGGTGGCTGAATTGGCCATGAGGGATTTGATAATCCGTCTTTGGCCCGCCGAACCCATGCCCAGTAGCTACTTCAGTCTCGTCAAGCGGCTGGTCAGCGCCTGCCCTCGGCTTGATACCGTGAAGCGGTTGGCCTGTATTGAAGGTGCGTGGATGGCCTTCGCCCGCGTCAAGGTGCAATGGGTGAAGATTGACGCCGTCAAGCTTGCGACCAAGGGACCGCCCGCTGGGAAAGAGCATCGCACGCCGGAGCGGTACTTTGATGATGTCCTAAAAGGATCCCGCATTGTAGAGGGCCAATGTTCAAAGGACATCATATTTGAATGAATGTAATTATGTTGTCTACTCCTGTATCACGAGATAAGGCTTATGTATGATATATTGCTTATAAAAATATCTCCTCCTGTGCGGCTGTTTGTAATATCTGAGAGTCGGCTAGTCGTCGGCTTCGACCCCCACATAGGTAGTACGGGGGTGTTCGGGATAACACTTAAAACACACTTGACCCATCATACTGGTCCGTGAAGGAGGTGTTAGTGCGGTGAACCAGGCAATTGGACTATACGGCTTGATTGCCCTCACTTAGCCATAGGAGTTTTATAATGGGAGAGCGGGCGCAGCCCATAGTATTATTCGATTATCCGAACTCAGGTGATGTGAATGCCTGGCCGGGTGGAGACCGGCCTATCGCATAATGCGGAAAAAATTGCTAAAGATTTATACTTAGTCACCGAATAGCTGACCAGCTCTTGCCGCATCATGACAGTCAGTTTTCGGCTTTCTCTACTGAGGTGTTTGTCTGGGTGAACCAGAAACACAATCGTAGTAGTTCTCCCTTTACTACCCTAGCCGATCAGACAAAACGTAAGGTAGCAAGCACAGGAGCCAGGCAACCCAACTATTGACCAAAGACATGATTCGGAGCCAATGCATATAATGCTATATTCGGGACGCCGAATTGCACTATTAAACGATGTACGCGGCTTAATAAAGCCCTTGGCGATTTAGGTCATACCAAGGTGTACATGACAACCAGACAAAAATAGGGAAACATATGTTGAGAGATACGCCAACGCCACATAGGTTTGGGCAAAAAAAACTGTTTCCATAGTAGTCTGATTGATACATCTAAATGTATTGATACAAATAGTGCAATAAGCAACAAGGCCATTTTACATGCCGAACACAAGGGGAAGCCGTGCGTGAGTCTTGACCGCGGACGGGGTGATCTTTAAGGATCCTTTAGCTATTCTGGTACGTATCTATGCTTCTTTTCTCCTTGGTATATTGTCCTTCGAGAGGAACATCGACCGGTGTTTTCATAATAGGCCACGGAAAGAGGCTTTGGTACCGTCGAAAGGGTGACGTGGTTTTGAGGGAACCTGAAAGAAAAAAAAAGAAAAAAAGGAAGAGGAATGTGAGTTTCCTGGTAGGGTCTAGCTGTATTGCAGGCATTGTCCTTATTGTGCCTCCATCCTTTCATATGGTATTTTTAGTGCGTAATTATGTATGCGTGTCACATATGCCACAATTCGGTAGGGGATGAGATGGAGGACGGATTGCTAATCGAGCTCCTGACGAGCTGGACTGTCGTACAATGGGGTAGTCAGGACTCGTTTGACAATGTCCGAGGACTTGGCCGCCGACGTAATAGTTGGCTAAATGAGGCCACCTTGTACTTCCGCTGCCAAGGCCGCGGTGTGCTCCTCAGTGCGGAGGGAGCGTTCCATGTTTCCATTCACTGTTATAACACCACGTGGTCCCGGCATCCTGAGCTTGAGATAGGTGTAGTGCGAGACTGCATTAAAACGAGCGGACGTGGTTCGTCCGAGCAGTGCGTGGTAGCCACTGCGGAAGGGGACAATATCAAAGATCAAGTCTTCGCTGCGAAAGTTGTCTGGTGAGCCGAAGACCAATTCCAATGTGATTGAGCCCGTGCAACGGGCCTCTACACTGGGTATCACTCCTTTAAAGGTAGTTTTAGTAGGCTTGATTCTTGACGGAGCAATACCCATCTTGCGGACTGTGTCTTGATAGAGCAGGTTAAGGCTGCTGCCGCCGTCCATGAGGACTCACGTAAGGTGGAATCCATCGATGATTGGATCGAGGACTAATGCGGCCGAACCTCCCTGACGGATACTAGTCGGATGGTCCCTGTGATCAAAGGTGATTGGACAGGCTGACCATGGGTTGAATTTTGGGGCGACTGGCTCTATCGCATAGACGTCCCTTAGCACGCGCTTGCGCTCCCTCTTGGGGATATGGGTGACGTATATCATGTTCACCGTTTTCACTCGGGGGGAAATTTCTTCTGATACCCTGTTTTCGGTGTGCGAGGTTCCTCATCGTCATCCTCACTGGGTGACCCTTTCTCCTTATGTTCGGTATTTAACTTGCCAGCCTGTTTGAAGACCCAACAACTTCTGTTGGTATGGTTGGCAGGCTTATCAGGAGTGCCGTGGATCTGGCAGGGACGATCGAGTATTCGGTCCAGTCTTGATGAACCGTCTTTGTTTTGTTTGAATGGCTTCTTCCATTGACCGGAGTTGGAGCCACTAAATCCGGCATTGACTGCCGTATTCTCTGTATCATCATTGTTGCTCCGACGCTTATGTTTGTTGCGTCAGGGCCTTCCGTTGCCGTTTCGGGCTTCTGAAGTGCCGGGGTCGCTGGTACTGTTACCGCTATGAGCTAGCCAGCTATCGTCACCCTCACAAAAGCGGGTCCTTAGTGCTGTAAGGGCTGCCATGGACTTCGGCTTTTCTTGGCCGAGGTGTCGGGCGAGCCATTCGTCATGGATGCTGTATGTGAAAGCCGCTAAGGCTTCGGCGTCCGGACAGTCGACAATCTTGTTCTTTTTAATTAGGAACCTGGTCCAGAATTTCCTGGCCGACTCTCCGGGCTGTTGGACTATATGACTGAGGTCATCCGCATCCGAAGGCCGGACATAAGTGCCTTGGAAGTTGTCTCTAAAGGCATCTTCCAAGTCTTCCCAGTTTCCAATAGAGTTTTCTGGGAGGCTGTTTAACTAGTGCCTAGCTGGCCCCTTAAGTTTTAGAGGAAGGTATTTGATGGCATGTAGATCATCACCGTGAGCCATGTGAATGTGGGGAAGAAAATCTTCAATCCATACCGCGGGATCTGTTGTGCCGTCGTATGATTTGATGTTCAAGGGTTTAAACCCTTCAGGGAACTGGTGCTCCATTACCTCATAAGTGAAGCATAGGGGGTGTGCGGCACCTCCGTATCAGGCCATGTCACGACGCAGTTCAGATGGAGTCCGTATGCGGTTTTCAGCCCGAGGTTGGCTGTGTTTATCACACCAGGCTTGATAGCCCACCTCTCACGCCGGAGCACGCCCCAGTGATCCATAGATTGACCTGGTCTGACCTGCCCTATTTTCCAGGTCCTGTCATAGGTCGTATGTGTATCCCCGAGCTGTTGTTTCTATGCTTTTACGACGAGGTGGTGCGGGCTGGTGTTCGGTTTTAGTTGCCACTCTATCCCGGCCACGTGGTGGTTTATCGGGTCTGTCAGCCGCATTACGCACGGGTGGTATGGGCTCCAACGCCTCATCGTCGAATTGGGGTAGCTTCTTGCGCTTCGGGTAACGTATTTTGGTCACTCAAGGCCGTATTCTTTGGCTGCCAGGACATTAGTCCATCTGTTGTTGAGCAGGTCTTGGTCAGCTTGAAGCTTCTGCTGTTTATTTTTTAGGCTTCTAGCCGTGGCTATTAGCCGGCGCTTGAAGCGCTCTTTTTCGAGTGTTCCTCTGGCATGATAAAATCTTCGTCGCCGAGGCTTACGTCATCTTCGGAGAGTGGCAGATAGTTACTGTCCTCCTAGTCGTTGTTCCCTGTTTGTTCATCAGGGTCAACTTGCCCGTCCTCCCGATCATCCTGTTCGGATGTTGGTTCGATGGGGTCTTCTTGGGCTTCAGCGTTCTCTGAAGTACCATTGTCTTCGGTGTTGGTATTGCTGTTCTTGCCGTGATGCGATTTAGAGTGGCGCCGCTGGCGTCGAAATATTGGCGATATCTCAGGAGGTTCGTCCTCGACTGGGTTTTTCTCATCATCCTCGTCACCGTTTTAGGTGTATCCACTATATATACGTCATACGAGGAGGTGTCCGTCCAACGTCCAGTGACCGGCAGGTTTTGGGCCTGCTCCTTGCCGACATCGTCGTCCATACCGTCGATGTCTTCGGAGGCGTAATCAAGCATGTCGGTTAGGTCCTCGAGAGTGGCTATGAAGTGGGTGGTGGGTGGGAAGTAAAATTCCCTATTTCCAGCCCCTAGTCCGGGCTGGGCGTGATTCAGAAGCGGTTCCTCTATGATGATGATGGATCACATTAGGTCCAAAGCCTCGTTTAAGAGCAGGGTTTGGACATGGTCAGAGGTTTCTGGGCCGAGCTCGCATGACGCGGGCCTCCAAGGTTCGGAAGTAGTATCCGGAGAAGAGTCCGGCCTTGCAATGATTGTTGGAGACGCTATTCTCTGTGTTGAGCTCTAAGGCCGCAGAGAATCCGGCGGGCTCTAGACTCCCATCTTCAGACCTGATGACGCGCTCTAGATCTAAGGCCGGAGTAGTGGTTGAAGCCACGAACCCTTGGAAGATCAAGTCTCCTCGGATATCAGCGACATAGTTTAGATTTCCAAAACTGACGTGGTGACCAGGGGCATAGCTGTCGATTTGCTCCAGGTGGCCAATCGAGTTGGCACGCAGTGTGAAGCCACCGAATACAAAGATCTGGCCGAGGACAAAAATCTCCTTCACGGCAGCATTGTTGTAGACGATTGATGGAGCCATCGAGCCTTTCGACGACATAGTGGAACTCTCAATGAAAGCACCAATGTCAGTGTCAAAACTGACAGATCTCGGGTAGGGGGTCCAAACTGTGCATCTAAGGATCAATGGTAACATGAGACAAGGGACAAGATATTTACCCAGGTTCGGGCCCTCTTGATGAAGGTAATACCCTACGTCCTGCTTGATTGACTTTGATGAGTATAGGGGTTACAAGAGTTGATCTACCACGAGATCGTAATGGCTAAACCCTAATTGTCTAGCCTGTATGATTATGATTGTGATCTAGCCTCTACGGACTAAACCCTTCGGTGTATATAGACACCAGAGGGGGCTAGGGTTGTACAGAGTCGGTTTACAGAGAAAGGAATATCCATATCTGCATGCTAAGCTTGCCTTCCACGCCAAGGAGAGTCCTATCCGGACACGAGGGAAGGCCTTCTACCTTGTATCTTCATGGCCCATCTGTCCGGCCCACATCATGTAGCCCGGACACCCGAGGACCCCATAATCCAGGACTCCCTCAATGGGCAAGATGACTAAGACTCCGTTCTCTAGAACAATGGAGCGAGCAACTAACTTATTGGAAATAATACATACTGATGTATGCGGTTCGATGAGTGTTGAGGCTTGCCGCGGGTATCGTTATTTTCTGACCTTCACAGATGATTTGAGTACATATGGGTATATCTACTTGATGAAACATACGTCTGAAACATTTGAAAAGTTCAAAGAATTTCAGAGTGAAGTGGAAAATCATTGTAACAAGAAAATAAGGTTTCTACAATCTGATCGTGGAGGTGAATATTTGAGTTATGAGTTTGGTCTTCATTTGGAACAATGTGGAATAGTTTCACAACTCACGCCACCTGGAACATCATAGTGTAATGGTGTGTCCGAATGTCATAACCGTACTTTATTAGATATGGTGCGATCTATGATGTCCCTTACCGATTTACCACTATTGTTTTGGGGTTATGCATTAGAGACAACTGCATTCATGTTAAATAGGTAACCATCTAAATCCATTGAGACGACGCCGTATAAACTGTGGTTCGGCAAGAAACCTAAGTCATCATTTCTTAAAGTTTGGGGCTGTGATTCTTATGTGAAAAAGTTTCAACCTGATAAGCTCAAACCCAAATTGGAGAAATGCGTCTTCATAGGATACCCAAAGGAAACTATTGGGCACACCTTCTATCACAGATTTGAAGGTAAGATATTCGTTGCTAAGAATGGATCCTTTCTAGAGAAGAAGTTTCTCTCAAAGGAAGTGAGTGGGAGGAATGTAGAACTTGATGAGGTATTTGTACCTTCTCCCGAATTGGAAAGTAGTTCATCACAGAAACCAGTTCTAGTGATTCCTACACCAATTAGTGAGGAAGCTAATGATGATGATCATGAAACTTCAAATCAAGTTACTACTGAACCTCGTAGGTCAACCAGAGTTTGGTCCGCACCAGAGTGGTACAGTAATCCTTTCTAGAAGTCATGTTACTAGACCATGAAAAACCTACGAACTATGAGGAAGTGATGATGAGCCCAGATTCCGCGAAATGGCTTGAGGCCATGAAATCTGAGATAGAATCCATGTATAAGAACAAAGTGTGGACTTTGGTGGACTTGCCCGATGATCGGCAAGCCATTGAGAATAAATGGATTTTCAAGAGGAAGACGGACGCTGATAGTAGTGTTACTATCTAGAAAGCTTGACTTGTCGAAAAGTGCTTTTTCAATATGTTGACTACGATGAGATTTTCTCACTCGTATCGATGCTTAAAGTCTGTCCGAATCATGTTAGCAATTGCCACATTTTATGAAATCTGGCAAATGGATGTCAAAACTGCATTCCTTAAATGGATTTCTTAAAGAAGAGTTGCATATGATGCAACCAGAAGGTTTTGTCAATCCTAAAGGTGTTAACAAAATGTGCAAGCTCCAGTGATCCATCTATGGACTGGTGCAAGCATCTCGGAGTTGGAATATATGCTTTGATAGTGTGATCAAAGCATATGGTTTTATACAGACTTTTGGACAAGCCTGTATTTACAAGAAAGTGAGTGGGAGCTCTATAGCATTTCTGATATTATATGTAGATGACATATTGTTGATTGGAAATAATACATAATTTCTGGATAGCATAAAAGGATGCTTGAATAAGAATTTTTCAATGGAAGACTTCAGTGAAGCTGCTTACATATTCGGCATCAAGATCTATAGAGATAGGTCAAGATGCTTGATAAGATTTTTCAATGAGTACATACCTTGACAAGATTTTGAAGTAGTTCAAAATGGAACAGTCAAAGAAGGAGTTCTTACCTGTATTGCAAAGGTGTAAAGTTGAGTAAGACTCAAAACCCGACCACGGCAGAAAATAGAAAAAGAGATTGAAAGTCATTCCCTATGCTTTAGCCATAGGTTCTATAAAGTATGCTATATTGTGTACCAGACCTAATGTATACCTTGCCATGAGTTTGGCAAGGGGGTACGATAGTGATCCAGGAGTGGATCACTGGACAACGGCCAAAGTTATCCTTAGTTACCTAAGAGGACTAAGGAAATATTTCTCAGTTATGGAGGTGATGAAGAGTTCGTCGTAAAGAGTTACGTCGATGCAAGCTTTTTACACTGATCCGGATGACTCTGAGTCACAATCTGGATACATATTGAAAGTGGGAGCAATTAGCTAGAGTAGCTCTATGCAGAGCATTGTAGACATAGAAAATTTGCAAAAAATACATACGGCTCTGAATGTGACACACCCGTTGACTAACCTTCTCTCACAAGCAAAACATGATCACACCTTAGTTCTCATTGGGTGTTAATCACATAGCGATGTGAACTAGATTATTGACTCTAGTAAACCCTTTTGGTGTTAGTCACATGGCGATGTGTACTAATCACATGAAGATGTGAATTATTGGTGTTAAATCACATGACGATGTGAACTAGATTATTGACTCTAGTGCAAGTGGGAGACTGAAGGAAATATGCCCTAGAGGCAATAATAAAGTTGTTATTTATATTTCCTTATATCATGATAAATGTTTATTATTCATGCTAGAATTGTATTAACTGGAAATTTAGTACATGTGTGAATACATAGAGAAACAGAGTGTCCCTGGTATGCCTCTACTTGACTAGCTGGTTAATCAAAGATGGTTAAGTTTCCTAGCCATGGACATGTGTTGTCATTTGATGAATGGGATCACATCATTAGAGAATGATGTGATGGACTAGACCCATCCGTTAGCTTAGCACTATGATCGTTTAGTTTATTGCTTGCTTTCATCTTGACTTAAACATGTTCCTACGACTATGAGATTATGCAACTCCCAAATACCGGAGGAACACATAGTGTGCTATCAAACATCACAACGTAATTGGGTGATTATAAAGATGCTCTACAGGTGTCTCCGATGGTGTTTGTTTAGTTGGCATAGATCAGGATTAGGATTTGTCACTCCGATTGTCGGAGAGGTATCTCTGGGCCCTCTCGGTAATGCACATCACTATAAGCCTGGCAAGCAATGTGACTAATGAGTTAGTTGCGGGATGATTCATTACGGAACGAGTAAAGAGTCTTGCCGGTGATGATATTGAACTAGGTATCATGATACCGACTATCGAATCTCGGGCAAGTAACATACCAATGACAAAGGGAATGTATGTTGTTATGCAATTTGACCGATAAAGATCTTCGTAGAATATGTAGGAACCAATATGAGCATCCAGGTTCTGCTACTGGTTATTGACCGGAGATGTGTCTTGGTCATGTCTACATAGTTCTCGAACCCGTATGGTCCACACGCTTAACGTTCGATGACGACATCTATTATGAGTTATGTGATTTGATGTACCGAAGGTTTTTCAGAGTCCCGGATGAGATCAGGGACATGACGAGGAGTCTCGAAATGGTCGAGACATAAAGATTCATATATTGGAAGGCTATATTCGGACACCGGAATGGTTCAGGTCGTTTCGGATAAGTTTCGGAGTACTGGGGTTTGCCGGAACCCCCCCCCCCCCGGGAAGTTATTGGGCCTCATGGGCCTAATGGTGGAAGTGAGGAGGCAGGCCAAGGTGTGGTGCGCCCCCTAGCCCAAACCGAATTGGAATAGGGCTAGGGGGACGGCCCCCCTTTCCTTCTCTTCTTCCTCTCCCTCCTTCTTCTCCTACTAGGACTAGGAAAAGAGGAAACCTACTCCTACTAGGAGTAGGATTCCTCCCTGGACGCACCCCTTGTGGCCGGCCCTACTCCTCCTCCCCTCCTTTATATACAGGGGAGGGGGCACCCCATAGACATACAAGTTGTTCTTTAGCCGTGTGCGGTGCCCCCCTCCAGAGTTTTACACCTTGGTCATATTGTCCTAGTGCTTAGGCGAAGCCCTGCATCGGTAACTTAATCATCACCGTCGACACACCGTCGTGCTGATGGAACTCACCCTCAGCCTCTACTGGATCAAGAGTACGAGGGACGTCACCGAGCTGAACGTCTGCAAATCGCGGAGGTGCCATGCATTCGGTACTTGATCGGTTGGATAACGAAGACATTCGACTACATCAACCGTGTTACTAAACACTTCCGCTTTCGGTCTACGAGGGTACGTAGACACGCTCTCCCCTCTTTTTTCTATGCATCTCGTAGATAGATCTTGCGTGATCGTAGGAAAATTTTGAAATACTGCGTTCGCCAACACTTATGTTGCAGGAATTTCTATGATGAGTAAGAGTTACGTTGTAGGGTTACAGTCTACACTCAACTTGCCGTTGGCATTGATGGGACTGCACACCCGTTCAATTGTTTCCGCTGAGACTTATGAGGTATATACTAGTTTTACGTTATTTATACATGTGATTGCACTTCGATATATACATTGATGTACTTTGTGTGCCAGCATACCGATCCAGGGATGGCACAGATACACAGAGGCTTGACCGTTTGAGGTCGGGTCGCTACAATAAACAACCTCCTAGAAGTTCCAATCCTAATTTGTATGACCGCATCAAAGAAGAAGTTGATCATTTGTTAAAAGCTAAGTTTATTCAGCCGTGTAGATATGCAGATTGGGTTTCTAATATTGTGCGCGTGGAAAAGAAAATACTGGTAATATTAGAATCTGTGTTGATTTTAGAGATTTGAATAAGGCTACTCCAAAAGATGAATATCCTATGCCTATAGCCGACATGCTTATTAATGATGCCTCGGGACATAAATTAATTAGCTTTTTAGATGGTAATGCAGGTTATAATCAAATATTTATGGTCGAACAAGATATATCTAAGACTGCTTTTCGTTGCCCAGGTTTTGTTGGTTTATTTGAGTGGTTCGTTATTACATTTGGGTTAAAAAATGCCGGTGCTACATACCAACGAGCTATGAATTTAATTTTTCATGATCTTCAAGGCATTGTACTAGAAATATATATTGATGACACAGTTGTTAAATCAGATGGGTTTGATCATCATTTAGCCGATTTAAGATTAGCTTTTGAAAGGATGCGCTGGTATGGATTAAAAATGAATCCACTCAAGTGTGCTTTTGGTGTGTTGGCTGGTAAGTTTTTAGGCTTCATAATTCATGAGAATGGCATAGAGATTGACCCTAATAATGTGGAGGCAATTTAAAAATTGGAGGAACCCACGTGTAAAAGGGATGTGCAAAAGTTGTTAGGAAAAAATAATTACTTGAGACGATTCATATCTAACCTTGCAGGGAAAATTGAAACATTTGTTCCTCTACTTCGGCTAAAGAATGAAGCTGAATTTACTTGGGGGGCAGAGCAACGAGATGCTTTTAATTATGTAAAAGCGATGCTTGTAGAATCCTCCAATATTGCACGCGCCCAAGACTGGTGCGCCATTCAGGCTGTACATTGTTGCAGAAGATAGGGTGATCGGTACAGTGTGATGTCACTTGAAGCTACGTCGGTATTTCCCCAAAGAGGAAGGGATGATGCAGCACATCGGCGGTAGGTATTTCCCTCAGATGTGAAACCAAGGTTATTGAACCAGTAGGAGAACCAAGCAACACAACATAAACATCACCTGCACACAAATAACAACTACTCGCAACCCGACGTGTAAAAGGAGTTGTCAATCCCTTTTAGGTAGCGGCGCCCGAAATTGGCAAACGGGTGTGAGATAAAATTGTAGATATTGATATATCGAACGCCAAATAAAATAGATAAGAATAAATTGCAGCAAGGTATTTTTATGTTTTTGGTTTAGTAGATCTGAAAATAAAAGTAAAGGAAAATAGATCGCAAAGGCAAATAATATGAGAAAGAGACCAGGGGGCCGTAGGTTGCACTAGTGGCTTCTCTCAAGAAAAATAGAAAATGATGGGTAAACAAATTACTGTTGGGAAATTGATAGAACTTCAAATAATCATGATGATATCCAGGCAATGATCATTACATAGGCATCACGTCCAAGATTAGTAGACCGACTCCTGCCTGCATCTACAACTATTACTCCACACATCGACCGCTATCCAGCATGCATCTAGTGTATTAAGTTCATGGATAAACGGATTAATGCAATAAGAACGATGACATGATGTAGACAAGATCTATCTATGTAGAGATAGACCCCATTATTTTATCCTTAGTAGCAACGATACATACGTGTCGGTTCCCCTTCTGTCACTGGGATCAAGCATCGTAAGATCGAACCCACTACAAAGCACCTCTTCCCATTGCAAGATAAATAGATCAAGTTGGCCAAACAAAACCAAAATATTGTAGAATAAATACGAGGCTATAAGCAATCATGCATAAAAGAGGTCAAATAAATCAAATACTTTCATGGATATAAGAAGATAGATTTGATTATAAACTCAAAGATCATCCGATCCCAACAATCACACCGCACTAAGAGTTACATCATATGGATCTCCAAGAGACGATTGTATTGAGAATCAAACGAGAGAGAGTAAGCCATCTATCTACTAACTACGGACACGAAGGTCTACAAAGAACTACTCCCGCATCATCGGAGAGGCACCAATGGAAGTGATGAACCCCACCGTGATGGTGTCTAGATTGGATCTGGTGGTTCTGGACTCTTCGGCGACTGGAATTGATTTTTGTCGACTCCCCTAGGGTTTCTGGAATATTGGGGTATTTGTAGAGAAAAGAGGCGGTCCAGGGGGCACCCGAGGTGGGCACAACCCACCAGGGTGCGCCTGGGCCTCCTGGCGCTCCATGGTAGGTTGTGCTCTCCTAGGAATTTTAGACAACTTGCATATAAAATGCTTCTGTGAATAAAAGCCAATAAATATATTTGAACTTGCATTTTATTAGCGTAGAAAAAAAATGTTTTTTTAACTTGCATTTTAGCCCAGATAAAAGTGCAAACTTGTCTAGCGTAGCAAAAATGTTTTTCTAACTTGCATATAATAGTTCAGTGTATGGTTTTGATCTTAACAGACCATATAATTATGTGAATTTTCTGGGAAATTTTTTGACTTATTTTATTCGTATTTTTGGTAATTTAGTGTTTCTGAAAAAACCAGAAAAAACGATTTCAAAAAAAGTGCGTTCGATAGTTTTAGACCGCCCATCCCCTTTAGGACCAACAGCTCCCGTATGTTTTTTTCAGATTCTTTTCCAATCTTGTTTTTATCATATCTTTTAATCTATAGATCAGATTTAGTTGATTATTTTTTCTGTAGTTTCATAAAATCCCCTCTATCCAGAGAACCAAACGAAAAATATTTTTGAAAGTTTTAAATTTCGAATTCAAACAGATCTGAATTCAAACTTCGATAGGCCATAACTTGAGTTTCGTAACTCTGCTTAGTTGATTCTGTTTGCAAATCAAAGCTTATGACATGTACCTTCTGTTAAGATCAAAACCATATAATTTTTACTGCTGTAAAAATTACGTTCTATACAGAAACTTAATTTGGTTCTTTCAGAGTTTTTTGCAAGGGATTTCGTCGTTTCTTTTTGTTATCTTTGAGTGTTATGCTTATGTATGTTATTCCTTGCTCATGTAGATTGTCCGGAGTGCCAAGAGTAGAATTGTCAGGACTTTGAGTGCGGATTATTTCATCAAATTTAACAGGCAAGTTTGCACTTTTGATCATACCAATCCTATGTTTTTGCTTTGCATGTAGTGCCCTCTATCAACACAGTAGTATGCACGTGTAGGACTACTATGCTATTTTAAACCCAGATAGGATAGCCATATGTTAGCCGGATCCTAATAGTCTTGCCGCCACATTGGGAATCGTTACAGTGTAGTTATTGCTTAGCCATGCTATGGTAGATGTGGATTGGGTACCGTGTGATTCATGAAAGTTGCGAGAGAACTTAAGCAATGACTACATTAACAACTTACATGTATTGTATTTCCTTGGAGGCTTTGCAATACCAATTAATCAATCATCTGGGCGGAAAGGTTTGTCAGGACCAGACGACAAGTATGTATCCTCTGGGAGGCTCTACATTACTATAGAAAAGGTGGGGAACGCCGCTGTCATTGTGAAAACCGGCAGATCTCGGGTAGGGGCTCCTGAACTGTGCATCTAAGGATCGAAGGTAACATGAGGCAGGGGACACGATGTTTACCCAGGTTCGGGCCCTCTGAATGGAGGTAATACCCTACTTCCTGCTTGATTGCCTTTGATGAGTATAGAGGTTACAAGAGTTGGATTACCACGACATCGTAATGGCTAGATCCTAGATATCCAGCCTGTATGGTTATATTTGCCTCTACGGACTAAACCCTAAGGTTTATATAGACATAGGAGGGAGCTAGGGTTGTACAAAGTTGGTTTACAGAGAATGGAATCTTCAGATCCACACGCCAAGCTTGCTATCCACGCAAAGGAGAGTCTCATCCGGACACGAGGGAAGGCCTTCTATCTTGTATCTTCACGGCCCATCTGTCCAGCCTACGTCACATAGCCCGGACACTCGAGGACCCCATAATCCAGGACTCCCTCAGTAGCCCTTGAACCAGTCTTCAATGACGATGTGTCCAGTGTGCAAATTGTCTTCAGCATTGCAAGGCGGGTTCCTCCTCCGAACACTTCAAAGTTGTCGACCACCAGCACTATATCCGGCTCTGTAAAATAGTCATAATCCTTAAACATAAAGGTAAAATACAGATAAATTCTATCTTCTGATGATTTTATGGACGAGACGTTACGTCCGGCCATTTTATTATTTCGAACCATTTTTCGGCCTCCCGTTTCGCGCTTCGAGACGCAGCCTCCGGCGACACGTCTTGTCAAAGCAGAGATCGTGCCCCTTATTACGGGATTCTCATCAATACGAGTTTTGGTAACCTAACCGTGCGGTTCAGGTGGCCCCTTGGGAACATGCGAGTTTTAAGGCTCGAGGGGGGGACGCTTGATATTCGCAGTCCATATAAGTGGATAGAACCCATCTGTTCCACCCCACGCCTCATTCTCTCTACCTCTCCATCCCCGAGCTCTAGCGCCCAAGCCTCAAGATTTTCTCTCCTTGACAAATCCTCCGACCATGGCCGGCTCTCAAGGCAAGTGGGTATCCTCCTCCATGACGGAGGAGAACATTAAGGAGCTACAGGAAGCGGTATATTTGACCGCGGAAATCAAGCACATGCTTCCCGATCCAGCGCAGGTCATCCCAACTCCGGAGCCCAATGAGAGGGTGGTGTTTATCCCCCACTTCCTCCATGGACTCGGATTCGCCCTCGACCCCTTTGTAAGGGGTCTCATGTTCTACTATGGGCTGGATTTTCACGATCTGGCCCCAAATTCGTTCCTTCACATCTCGGCGTTTATCATCGTGTGTGAAGCATTCCTCCATGTCCATCCACACTTCGGCTTATGGCTCAAGATTTTTAATGTGAACCGAAGGTGGTCAATGGGCAACACACGGACTGTGGTGGCGCCATGGTGAGCAAGCTCCCCAAAGTCAATTGGCCAAAGGGAGTCTTTGTGGACACCGTCAAAATATGGCAACATGAATGGTTCTATATTACAGAACCCCACGGATCCAAGAGGGTAGCTGCACCAGCCTTTAGATCCGGACCCCCGCTAGGGCTTACATCCTGGACCGACAAGGGTCCGGACTAGGGGTTGGTCCCTGAGGTGCTGCTGCTGTAGAAACGCGTCAAGAGCATGATAGCGAAGGACGTTACCCTTGTTGACGTAATCCAAGTGATGCTGATCCGCCGAGCACTTCCCTGCCAGAGGCGGCCCCTCAAGATGTGGGAGTTCAATCCGGAAGGGCGGTGGACCCTACAACGGTTCTACGGCACAACGCATAAGGGGATTTGGAAGCTGCTTTTTAAGAAGCGGAAATCATGGCCAAGGTTCTCAGATGACACCGGCCTCGACTGCAACCATCCGGCCTTTGAGGTAAATTCTAAAAACTCCGAAGACCAATAGGCTTCATTAACCCGAGGGAGAGGTGCTAAGTAATCCATCCCCAAACAGGTCTATATTAAGAAGGCGGAGCAGATCCGGTGTCCGGCTCCGCTCCCTAAAGACCCAGCCAATCCCCTTCTAATGAGGATGCTGGTACCAGCGCCATACCAGTCGCCGACAAAGAAGGACAAGAAGAAGAAGAAAAGAGAGGAGGGCACTTCAGACGCAGTGTCCGGGGATGTTGATGCCCAGTCCTCTCACGAGGGTGATGAAGATGAGCAGGAGGAGGAGGATGAAGAAGATCCTCCACGCAAGGGCAAAAAGAGGGCGGCCTCCGAAGACCTAGAAGACGAAGCGTCCAAGAGGGACAAAATTACCCTCCCCGATGACTCGGAGTCAGACGTCGAGGTTGCCCCGAAGCACTGGCATCGGACTAAGCCCCAAGCTGACTCGTAAGTGGTTCGGGATTTTTCGCACTTATTCAATCAATGAACTGTGATGGTAACTCTGAGTTCTATCTTTTAGTCCGGCCCGCGATCTTCCCCCACTATCTTCGTCCTCAGGGGATCTGCCATCGGAGATGATGGAGAGCGGGTCGCCACCATTAGCCTCCCCGCCGCCTAGGGCAGATGACGCCGGGGTATCGCCTCATAGGCCCTCCCCAAGCCTTGAAGAGACACAGGGGGGGATATTTAATGGCGCCAGAGGGTAATACCTGGCTGCCGGAGGGGCGGGGGGGGGGGACGGTCCTCATGAAGACCGGCGACGAGGGCCCCGGTCAATCCGTTCCCTAGCTGCAGACTACTCCGGAGACCCACACGGCCCCGGGGACTAGTGAACAACCTCCCACGGGCGAAGAGGGAGCGGCGACCTCTGCTAATCCGGAGGCGCCGAATACAATGGCGGGTGCACTTCAAAGTGCGTTCGGCCTAGACGAGCACCACGTCCTGATGGGCACGGTGTCTGAGAAGATTCAGTCCGCCAAGAGCAAGCTGAATGAAGTCTTCTCTAGCCTGCTAGCAGGTTTCGAGGTACGCAATGTAATATTTTTGATCATTTTTGTGAAATACATGCATGTACACAGATAGTAGCCCTTGAGACTCTGTTCGATTTTTGAAAGAAAAGAGAGCAGAGGATCAATAATCAATTATCAGGTGGTAACACACTATTTTATTTGGATTAAAATAGGCTTCGCTGTTAGTGGTGACTGCCCAATCTGCAGAAGTTTCTGAACTCAAGCGAAAACTGGAGCGAGCCGAGGAGGACCTAGTCCTTGTTAACACGCTGCTTGGCCAGGTGCAAGGTAGAAGATACATCTTACTGTATGCCTTTTTATGTCCGTGTTTATTGTGGAAATTCAATAGCTGCAATGTGCGTGTTTGTACAGATGGTGCCGCCACGGTGGAAACCCTCAGGGGAGAGCTTGCTCAAGCCAAGTAGCAAGCAAGGGTAAGCAAGGCAATCGCCGAGAAGGCGGCTGCTGACTTGACGGCTGAACAGGCTGCTCGGCGCCGTTTTGAGGAATGGGTGACCGAGATGGATCAAAAACTTAAGGACACCGCCGCCAAGTGCAAGTCCTCGGAAACAGAAAATAAGGTGAAGGGGACCGAACATGCCAAGGCCCTTCAAGACGCTTCAGAGGTATGTTCCGAATCCCACGTAGCACGCGAGGAAATCCGTCAAGCCGGTCAGATAGTGGCTGGTAAGCCTTTTCTTTTACAGGCTAAATTTGGAGACCAGAAGTATGCCTTGCTTAATCGACTGTGGAGTTCTCCAGACGCATATGCAGATCTGTCGACGAGTGCTGCGGACGCTACCCAATTCTTCCAGGCCCAGGAGGGGTACGAGTCGGAGAAGTTCTTGTCGGCATTCTGGGAACGGGGGTCCCCAGACTTGCCTGCCTGTGGCCTGCAGCGTGGCTCGAGGAGGGGCCCTGCACAGCCCATCTTCATCAACACAGACCCAAGACCCTCGCGACGGGCCAAGCCTCGCGTGGTGGACGACACGGAGCTTCCTCAGGCAGGGCCTCCCGTACGCCGCTCCGTACTTATAGCCGGCGAGGGCCAACCGTCGGCCCCCACAATCGCAGGTAATCATGACCTGCTTTGCATGCAGGGACTTGTCTAATCCGTGCAGTTGCCGAGGCGCCATGGGGAAGTGGAGACGCCCACGTCCAATCAACTGCCACGCGGCCCCCAAGGCCGCAGGCTATTAGGGCCTGCGGCGCTTCGCTCTTGCCCTTTCGCCTCCCTGCACGACCAAGTCCAGGCGCGCCTTGGGCCCGGAGGCTACTGTCGGCATTCTGGGAATGGTGGTCCCTAGACTTGCCTACCTGCGGCCTGCGGCGTGGCTCGAGGAGGGGCCCTGCACGGCCCATCTTCATCAACACAGACCCAAGACCCTCGCGAGGGGCCAAGCCTCGCGGGGCGGACGACACGGAGCTTCCTCAGGCACGGCCTCATCAGGCTGGCTCGCGAGGAGGCGGAGAGATCAAGGCGGGGTACCTCATGAGGTGCCCGTGACGCAAGCCATGACGACCAAGGGCGCCAGGCGGGCGCCAGCCCGCGCAGTGTCCTCCTTTCCTCTTTGGTGCAAAGGGAGCAAGCGCAGGCGAGAGCATCAAGTAAAGGCACCCGTTTCGGTGCAATGAGACCAAGACCAGTCCAACGGCAGGGAGGAAGTCATTGTGGAGCCCAAGCCAGCGTCACCACCAGAGCCTTTGCTAGGCGAGGACCAACTTTAGTTAGGACAAGTGTACCAGATGTTCCCCTTCAAAATGGCCAATTGTTGGCGCCCTTCCCGCTCAATATTTGGGAAGAGGCCCAGGGACTTTGCCTATAAATAGGACTAGCCACCCCCAGGGTAGGGGGCAATCAAGAAGGGAGAATTAAGAAGCCAAGAGAGAAACTAGCTAGGATCGGATCGAGTAGCATCACACAGAGAGAGAGAGAGAGAAGGGCGACTGAACTCCTCCTAGCAGTTCATCCCCCCAGCCAAGAACAGACCCTCGCGAGGCTGTTCTTCCTTGTATTGCTCATCATCATCAGCCCAAGAGGCAATCCACCACACCACACACTGGAGTAGGGTATTACACCACAACAGTGGCCCGAACCAGTATAAACCCTGTGTCTCTTGTACTGTTCTTTCCATAGCTTAGATCTTAGCGAGGCGGAGGGGTGCAGGTAGGTAGAAGGCGAAATCTTCGCGCGCACCCCATTGTTCGAACCTCAAGGGTCTGCCGGAACCCGAAATCTGACATTTGGCGTGCCAGGTAGGGGTGCGCCGGAATTCGTCTTGCACCACCCCGTTCTCCTCCGACCATCGCGTCCATGTCTGACGCTCGTCGGGCCCGCGCCGAGCGCCGGGCCGCTCTCGCTTCCCGCGTCGCCCAGACGGCTCCTGTCGGTGGGCATCCTCGCCGTTCCCCGTCACCTGCCTTCAACGCCGCCACCGGCCCAGCGGGGAACGAGCAGCAAGCGTCGTCTCAGCATCCGTCCGTGCGGTAAGACGGCCGCACCGCTACTCCCTCGCTCACCCCAGCTGGTTCTTCGTCCCGCGCACTCCGCGCACCCATGGAGGCTCGAGCTGCGCTCATCGCGGCAAACGAGCTCCTGCGCTACCGTCCCGTCGACGATGTCTATGAAGAATGGCTCGACCGCGTCGCTGAGCTCGTCCGCGCCGCAGGGGGGTCTCCTGCGCCGTCCGTTCCGCTGCACTGCACCCCGCCCCGCGCGGGCGACGAAGCTCTGGGGGCGCCCCAGCCACCTCCTCCTCAAGAAGGCGCCATGGCTCCAAGGCGCGTGGCCCCTGGGCGGAACCCGCACCGTCAGGTGCCAGCGCGGCAAGAGCAGAGCTGCCTAGAAGTCCCTCGCCCGCAAGAAGCTGCCCGGGCGCTCCCTGCTCCAGCACGTCGCGACCATGCTCCTGCTCCCGCACGTCAAGACCACGCGCTGCTCCCAGCTGCAGTGCGTGGGGACATGCAAGACCAAGCTCTCCGTCACCCAAGGCCTCCCGTGGCCACAGCAGGCTGTCGTGCCTTCACCACCGAGCTATGCAGCGTTGCATGGCCCGGCAAGTTCAAGCCAGACCTGCCTCCTCGTTACGATGGCACGGCCGACCCTGCGGAGTTCCTCCAGCTCTATGAGCTGGGCATCGAAGCTGCCAACGGAGACGAGAAGGTCATGGCAAACTGGTTTCCCATGGCGCTCAAGGACGGGGCCCGCACCTAGCTCCTGAACCTGGCTCCAGGCATGATCTCCTCCTGGGACGAGATGCGCACCCGCTTCATCGCCAACTTCCAAGGTACTCGCGACCGGCCACCCGCCGTGAGCGACATGCGCCGCATCAAGCAACAACCTGGAGAGACCCTGCAGAAGTACATCCAGCGCTTCAACAACGCATGCCTCAAGATTCCCAAGGTGACCGAGGAGGCCATCATCTCAGCCTTCTCCGACGGCGTGCGCGATGTCAAGATGAAGGAGGAGCTGGTGATGCATGAAGACCCGTGCAGTTCCTTGGAGTTGTTCAACTTGGCAACCAAGTGCGTCAGGGCTGAGGAAGGGCGTCTCTCCCTCCTTGAGCTGCCTGCCGCGGACCCAGAAGAGAAGAAGCCCAAGGCCAAGGATGTGAAGCGCAAGGGGGCTGCCGTGCTCGCGGCAGAACCAGACACCAAGCAGGGCAGAGATCAGCCCGAATCTTCCAAGGGCAGTCGGTACTGAGTGTACCACGACCTCCACACCCACAACACCAACGAATGTTAAGAGCTCCGAGCCGTGCGAGAAGGAAGGATCGGCCGTTGCCCCGACCACGGTGACCGGGGCTATGGTCGAGGAGGAGGAAGGAACGCAGGACGCCGGGAAGACCGCTGCCCGCGCCAAGGGTGGCGCGATCGACCTCGCGAGGATCGCTGGCAAGACCCGCCTCACGAGGAAGACTGGAGGGATCAGCCTCGCGAGGATCGCCCGCAAGGCAACGCAGGCCTCCCTCCGCTGCCGCCGCAGCCAAGGAGAAACGAGGACCGCCATCAGGACGAGGGGGCTGGGGGCTTCCAGGAGCCGCGCGCGATCGCCTGCATCCTGGGCGGGGCTCAAGCCCCAGCCTCTCAACGCATCTTCAAGCAGTTCACCCGCGAAGTGAATGCAGTCCTCCCCAAGCTCGAAGCCACGCACCCTCTCAGGTGGTCGGCGTGCACCATCACGTTCAGCTCAGCAGATCAGCTCAAGTGTGCGGCCACAGCCGGAGTCCTCCCGATGCCTTGTTCCCCAATCATCAGCAACGTGGTGGTCACCAGGACCCTCATCGATGGCGGGGTAGGGCTCAACGTCCTGTCCGTGGAAACATTCAACAATCTCCAAGTGCCCTACAACCAGCTTCAGCCAACCAAGCCTTTCTCCGGAGTCACCGACGGCTCCACGGTTCCGATTGGGCAGGTCCGCCTCCCTGTTACCTTCGGGGCACGCGACAACTACCGCACCGAGCTCATCGACTTCGACGTCGCTCACATTCGCCTGCCGTACAACACCATCCTTGGGTACCCAGCGTTGGCCAAGTTCATGGCCATAACTCACCACGGCTACAACGTTCTCAAGATGCCAGGAAGTGGCGGAGTCATCACGGTGCCCTGTGAAGAGAAGGACGCGGTGTGTTCCCTGGAACGAGCCTTTCAAGACGCATCACTGGAAGACCCGGATCGCGGAAGAAGGAGGCTTCCCGAGACCGCCCCCAAGAAGAAGACATTGTCCGGCCCAGCCCCTCAGGAGGCAGGCCCCTCAGGGCCCGCGCCTGCCCAGGGGGAACCTCCTTCCATCACATAGGAAAGCGCGCCCGGTGCCCTCCTCGGGCAGGGCTCGGGGGCTCTCCCCTAGAGGGCCACCAACCTGGCTAAGGTCACGAGGGAGGCGCTTGAGCACCACATGGAGGCGTGTTTCGAAGCACGTTTCCCTCAAGAAGCAGTAAGGCAAGGAGAGCCAGACCCTCAGGAGTTTGTCAGCAAGGCCATTCAGGAGCTACAGGAGTCAAGAGTCATGAAAGGCGGCCGCCGCCTACCAGCTGTGGCTCCCCATCCAGGCGAGGATGGTGGGCTGCGTGTATGCATCGACATACCAGGGCTCAATCGAGTTGCCTCTCTGGAGTGCCTCTGGCCCTCGCGAGTGGGGCGTTGTGAAGGTCCACCCCACAGCTACGTTCGCATGCCTTACGGCTTGCCGAACGCGGCTGCCGCGTACCAGTGCCTCATGAGGGGCATCATGGAGGCTCAAGACGCCAGGAGTTCCGCAGCCCTGGCGGAGATGGAGATGGTCCGCGAGGAGCCACCAGCGCCTCCGGAGCCTCCCAAGGCCCCTGGGCCTGGGGGCTCGTGAGGATCGGCTTCCGCAGCCCACCGAGTCTACTACGCCAACACTCCTTCGTCCTCAACATCATCAGGTGACATCTTTCAAGTTTCATTTCCAGCTGGGAGCGCCCCCCAGGGCTGCATTATTCCCAGGCCGCGTGGGTCCGTCCCTGCGGCATGTATCCCTTTTATTTCATGTTGTTAGCTTACCTTGTTGGGGGCGCCCCACGGGCTGCATCATCCCCAAGTCGCTTGGACCTGACCCAGTGATGTCCGCCTTCCCAGCATCTATTTGAATGAATCCACTCCTTCGCGGCTAATGTGTTTGACCTAGTTGCCCGCTCAACATCCGCCCCAGAACTCTCGAGGTAGGCGACCTCGTGCTCAGGCGGGTTCTCTCCAGGGAGGGACTGCCCAAGCTCTCTCCCATGTGGGAGGGCCCGTTCAAGGTTGTTCATGTTTCCAGGCCTGGCTCTGCGCGCTTGGAGACTCAGGAGGGGGTGCCGGTCCAGAACGCATGGAACATCCAGCACCTCCGGAGGTTCTACCCTAAAAAGGCCCAGAGCCTGTGAAGAAGGCGAATGCCTGTGAAGATTATCCTTTTTTGGAAAAGGCCCGGAGCCTGTGAAGAAGGCGAATGCCTGTGAAGATTATCCTTTTTGGAAAAGTCCCAGAGCATGTGAAGAAGGCGAATGCCTGTGAAGATTATCCTTTTTGGAAAAGGCCCAGAGCCTGTGAAGAAGGCGAATGCCTGTGAAGATTATCCTTTTTGGAAAAGGCCCAGAGCCTGTGAAGAAGGCGAATGCCTGTGAAGCTGTCGCGTTTGGGAAAAGGCCCGGAGCCTGTGAAGAGGGCAAATGCCCGTGAAGCCTGCTCCCCCCAAGAAAGGCCCGGAGCCTGTGAAGAAGGCCAGCGCATGTGAAGCTCGCCGCCCGTGACACTCTCACGTAATAATGAGTTGGGGCTGTACACGTCCCAGAGTCTCAGGAGCGCTGGCCTCAGGCCCTGGGGCTCCCTCCCACGCCTAGTGGCAGCACTTAGCTCCGCGCTGGTGAGAAGACGTCGAAGACTAGATTAGGTGCCAGACGCGGCTTTTTCATTTGCTTTCTGCAGTTGGCTTGTTCATTCTCATTCGAAGTTTTATTGAAGCTGTTGCCGTCTTTGGCTTGTGGTTCTTCGACTTTTCACTCTCCTGCCTCGATTTCTCTTATGCAAGGCCTCGCGAGGGGGATGGTCGAACACCCTCGTGAGTGTTTCCGTCCTAGTCGTTCGAAGGTTTCGCGACCTGGGTCCATTACAGGAGCACCCCTCCAGTCCGTGCCCCACGGGCACCGCGACACGAACACAGGGCCTGGGTCGGTTGCCCCCCCACGGCTGGGGCCGGGAACTATCCACTCGCGGCCGGAAGGCACGATAATGGAAGCAAAGCGATGATTAACAGCAATAACCCAAACACGCCCCCGCGGGGCTCCACGCTACTGTCTTTTTACGTAGGAAAAACGAAAAGAAAGAACAAATCAGGCGCAGCTCGCCTCACACCGGCCTGCAGGGAAGACTCGAGTTGCCTCCGGGGCTCAGGCAGACTCCCTCTCGCGCTTCACCGAGGAGCGACGGCGGGCAGATGCGCTACCACCTCCCAAGCAGGTACGACGGCGTGGAGGCTGACCGCGGCCACCGCTAGAAGAGTCGCCGCCTGAAGAAGAACCGGTGAAGCTTGGGGAACCCTGAGCGCCGCCAATCACGCGAGCGCTGTCCTCTCCATCATCGCCGGGGCTGGGTCCCCGGCCGCGGTCGTCGTCCTCAGGGCAGCACCCTGCGTGGCGACCATCTTCCCCAAACACCCTCATGTAGAGGGTGGCATCACCGTCAAACTTGAAGTGCAGGGTGCACCGACGGCTTAGGCCACGCGCGCGGGAAAATGTCTGCCAACCGCGGGTCAAGGCCAGGCTCCCGGCCGTGGAGACCTCCAGTGAAGCCCATGAGGCCCGGCTGCAGCAGCCATCTTCCTGAAGCCAGAGGCCGCCCAGGGCGCCGGCCGGGAGCTCGCCGAGGAGGAAGCGAGGAAGTTGAAGCCGGGTGCTAGTCGGCTCAGCCGACCACACAATGAACTCCGGCAGCACCTCTACAGCACGAAAGCGCAACCTAGGGGAACGTGCGACCGAAGCGCACCCCCGGCCACAACAGTCCGCCCGTCACCATGCTGGAAATCATCTCCACGGCCGCGGGGAACTGCCATGGAGGCCATAGGATGTTTGCGAGGGCGCCCTCGGCCGCGCTTGGGCTGGGGAGAGGCAGGCTCAACCTGGCGAGCCTTCCCTTTCTCTACGGCCGAGAACCTCCTCGACGGAGCCATGAAGAAGAAGGAGAAGCAAGGGGCGATGAACTGGAAGGGCGCGCGCCGCTCCATACTTATAGCCGGCGAGGGCCAACCGTCGGCCCCCACAATCATAGGTAATCATGACCTGCTTTGCATGCAGGGACTTGTCCAATCCGTGCAGTTGCCGAGGCGCCATGGGGAAGTGGAGACGCCCGCGTCCAATCAACCGCCACGCGGCGCCCAAGGCTGCAGGATCTTAGGGCCCGCGGGGCTTCGCTCTTGCCCTTTCGCCTCCCTGCACGACCAAGTCCAGGCGCGCCTTGGGCCCGGAGGCTACTGTCGGCATTCTGGGAATGGGGGTCCCTAGACTTGCCTACTTGCGGCCTGTGGCGTGGCTCGAGGAGGGGCCCTGCACGGCCCATCTTCATCAACACAGACCGAAGACCCTCGCGAGGGGCCAAGCCTCGCGGGGCGGATGACACGGAGCTTCCTCAGGCACGGCCTCATCAGGCTGGCTCGCGAGGAGGTGGAGAGATCAAGGCGGGGTACCTCATGAGGTGCCCGTGACGCAAGCCATGACGACCAAGGGCGCCAGGCAGGCGCCAGCCCGCGCAGTGTCCTCCTTTCCTCTTTGGTGCAAAGGGAGCAAGCGTAGGCGAGAGCATCAAGTAAAGGCACCCGTTTTGGTGCAACGAGACCAAGACCAGTCCAATGGCAGGGAGGAAGTCATTGTGGAGCCCAAGCCAGCGTCACCACTAGAGCCTTTGGCAGGCGAGGACCAACTTTAGTTAGGACAAGTGTACCAGATGTTCCCCTTCAGAATGGCCAATTGTTGGCGCCCTTCCCGCTCAATATTTGGGAAGAGGCCCAGGGCCTTTGCCTATAAATAGGACTAGCCACCCCCAGGGTAGGGGGGAATCAAGAAGGGAGAATCTAGAAGCCAAGAGAGAAACTAGCTAGGACCGGATCGAGTAGCATCACACACACACAGAGAGAGAGAGAGAGAAGGGCAACTGAACTCCTCCCACCAGTTCATCCCCCTAGCCAAGAACAGACCCTCGCGAGGTTGTTCTTCCTTGTATTGCTCATCATCATCAGCCCAAGAGGCAATCCACCACAGCACACACTGGAGTAGGGTATTACACCACAACGGTGGCCCGAACCAGTATAAACCCTGTGTCTCTTGTGCTGTTCTTTCCATAGCTTAGATCTTAGCGAGGCAGAGGGGTGCAGTTAGGTAGAAGGAGAAATCTTCACGCGCACCCCAGTGTTCGAACCTCAAGGGTCTGCCGGAACCCGAAATCTGACAGTTCTTCTGGTTGCAGTTTGTGGAGCAGGAGCGTCCCCTACTGCTAAATGACTAGATGGAGCAATGGGCGGAGCTGCATAAGATGTCTAGCACGGCCATGAAGGACGTCATAGTCCAGCTGTGGCTGGCTGAAGCCATTCTAGACAGCTACTTCGGCCTCGTGCGGCGTCTCGTCGATGCGCTACCTAGGATTGACGCCGTCAAGAGGTGGTCCTGTATAGAAGGAATGTGTATGGATTTTGCCCATGTCAAAATGCACTGGGTGAAAATGAATGCCAGAAAGGTGCCAGTTGAGGTTCCTCCCGAAAGCAAGGCCCATCGGACACCGGAGCGCTATTTTGAGGATGTGCTAAAAGGTTCTCGCCTTATAGAGGGCCAATGCTCCAAGGACGTAGTGTTCGAATAAAAGAGTCTGAACTGTCCGGGGATTTGTATTATGAACTAAGTATTTTGTAATATATTCATTCCTTGATGAAAAGTTTTTATCCTCCTGTGCGGCCGTTTATTATATCTGAGAGTTCCCAGTCGTCGGCTTCAGCCCCCATGTAGATGCTACTGGGGTGTTTGGAATTGCACATAACTACACGTAACCAAACGTCTTGGTCCTTGAAGGAGGTGTCAGTGCAGCGAACCAGGCAATCAGACTATTCGGTTTTATTGCTCTCACTTAGCTATAGGAGTTTGACAATAGGTCTATTAGGTAGCCCCTGGTATGTACGCGGCTATCCTGATGTGGATGCTTTACATATGTGACCGGGAAACGGTCCTTCGTGTAATACAGAAAAATTGCTAAGGATTGTATGAATCGCCGAGTGGCTGACCAGCTCTCGCCGCATCATGATAGTCAGTTTTCGGCTTTCTCTACTGAGGTGCTTAACCGGACGAACCAGAAACACAATCACAGTAGTTCTCCCTTTAATACCCTAGCTGATCAGATGAAGTGTAAGGTAGCAAGCACAGGAGCCGGGCAACCCAACTATTGACCAAAGACATGATTCGGAGCCGATTCATATAATGCCGAGCTCGGGACACCAAATTGTGATGTAAAGTTGTTCGGGCTTTTGTTTGGCAACACATATGTTGCCTTATAGAGCCCCTGGCAATTTTATGCCAAGGTGTGTACGTGAGACCAGTTAACAGGCGGAATAATGTCTATTAAAAACGACACCGAATAAGAATTTTGTTCACTAAAATCTGATTGATATGTCAAAACGTAATCTTACAGAAGGTACCATAATCACCAAGGCCATTTTACATGCCGGGGGTCTAGGGCTCAGGGAAAAGCTCTATACAGGTTCTTGAGTGAAGTTGTGGTCTAGAAAATGCTTTGCACCTTCTTGCCACACGTCTGCGCCGCTTTCGCCCAAGTAAGAATGATTCCTTTAAAGGAATGGTCTTCGGCCATGTATACGAAACAGGGCTCGGAAAGAGTCCTCGTGGGTCCGAAGAATGAGTAGGTTTTGATTCACCAGTGGTAAAAAAGAAAGTATGATTAAATAAAGGGGAAGACAGTATATGGCCGAACCTTTTTATAGGCTTGTTCGTATATTGCCTCCACCGATGCCTAAGGTATTTTGAGTGCATAATTGTGCACGCGTGGTATGAATTCTGCTGATGTACGTGGTGGTCGATGGAGGCTAGGCTGCTAATCCAGCCCTGAAGTTGCTGGACTGCCGGCATGTAGGACTGACTGGTCTTGCGTGGAGAAGTCCGGTGGCCTAATAGCCAGGGAGATGTGCGGCTTGATAAGCCGCTTTGTACTTCGGCCATAATGACCGCTGTATGCTCCTCAGTACAGAGGTAGCACTCCATGTTTCCATTGATTGTAATGACGCCACGTGGACCGAGCATCTTGAGCTTCAAATAGGAGTAATGCAGGACCACATTGAAGCGGGCAAAAACGGTTCGTCCGAGCAGTGCGTGATAGCCGCTGCAGAAGGGGATGATGTTGAAGATCAAGTCTTCGCTTCGGAAGTTGTTCGGCGAGCCGAAGACTACTTCAAGCGTGATTGAGCCCGTACAACGGGCCTCTTTGCCAGGTATTACTCCTTTGAAGGTAGTTCTAGTGGGCTTGATTCTTGACGGATCAATGCCCATTTTGCGAACAGTTTCTTGATAAAGTAGATTGAGACTGCTGCCGCCATCCATGAGGACTCACGTAAGGTGGAACTCACCGATGATTGGATCAAGGACCAGAGCTACCGAACTTCCATGATAGATACTGGTTGGGTGATCCTTTCGATCAAAGGTGATCAGACAAGCCGACCAGGGGTTAAATTTGGGGGCGACGGGATCTATGGCGTAGACGTCCCGTAGTGCGTGTTTTCGCTCCCTCCTAGGGATATGTGTGACATATATCATATTCACTGTTTTTACCTTGGGGGGAAATTGCTTCTGTCCCCCTGTGTTTGGTTGACGAGGCTCTTGGTCATCATCGTCGCTTGGTGATCCTTTTCCCTTGTGTTCGGCGTTAAGTTTGCCAGCCTGCTTAAAGACCCAGCAATTTTTGTTGGTATGATTGGCAGGTTTACCGGGGATGCCATGAATCTAGCAAGGCCAATCCAGTATTCTATCTAGACTGGATGGGCCATCTCTGTTTGCCTTGAATGGCTTCTTCCGTTGACCGGGTTTGGGGCCGCCGAATCCGGCGTTGACCGCCGTGTCTTGGGCTCCTTCGTTATTGCTTTGACGCTTGTGTTTGTTGCGTCGTGGCTTGCCGTTATCGTACCTGGCTTCGAAGGTTCTGGGGTCGCTCGTGCTGTTGCTTCTACGAGCGAGCCAGCTATCCTCTCGTGCACAGAAGCGGGTCATGAGTGTGGTAAGGGCTGCCATGGACTTCGGCTTTTCTTGGACGAGGTGTCGGGCGAGCCACTCGTCCCGGACGCTATGCTTGAAGGCCGCTAGGGCTTCGGTGTCCGGACAATCCACAATCCGGTTCTTCTTGATTAAGAACCTGGTCCAGAGCTGACGGGCCGATTCCCCGGGTTGCTAGATTATGCGACTAAGGTCGTCGGCGTCTGGGGGCCGAACATAGGTACCTTGGAATTTATGTTTGAAAGCGTCCTCCAAGTCTTCCCAGCTCCCAATAGAGTTTTCTGGTAGGCTATTCAGCCAGTGTCGAGCTGGCTCGGTAAGTTTTAGGGGAAGATATTTGATGGCGTGTAGATCATCACTGCGAGCCATGTGAATGTGGAGAAGAAAATGTTCAATCCATACCGCGGGTTCTGTTGTGTCGTCGTATGATTCAATGTTCACGGGTTTAAACCCTTCTGGGAATTGGTTCTCCATTACCTCATCGGTGAAGCACAGGGGGTGTGCGGTGCCTCTGTATCGGGCCATGTCACGACGTAGTTCGGATGACGTGCGTATGCAGTTTCTGGCCCGGGCATGGTTATGCTTATCGCACCAGGCTTGATAGACCTCCTCTCGTGCCGGAGCACGCCCCCGCGATCCGTATATTGACCTGGTCTGACCTGCTTTTTTTTCCAGGTCCTGTCGTAGGTTGTGTGTGTATTCCTGAGCTATTGTTTCTCTGCTTTGACGGTGAGGTGGTGCTGGCTGGTGTTCGGCTTGAGTTGCTCTTCTGTCCCGACCACGTGGTGGGCGGTCGGGTCTGTCAGCCGTGTTACCCGCGTGTGGTATGGGCTCCAGCGCCTCATCGTCGAATTGGGGTAGCAGCTTATGCTTCGGGTAGCTCTTTAGTGGGCGTTCCAGGCCGTATTCTGCAGCTGCCAGGACATTAGTCCATCTGTCATTGAGCAGATCTTGGTCAGCTTGAAGCTGTTGCTGTTTCATTTTTAGGCTTCTTGTCGTGGCTATTAGACGGCGCATAAAGCGCTCTTCTTCTAGGGGTTCCTCTGGCATGATAAAATCTTCGTCGCCGACGCTCACGTCGTCCTCAGGGAGTGGCAAATAGTTGCTGTCCTCCGAGTCTTCATTCACTGCTTGCTCGTTAGGGTCAACTTGCTCGTCCTCTCAATCATCCTGTTTGGATATTGGATCGATGGGTTCTTCTTGGTCTTCGGCGTTCTTCGGAGTATCATTGCCTCTGGTGTCGGTATTGCTATCTTTCCCACGACGCGATTTAGAGCAGTGCCACTGACGTTGACTCTTCGGTGGTATCTCAGGAGGTTCGCCCTCAACTGGATCCTTCTCTTTGTCATCATCGCCTTCCTTAGGTGTCTCCACCATGTATATGTTGTATGAGGAAGTGGCCGTCTAGCGTCCAGTGAACGGCGGGTTTTGGGCATGCTCCCCTCCAGCATCGTCGTCCATACCGTCGATGTCTTCGGAGCCGTAGTTAAGCAGGTCGGTTAGATCCTCGACAGTGGCTATAAGGTGCGTGGTGGGTGGGAAGTAAAATTCCCTATTTCCAGCCCCTAGTCCAGGCTAGGCGTAATTCGGAAATGGTTCCTCTGTGATGGCAAGGGATCGCATTAAGTCCAAAGCCTTGTTTAAGACCGAGGTTTGGACGGGACATAAGTTTCTGGGCCGAACTCACATGATTCGGACTTCGAGGGTTCGGAACTAGTGTCCGGAGAAGGGCTCGGTTTTGTGATAACTGCCGGTGGCGCTATTCTCTCCGGATCTCCGGTGTTGAGCTCTATAGCTGCAGAGAGTCCATCAGGCGCTAAACTCCCATTTTCGGACCTGGTGACGCGCTCCAGATCTAAGGCCGGAGTGGTGGTTGGGGCTGCAAACCCTTGGAAGATCAAGTCTCCACGAATATCAGCGACATAGTTCAGGTTTCCAAAACTGATCTGGTGATTAGGGGCGTAGCTGTCGATCTACTCTAGGTGGCCAACCGAATTGGCACACAGTGCAAAGCCGCCGAATAGAAAGATCTAGCCAGGGAGAAAAGTCACCTTCGTAGCAGCATTGTTGTAGATGATTGATGGAGGCATCGAGCCTTTTGACGACGACACAGTGGAACTCTCAATGAAAGCACCAATGTCGGTGTCAAAACCGGCAGATCTCGGGTAGGGGGTCCCGAACTGTGCGTCTAAGGATCGAAGGTAACAGGAGGCAGGGGATACGATGTACCCAGGTTCGGGCCCTCTTAATGGAGGTAATAACCTACTTCCTGCTTGATTGACTTTGATGAGTATAGAGGTTACAACAGTTGATCTACCATGAGATCGTAATGGCTAGATCCTAGATATCCACCCTGTATGGTTATATTCGCCTCTACGGACAAAACTCTCCGATTTATTGCTACCTCTTGAGCATGCGTTGGTTTTCCCTTGAAGAGGAAAGGGTGATGCAGCAAAGTAGCGTAAGTATTTCCCTCAGCTTTTGAGAACCAGGGTATCAATCTAGTAGGAGACTACACGCAAGTCACCTAGTACCTGCACAAACAAACAAGAACCTCACAACCAACGCGATAAAGGGGTTGTCAATCCTTCACGGTCACTTACGAAAGTGAGATCTGATAGATAATAAGATAAATATTTTTGGTATTTTTGTTGTATAGATTGAAAAGTAAAGATTGCAAAATAAATAGTAAACTAGAATTGTAGATCGGAAACTTATATGATGTTAAGTAGACCTAGGGGCCATAGGTTTCACTAGTGGCTTCTCTCAAGATAGCATATATTACGGTGGGTGAACAAATTACTACCGAGAAATTGATAGAAAAGAGCATAGTTATGATGATATCTAGGCATGATCATGAACATAGGCATCATATCCGTGTCAAGTAGACCGAAACGATTCTCCATCTACTACTATTACTCCACACATCGACCGCTATCGAGCATGCATCTAGAGTATTAAGTTCATAAGAACAGAGTAACGCATTAGGCAAGATGACATGATGTAGAGGGATAAACTCAAGCAATATGATATAAACCCCATCTTTTTATCCTCGATGGCAACAATACAATTTGTGCCTTGCTGCCCCTGCTGTCACCGGGAAAGGACACCGCAAGATTGAACCCAAAGCTAAGCACTTCTCCCATAGCAAGAAAGATCAATCTAGTAGGCCAAACCAAAATGATAAATCGAAGTGACTTGCAAAGATATGAAATCATGCATATAAGAATTCAGAGAGAATCAAATATTGTTCATAGATAATCTTAATCATAAACCCACAATTCATCGGATCTCGACAAACACACCGCAAAAAGAATTACATCAAATAGATCTCCAAGAACATCGAGGAGATATTTGTATTGAGATCCAAAGAGAGAGAAGAAGCCATCTAGCTAATAACTATGGACCCGAAGGTCTGTGGTAAACTACTCACACATCATCGGAAAGGCTATAGTGTTGATGTAGAAGCCCTCCGTGATCGAATCCCCCTCCGGCAGATCACCGGAAAAGGACCCCAGATGGGATCTCACGGGTATAGAAGGTTGCAGTGGTGGAAAAGTGGTTTCGTGGCTCCACTGTATGTTTTCAGGGTATAAGAGTATATATAGGCGAAATAAGTAGGTCGGTGGAGCTGCGAGGGGCCCACGAGGGTGGGGGGCGCGCCGCCCTACCTCGTACCCGCCTTGCTGCTTCCTTGACATCCACTCAAAGTCTCCTGGATTGTGTTTGTTCCAATAAAGATCCTCGCGAAGGTTTCATTCCGTTTGGATTCTGTTTGATATTCCTTTTCTGTGAAACACTGAAATAGGCAAAAAACAATAATTTACACTGGGCCTTCGGTTAATAGGTTAGTCCCAAAAATAATATAAAAGTGCATAATAAAGCCCATAAACATCCAAAACATATAATATAATATCATGGAACAATAAAAAATTATAGATACGTTGGAGACGTATCAAGCATCCCCAAGCTTAATTCCTGCTCGTCCTTGAGTAGGTAAATGATAAAAACAATTCTTTTGATGTGGAATGCTACCTAACATAATTTTCAATTTATTCTCTTTATTTCAGCATGAATGTTTATATCCGAAAGATTCTAGACAGAAGTATAATATTGACATAAAAATAATAATACTTCAAGCATTACTAACCAAGCAATCATGTCTTATCAAAATAACATAGCCCAAGAAAGCTTATCCCTACAAAATCATATAGTTTGTCCATGCTTCATTTTCGTCACACAAAATGCTCCCATCATGCACAACTTCGATGAAAATCCAAGCAATTATTTCATACTTTAGCCTTTTCAAACTTTTTCAACTTTCACGCAATATATGAGCGCGAGCCATGGACATAACAGTATGGGTGGAATAGAATATGATGATGGAGGTTGTGTGAGAAGACAAAAGGGAGAAAGTCTCACATTGATGCGGCTAATCAACAGGCTATGGAGATGCCCATCAATTGATGTCAATGCAAGGAGTAGGGATTGCCATGCAACGGATCCACTAGAGCTATAAATATATGAAAGCTCAATAAAAGAAACTAAGTGGGTGTGCATCCAACTTGCTTGCTCATGAAGACCTAGGGCATTTTGAGGAAGCCCATTATTGGAGTATACAAGCCAAGTTCTATAATGAAAAATTCCCACTAGTATATGAAAGTGAAAACATAAGAGACTCTCTATCATAAAGATCATGATGCTACTTTGAAGCAAAAGTGTGGAAAAAGGATAGTAACATTGCCCCTTCTCTCTTTTTCTCTCATTTTTTGGGCCTCTCAGTTTTTATGGACTTTCTCTTTTTTTCTTTGAAGAACTTTCCTCACATGGGACAATGCTCTAATAATGAAAATCATCAGACTTTTATTTACCTAGAACTCAAGAATTATAACTCGATACTTAGAACAAAATATGACTCTATGTGAATGCCTCCGGTGGTGTACCGGGATATGCAATGAATCAAGAGTGACATGTATGAAAGAATTATGAAGGTGGCTTTTCCACAAATACAATGTCAACTACATGATCATGCAAGGTAATATGACAATGATGGAGCGTGTCATAATAAACGGAACGGTGGAAAGTTGCATGGCAATATATCTCAGAATGGCTATGGAAATGCCATAATAGGTAGGTATGGTGGCTGTTTTGAGGAAGATATAAGGAGTATTACGTGTGATAGAGCGTATCATATCACTGGGTTTGGATGCACCGGCGAAGTTTGCACCAACTCTCGAGGTGAGAATGGGCAATGCACGATACTGAAGAGGCTAGCAATGATGGAAGGGTGGGGGTGCATCTAATCCATGAACTCAACATTAGTCATAAAGAACTCACATACTTATTGCAAAAATCTACAAGTCATCAAAACCAAGCACTACGCGCATGCTCCTAGGGGGATAGATTGGTAGGAAAATACCATCGCTCATCCCCGACCACCACTCAAAGGAAAGAAATCAAAGAACACCCCATGCTTCAAATTTGTCACACAACATTTACCATACATGCATGCTACGAGACTTGCCAACTTCAACACAAGTATTTCTCAATTCCATAATTACTCAACTAGCACAACTCTAATATTACCACCTTTATATCACAAAATAACTATCAAGAATCAAAGTTCTCATAACATTTAATGCACTCTATATTAAAGTTTTATTATACCCATCTTGGATGCCTATCATATTAGGACTAATTTCATAACCAAAGAAAATTACCATGTTGTTCTAAAAGACTCTCAAAATAATATAAGTGAAGCATGAGAGATCAATAATTTTATAAAATAAAACCACCACCGTGCTCTAAAAAGATATAAGTGAAGCACTAGAGCAAAATTATCTAGCTCAAAAGATATAAGTGAAGCACATAGAGTATTGTAATAAATTCCGATTCATGTGTGTCTCTCCCAAAAGGTGTGTACAACAAGGATGATTGTGGTAAAGTAAAAATAAAAGACTCAAATCATACAAGCTGCTCCAAGCAAAACACATATCATGTGGTGAATAAAAATATAGCCTCAAGTAAAGTTACCGATAGATGAAGACGAAAGAGGGGATGCCTTCCGGGGCATCCCCTAGCTTAGGCTTTTGGTTGTCCGTGAATTTTACATTGGTGTGACTTGGGCATCCCCAATCTTAGGCTCTTGCCACTCCTTGTTCCGAAATCCATCAAATCTTTACCCAAAAACTTGAAAACTTCAGAACACAAAACTCAACAGAAAAGCTCATGAGCTCCGTTAGTATAAGAGAACAAACCACAACTTTAAGGTACTGTAATAAAATCATTCTTTATTTATATTGGTGTTGAACCTACTGTATTCCAACTTCTCTATGGTTCATACCCCCCGATACTAGCCATTAATTCATCAAAATAAGCAAACAACACACGAAAAACAGAACATGTCAAAAATTGAACAATCTGTAGTAATCTATAGGTTTTGAATACTTCTGTAACTCCAAAAATCATGAGAAATTAGGGCATCCTAAATAATTTGTATAGTTATGTACTTCAGTTTGAATCCGTATTTTATATCTCTCTGGGAAAAAGTGAAAATTATTCTCGTGAGCGCATACTTTCTGTTTTTTCCAGCAAGATCAAATATCAATCATCCAAGAAGATCCTAAAGGCTTTACTTGGCACAAACACCAATTAAAACATAAAAAACACAATCATAAAATAGGATAGATGATTTATTTATTACTAAAAAGGAACAAAAAGCAAGGAACAAAAATAAAATTGGGTTGCCTCCCAACAAGCATTATCGTTTAACGCCCCTAGCTAGGCATTGATAATTTCAATGATGCTCACATGAAAGACAAGAATTTAAGCACAAAGAGATCATCATGAAACACGTGACAAATACATTTAAGTCTAACATACTTCCTATGCATAGGCATCTTATAGGCAAACAAATTATCATAGCAAGCAAAAACTACAATATGCAAGGAAGCGGAAAGAAACAGTAGTAATCTCAACATAATGAGAGGTAATTTAGTAACATGAAAATTTCTAACATCATATTTTCCTCTCTCATAATAATTCCATGTAGGTTCATAAGAAAATTCAACAATATAGCTATCACGAAACATATTCTTAACACGATCCACATGTATGCAAAGTTGACACTCTTCCAAAATAGTGGGATTAACATTAACTAAAGTCATGACCTCTCCAAACCCACTTTTATCAAAAACTTCATAAGATTGAACATTCTCCAAATATGTGGGATCTAAAGTCGACACTCTTCCAAACACACTTTCAATATTGCAAACATTATTATCAATCTTATATTCATCATGGGGCTTAAATAAAATTTTAAGATTATAAGAAGAATCACCCCAATCATGATCATTGCAACAAGTAGAGGACGAAGCAAAACTAGCATCCCCAAGCTTAGGGTTTTGCATATTATTAGCACAATTTATAATAAAATCATTGCAATCATGCTTTTTATTCAAAGATCTATCGTGAATCGCTTCATAAAGTAATTCATCACACTTTTCATATTCATGAATTTAGAGCAAAACCTCATAAAGATTATCTAGTGCACTCAACTCACTAGCAATAGGTTCACCATAATTGGATCTCTTAAAGAGATTAGCAAGTGGATGAGGATCCATAAACTTTTAGCAAGCAAAGATGTAAGCAAAAAGAAGGTACATGGTAACACAACCAAACAAAAGATGGAACGAAAGAGGGGTGAATAAAACGGCAATGGTGAAGTGGGGGAGAGGAAAATGAGAGGCAAATGGCAAATAATGTAATGCGAGGGATAAGAGTTTGTGATGCGAACTTGGTATGTCTTGACTTGGCGTAGATCTCATCGGCAACGACACCAGAAATGGATAGTTGATGGGATATCAAATCTTGACTTGACTTGGTGCAAATCTCCCCGGCAATGGTGCCAGAAATCCTTCTCACTACCTATTGAGCATGCGTTGGTTTTCCCTTGAAGAGGAAAGGGTGATGCAGCAAAGTAGCGTAAGTATTTCCCCTAGTACATGCACAAACAAACAAGAACCTCGCAACCAATGCGATAAAGGGGTTGTCAATCCCTTCACGGTCACTTACGAAAGTGAGATCTGATAGAGATAATAAGATATTTTTTTGGTATTTTTGTTGTATAGATTGAAAAGTAAAGATCGCAAAATAAATAGTAAACTAGAATTGTAGATCAGAATCTTATATGATGTAAAGTAGACCTGGGGGCCATAGGTTTCACTAGTGGCTTCTCTCAAGATAGCATATATAACGGCGGGTGAACAGATTACTGCCAAGTAATTGATACAAAAGCGCATAGTTATGATGATATCTACGCATGATCATGAACATAGGCATCACATCCGTGTCAAGTAGACCGAAACGATTCTGCATCTACTACTATTACTCCACACATCGACCGCTATCCAACATGCATCTAGAGTATTAAGTTCATTAGAACAGAGTAACGCATTAGGCAAGATGACATGATGTAGAGGAATAAACTCAAGCAATATGATATAAACCCCATCTTTTTATCCTCGATGTCAATAATACAATACATGCCTTGCTGCCCCTGCTGTCACTGGGAAAGGACACCGCAAGATTGAACCGAAAGCTAAGCACTTCTCCCATTGCAAGAAAGATCAATCTAGTAGGCCAAACCAAACTGATAATTCGAAGAGACTTGCAAAGATATCAAATCATGCATATAAGAATTCAGAGAAGAACCAAATATTTTTCATAGATAATCTTAATCATAAACCCACAATTCATCGGATCTCGGCAAACACACCGCAAAAATAATTACATCGAATAGATCTACAAGAACATCGAGGAGAACTTTGTATTGAGATCCAAAGAGAGATAAGAAGCCATCTAGCTAATAACTATGGACCCGAAGGTCTGTGGTAAACTATTCACACATCATCGGAAAGGCTATGGTGTTGATGTAGAAGCCCTCAGTGATCGAATCCCCCTCCGGCAGATCGCCGGAAAAGGTCCCCAAATGGGATATCAGGGGTACAGAAGGTTGCGGTGGTGGAAAAGTGGTTTCGTGGCTCCCCTGGATGTTTTCAGGGTATAATAGTATATATAGGAGAAAGAAGTAGGTTGGTGGAGCTGCGAGGGGCCCACGAGGGTGGGGGGCGCACCTGCCCCCTTGGCGCGCCGCCCTATCTCGTGGCCGCCTCGCTGCTTCCTTGAAGTCCACTCCAAGTCTCCTGTATTGCATTTGTTCCGAAAAAGATCCTCACAGAGGTTTCATTCCGTTTGGATTCCGTTTGATATTCCTTTTCTACGAAACACTGAAATAGGCAAAAAAAAAGAGCAATTTGCACTAGGCCTTTGGTTAATAGGTTAGTCCCAAAATAATATAAAAGTGCAAAATAAAGCCTAGAAACATCCAAAACAGATAATATAATATCATGGAACAATAAAAAAATTAATGATACGTTGGAGACATATCATTTATATAGACACCGGAGGGGGCTAGGGTTGTACAAAGTTGGTTTAAAGAGAAAGGAATCTTTAGGTCCGCGCGCCAAGCTTGCTATCCACGCAAAGTAGAGTCCCATCCGGACATGAGGGAAGTCCTTCTATCTTGTATCTTCATGGACCATCTGTCCGGCCTACGTCACATAGCCCGGACACCCGAGGACCCTATAATCCAGGACTCCGTCAGCCGCCCAGGTTCAAAAAGGTTGGACATGTTTCATATCAAGTAGCTTTTGTGCGCAGCCACAAGCCATTATGGGCTCTAGCTTGGTTAACCCTAGTTGTGACTCTAGCCGGCCGGTGCTAAGAGATGAAGAATGGTAGGATTGGATGGGCAACAACAGTGGCCCAGAGGAACTCTTGGGAAGACCATGTTTCGTTCATCCCGTTCTCAAACACCAGGAAGTGCGAGGACATGAAGGGAGGGATCGATTCTTGTGGGGAAAAATGCACAAACCTGTGCAGAGTGTACAAACTAATCATGATTAGCCGTGTCCCCGGTTACGGACAACTTTGAGAAACTAGACATGAAACCTCTAGAAGATCTTCTCATCCCAAATAATTATTGTGATGTGGGTTTAATTAAACCATGATCCCTGGGGGCTCTCATGGAAATAACAATTTGGGAACCTATGATCCTCGGAGTCTCTCATAGGTGGGTTAAATTGGAGGCGGTCCAATTTAACAATAGGTTATTAAAGTGAAAAGAAATAAAACTTGGCTAGTGAGTAGAAGTAAGACAAAATTGGCTTTATGCAAACTAAACCTTAGAGCTTTTCACTTGATATATCCTTGCATGTAGATGACAGGTCTATTTTCACTCCTTGGGTGTGACTTGCCAATACATTCAATGTATTGACCCTTTGTGGCTGCAACATTTCATGTTGCAGATCTTTCAGACGAAGAGTAAGGTGCGATTTCTGCACTCACTTTTGCCGTGCAGTTGATGGAATCATTTACCTTCGAAGCTTCCACAGTTATTTTATTTGGATGGCCTTCAGCCATATTATTTTAATAAATACTCTTTTGAGGACTTTGATGTAATAAAGTGTGTGATTGAACTCTGTTATAATTCCTCGAGTACTGTGTGTGTCAGCATACCGATCCAGGGATGACACTTAAGCATAGAGACTTCGATCCATTGGGATCAGGTCGCTACAGTGTCATAGTGAACCATTTGGGAAACATTGTGTAAGGCACACAGGCCAACATATGAACTATGTGCGATATGTGCCCCATCGCACACGAGTTTTCTACGGAACCCGTCTGCCATGCAAGACTCCATCACACACGTTTCCCAACAATTACCGTGTGCGATAATGTTCTATCACAAACGGTTCAGGAGTCCCTTCACACACATACAAGTGCTGCAGACCATTTGTGATTTGTTGTGTATCACCGACAGTTGCGGTAAGAGTGACATGTGCTTTTCGTTTGAGATCCCACACGTTTCCTGAAAAAATTACGACTGGGATTGTATTTTACATTGGGCACAGTTTACTCCGAGCTCTCGTGTGCGATACCGTGATATCACAAACGGTTCTAGAGACTCTACGCACACATAGTAGCGCTGCAAATCGTTTTACTGTGTATCACCAATGGTTCCGCTACGATTGACATATGCTTTCTGATGTGGATCGCACACACTCATTTGGTTGAACCGTGTGCAGAGCAATTGCCACGTTAAAACAAATCCCATTTTGAATCGGCATGCAAAAAGCAAATTCGCCATAATATTCAATCGAACAAATAGTGTCCACAGGAAGAACATTCATCAGATTTTGCAACAATTGCAATTGAACATATGGTAGGTAAATTCCAATGATTTTTTCACACATATATGCATTACATAATTAATCATTGTGTACAAAATACGAAGACCTCATTAGATGAAAAACAATGGATCTATGCGTACATGTTTAGCAGCTAACTCTTACTCAATGTTTCAGGAGAACGCATGTTGAAATCTTCATTATCACCAGTGGGATTGATGTAGTGATTCAGGAAGAAGTCGTTGCTAAATCTCTGCACCATCAGCAATTCACTAGCCGGGAGTGGTTCAAGGGTCCTCGGTTCTAAGATGAGCTGCAATATTTTTAAGATCAGAATGTGCCATATGAGTGGAGTAGAAGATATTAATTAAGATAGACTTACTGGTACTAATTCGTGAGGATCGTCACAACTATCAACAGATTTGCAGAAGGAGATCATGTGTCTGCAAACATAGTATCCACAAAGGTTGGTCCTTGCTTGTTGCTGAGGACAATGAATTTTTTGTACATAATTAGTCATGTATTTGTCCTGTTAGGAAAAACCTTGTTGGTATCCTGGGAACGGGGGTCCCCAGACTTGCCTGCCTGCGGCCCGCTGCGTGGCTAAGCCAGCATGCCATACGACCCATCTTCATCAACAAGGCATCCAAGACCCTCGCGAGGGGCCAAGCCTCGTGAGGAGGACGACACGAGACCTCCTCTGGAGCAGCCTAGTCAGGCAGGCTCACGAGGAGCAGAGATATCAAGGCGAGGCGAACCTCACGAGGCTCCCATGACGTGAGCCATGACGATCGACACCAGGCGGGCGCCAGCACGCATAGCGTCCTTGTTTCCTCTTTGTTGCTAAGAAAACTAGCGCAGGCGAGGAGTGATGACCCACAAGTATAGGGGATCTATCATAGTCCTTTCGATAAGTAAGAGTGTCGAACCCAACGAGGAGCAGAAGGAAATGATAAGCGGTTTCCAGCAAGGTATTCTCTGCAAGTACTGAAATAAGTGGTAACAGATAGTTTTGTGATAAGATAATTTGTAATGAGCAACAAGTAACAAAAGTAAATAAGGTGCAGCAAGGTGGCCCAATCCTTTTTGTAGAAAAATACAAGCCTGGACAAACTCTTATATGATGTAAAACACTCTCGAGGACACATGGGAACATCGTCAAGCTAGTTTTCATCACGCTCATATGATTCGCGTTCGGTACTTTGATAATTTGGTATGTGGGTGGACCGGTGCTTGGGTGCTGCCCTTACTTGGACAAGCATCCCACTTATGATTAACCTCTATTGCAAGCATCCGCAAATACAACAAAAGTATTAAGGTAAACCTAACCATAGCATGAAACATATGGATCCAAATCAGCCCCTTATGAAGCAGCGCATAAACTAGGGCTTAAGCTTCTGTCACTCTAGCAACCCATCATCTACTTATTACTTCCCAATGCCTTCCTCTAGGCCCAAACAATGGTGAAGTGTCATGTAGTCGACGTTCACATAACACCACTAGAGGAGAGACAACATACATCTCATCAAAATATCGAACGAATACCAAATTCACATGACTACTAATAGCAAGACTTCTCCCATGTCCCCAGGAACAAAAGTAACTACTCACAAAGCATAAACATGTTCATAATCAGAGGGGTATTAATGTCCATATAGGATCTGAACATATGATCTTCCACAAATTAAACCAACTAGGATCAACTACAAGGAGTAATTGACACTACTAGCAACCTACTAGCACCAATCCCGGACTTGGAGACAAGAATTGGATACAAGAGATGAACTAGGGTTCTAAGATGAGATGGTGCTGATGAAGATGTTGATGGAGATTTCCCTCTCCCGATGAGAGCAATGTTGGTGATGACGATGTTGATGATTTCCCCCTCCGAGAGGGAAGTTTCCCCGACAGAACAGCCCCGCCAGAACCCTAGATTGGTTCCGTCAAGGTTCCACCTCGTGGCGGCGGAGTTTCGTCCGAAAAGATGGCTTATGATTTTTTCCCATCGAAAGAGTCCATATTGCAGAAGATGGTCACCGGAGGGCCACCAGGGGGCCCACGAGGTAGGGGGGCGCGCCCAAGTGGTAGGGCGTGCCCCCCACCCTCGTGGGAAGGGTGTGGCCCCCCTGGTGAAGTTCTTGTGCTCAATAATTTTTATCTATTTGGAAAACATCATCCGTGAAGTTTCAGGACTTTTGGAGCTGTGCAGAATAGGTCTCTAATATTTGCTCCTTTTCCAGCCAGAATCCCAGCTACCGGCATTCTCCCTCTTTATGTAAACCTTGTAAAATAAGAGAGAATAGGCATAAGTATTGTGACATAATGTGTAATAACAGCCCATAATGCAATAAATATTGATATAAAAGCATGCTGCAAAATGGACGTATCAACTCCCCCAAGCTCAGACCTCGCTTGTCCTCAAGCAAAAAGCCGAAATCGAAAAATATGTCCACATTTTTAGAGATAGAGGTGTCGATAAAAATAAAATATAGACATGAGGGTATCATGATCATTCTTAGAGCAGCAACTTATATAATTCTTGTCATATGATGTCTTATGCTAGAGTAATAATTTAACCACAATATCAAGTATGAATCGTAAACTTCATTGAAAACTAACAAACTATAATCTCAGTCATTGAAGCAATTGCAATTTATCATAACATAGGAAAGAGTCAATGTATAAGAGCTTTTCAGCAAGTCCACATACTCAACTATCATATATTCTTTCACAATTGCTGACACTCACGCAATACTTATGGGTATGGAGTTTTAATCGGACACAGAGAAAGATAGGGGCTTATAGTTTTGCCTCCCAACGTCTTACCTCAAGGGTAATGTCAACAGTAATAGTTCATGAAAACTCACATCCAATTAGCCATATATACCAGGATCTTTCCAACATATTGTGCTTGCCAAAGGATAAAATGTAAAAAGGAAGGGTGAAGATCACCATGACTCTTATGCAATGTAGGAGATAAAAGTAAAAGATAGGCCCTTCGCAGAGGGAAGCAGAGGTTGTCATGCGCTTTTATGGTTGGATGCACAAAATCCTAATGCGAAAGAACGTCACTTTATATTGCCACTTGTGATATGGACCTTTATTATGCAGTCTGTCGCTTTTATTACTTCCATATCACACGATCGTATAAAGCTTATTTCTTCCACACCAATCAATCATACATATTTAGAGAGCAATTTTTATTGCTTGCACCGATGACAACTTACTTGATGGATCTTACTCAATCCATAGGTAGGTATGGTGGACTCTCATGGCAAAACTGGTTTAAGGGTATTTGGAAGCACAAGTAGTATCTCTACTTGGTGCAATGAATTTGGATAGCATGAGGGGGAAAGGCAAGCTCAACATGTTGGAGGATCCAAGACAATATAATTTATCTCAGATGTAAGAAAACATAACCCATTACGTTGTCTTCCTTGTCCAATGTCAACTCTTTAGCATGTCATATTTTAATGAGTGCTCACAATCATAAAAGATGTCCAAGATAGTATATTTATATGTGAAGACCTCTCTTTCTTTATTACTTCCTATTAATTGCAACGATGACCAAAACTATGTTTGTCAACCCTCAACAACTTTTATTCATCATACTCTTTCTATGTGAGCTCATTACTCTCCATAAGAGTCACATGATCTCTTTGTTTCTTTTTTATTTCTTTCTCTTTTCCTTTATTCACTTAGGATCATGGCAAAATAATCAAGCCCTTGACTCAACACTAATCTTTATTATATAGCTCACGGACTCGATTACATAGAGGGATAATAAAGCAAAACTCACAACTAGATCATACTAAGAACTTTTATTCTACTAGATCAAGATATTACCAAAAGGATCGAACTAAGAAAAACGGTAAAGATAAAAGTGATGGTGATATGATACCGGGGCACTCCCCCAAGCTTGGCAGTTGCCAAGTGGAGTGCCCACACCCATGTGATTATGTATCTCTTTTCAGGGATGGTGATGTGATGTTCTTGGCGATGATGCCCCTCAAGATACGATACTCCTCCTCAAGCTTGTTGACTTGCTGCTTGAGGTCCATTATTTCCTTTTGGAGTTTTCCTGTAATAGCCAAAGCTCCCTGCACCTAAGGGTGTTGCATAGCTGCGGGAGAACCATTGACACTCTTTTTCATATTCTCATAAGAAAGAAATCTATCATTGGAAGGGATAACCGAGTTTGGAATAGCTGAGCTCTGCAGTTCTCCCATGGTGAATCCAGCTTGGAGGCGGGAAGTGATTTCTTGATCCTCTTCCATGGCATCTATCCTCTTCAAATCAGCCTCCATCTCTTCCTCCGTTGCTGGCCCAAAGGGGTCAACATGATCGTCTGTCGTTGATCTCGGTGCCGGATGAGACACCCGGCTCTCCCCGATTGAGTCTTGCGAAGGCATCCTGCTCTAATCTGCAGCAGCAACAGCTCGAAACACAAACAGGAGATAATTGCATGATACGGGAGTCAAAACCCCCGGGAGGTTATATAATGAATTTTTACCGACCAAAATATGTGTCCTGTAAGAAAACGGAGTCCAGAGAGCACACGAGGTGCCCGCGAGGTAGGGGGGTGCGCTCAAGGGGGTAGGGCGCGCCCTCCACCCTCGTGGAGCCCTCGTGTCGTTTCCGGACTGCTTCTTATTTTTCTAATTTTCTAAATATTCCAGTACGGAGAAATATTGCCTTAAAAACTGTTTTGGAGTCAGTTTACTTACCGTACCACATACCTATTCCTTTTTGGAGTCTGAAACGTTCCGTAAAGTGTCCCTTATGTATTCCTTCGGGGTTACGGTTTCAATAACATTGGTTTCAACATTTATGGGATTACCTGAGATATAATGTTTGATTCTTTGACCATTTACCACCTTCGGATTTGTGCCTTCGAAGTTGTTGATTTTTATGGCACCGGAACGGTAGACCTCTTTGATAACGCAAGGACCTTCCCATTTAGAGAGAAGTTTTCATGCAAAAAAAATCATAAACAAGAGTTGTATAGCAATACATAATCACCTACGTTAAACTCACGCTTTTGTATTCTTTTATCATGCCACCTTTTAACTTTTTCTTTAAACAACTTGGCATTTTCGTAGGCTTGGGTTCTCCATTCATCAAGTGAGCTAATATCAAATAACCTCTTCTCACCGGCAAGTTTAAAATCATAATTAGTTCTTTAATAGCCCAATAAGCCTTGTGTTCTAGTTCGAGAGGTAAGTGACATGCTTTTCCATAGACCATTTTATACGGAGACATACCCATAGGATTTTTATATGCAGTTCTATAGGCCCATAATGCATCATCAAGTTTCTTGGACCAATTCTTTCTGGACCTATTAACAGTCTTTTGCAAAATTAATTTGAGTTCTCTATTACTCAATTCTACTTGACCACTAGACTGAGGGTGATAAGGAGATGCAATTCTATGATTAACATCATATTTAGCAAGCATTTTACGGAAAGCACCATGAATAAAATGTGAACCACCATCAGTCATTAAATATCTAGGGACTCCAAACTTGGAAAAATAACTTCTTTAAGCATTTTAATAGAAGTGTTATGATCAGCACTACTAGTTGGAATAGCTTCTACCCACTTAGTAACGTAATCAACAACAACTAAAATATGTGTATAACCATTAGAGGAAGGAAAAGGTCCCATATAGTCAAAGCCCCAAACATCAAATGGTTCAATAACAAGTGAATAATTCATAGGCATTTCTTGACGTCTACTAATATTACCAATTCTTTGACATTCATCACAAGATAAGACAAACTTACGGGCATCCTTGAAGAGAGTAGGCCAATAAAAACCAGATTGCAGTACCTTATGTGCAGTTCTATCTCCAGCATGGTGTCCTCCATAAGCTTCGGAGTGACACTTGCGTAGGATCTGTTCCTGTTCATGCTCAGGTACACAACGTCTAATAACACCATCTACTCCTTTTATAAAGATGTGGGTCATCCCAAAAGTAATGCCTCAAATCATAGAAGAACTTTTTCTTTTGCTGGTATGTGAAACTAGGTGGTATAAACTTAGCAACAATGTAATTAGCATAATCAGCATACCATGGAGCAGTATGAGAAGCATTTATGACATTTAATTGCTCATCAGGAAAGCTATCATCAATAGGTAGTGGGTCATCAAGCACATTTTCTAACCTAGACAAGTTGTCTGCAACGGGGTTCTCAGCTCCTTTTCTATCAACAATATGTAAATCAAATTCTTGTAGCAAGAGAACCCATCTAATAAGTCTAGGTTTAGCATCTTTCTTTTCCATAAGATATTTAATAGCAGCATGATCAGTGTGAATAGTTACTTTAGAATCAACAATATAAGGTCTAAACTTATCACAAGCAAATACAACTGCTAAGAATTCTTTTTCAGTAGTAGCATAATTTCTTTGAGCATTGTCTAGAGTTTTACTAGCATATTGAATAACATTTAGTTTCTTATCAACTCTTTGTCCTAGAACAACACCTACAGCATAATCACTAGCATCACACATAATTTCAAAGGGTAAATTCCAATCAGGTGGCTGAACAATAGGTGCAGAGATCAATGCTTTCTTAAGTATTTCAAATGCTTCTACACAATCATCATCAAAGACAAATGGTATATCTTTTTGTAATAAATTAGTCAGAGGCCGAGAGATTTTTGAGAAGTCCTTAATGAACCTCCTATAAAAACCGGCATGACCAAGGAAACTTCTTATACCTTTGATGTCCTTGGGACATGGCATCTTTTCAATAGCATCAACCTTGGCTTTATCAACTTCAATACCTCTTTCAGAAACTTTATGCCCCAAGACAATACCTTCATTAACCATAAAGTGGCACTTTTCCCAATTCAAGACAAGATTAGTTTCTTCACATCTCTGCAAAACTCGATCAAGGTTGCTCAAGCAATCATCAAAAGAAGATCCATAGACGGAAAAGTCGTCCATGAAAACCTCACAAATCTTTTCACAAAAGTCAGAGAATATAGCCATCATGCATCTTTGAAAGGTAGCAGGTGCATTACATAAACCAAAAGGCATACGTCTATAAGCAAAAGTACCAAAAGGGCATGTAAAAGTAGTCTTTGATTGATCTTTGGCTGACACAGGTATTTGAGAGAAACCAGAATAACCATCTAGAAAGCAAAAATGTGTATGTTTGGATAATCTTTCTAGCATTTGATCGATAAAAGGTAAGGGGTAATGATCTTTTTAGTAGCCTTATTTAATTTGCGGAAATCAATTACCATCCTATAACCAGTAATAATTCTTTGAGGAATCAATTCATCTTTATCATTAGGAACAACAGTAATACCTCCCTTCTTAGGGACACAATGGACATGACTTACCCACTTACTATCAGCAACGGGATAAATTATACCTGCCTCAAGGAGCTTTAGTATCTCCTTTCTTACCACTTCTTTCATTTTAGGATTCAGACGACGTTGATGATCACGAACTGGTTTAGCATCTTCTTCCAAATTAATTTTATGTTGACATAGAGTGGGACTAATGCCCTTAAGATCATCAAGAGTATACCCAATAGCAGCACGGTGCTTCTTCAGAGTTTTCAATAATCTCTCTTCTTCATGTTCTGAAAGGTTAGCACTAATAATAACAGGGTATATCCTTTTCTCATCAAGATAAGCATATTTAAGAGTATCAGGTAACGGTTTAAGCTCAAACACGGGATCACCCTTGGGTGGAGGAGGATCCCCTAGGATTTCAACAGGTAAATTGTTTTTCAGAATAGGTTCCTGTTTAAAGAATACTTCATCTAATTCCCTTCTTTCATTCATAAACATATCATTTTCATGGTCTAGCAAATATTGTTCTAAAGGATCACTAGGAGGTACGGCAATAGAAGCAAGACCAATAATTTCATCCTTACTAGGTAATTCTTCTTCACGGTGTTGTCTACTAAATTTAGAAAAATTAAATTCATGAGTCATATCATCTAAACCGATAGTAACAACATCTCTTTTGCAATCTATGGTAGCATTAACAGTATTTAAGAAGGGTCTACCAAATATAATGGGACAAAAGCTATCTTGTGGGGAACCAAGAACAAGAAAATCAGCAGGATATTTAGTTTTCCCACACAAGACTTCAACATCTCTAACAATTCCCATTGGTGAAATAGTATCTCTATTAGCAAGTTTAATTGTGACATCAATATCTTCTAACTCAACAGGTGCAATGTCATGCATAATTTCTTTGTATAAGTCAATAGGTATTGCACTAGCACTAGCACCCATATCACATAAGCCATGATAACAATGATCTCCTATTTTAACAGAAATAACAGGCATGCCTACCACAGGTCTAGGTTTATCTGTATCACGGGGTTTAGCAATTCTAGCAGTTTCATCACAGAAATAAATAACATGCCCATCTATATTATCAGACAAGAGATCTTTAACAATAGCAATATTAGGTTCAACTTTAACTTGCTCAGGAGGTGTATATGTTTTAATATTGCTTTTACGAACCACAGTTGAAGCTTTAGCATGATCCTTTATCCTAACAGGGAAAGGCGGTTTCTCAACATAAGAAGTAGGAACAATAGGATCATTATAAGTAATAGTCTTTTCTTCAACTTTAATAGGTGCAGCTACTTTTACTTCTATGGGAGGATGATATTTAAACCACTTCTCCTTGGGGAGATCAACATAAGCAGCAAAAGATTCACAGAAAGAAGCTACTATCTCAGAGTCAAGTCCATATTTAGTGCTAAATTTACGAAAAATATCGGTATCCATAAAAGATTTAACACAATCAAAACTAGGTGTCATACCTGACTCCTTACCATTGTCGAGGTCCCAATCTTCGGAGTTGCGTTTAATTCTTTCCAATAAATCCCATTTGAATTCAATAGTCTTCATCATAAAAGAGCCAGCACAAGAAGTATCAAGCATGGTGCGATTGTTATCAGAAAGCCGAGCATAAAATTTTTGAATAATCATTTCTCTTGAGAGCTCATGATTGGGGCATGAATATAACATTGATTTAAGCCTCCCCCAAGCTTGAGCGATGCTTTCTCCTTCGCGAGGCCAAAAATTATATATATAATTGCGATCACGATGAACAAGATGCATAGGATAAAACTTTTGATGAAATTCCAATTTCAATCGTTTGTAGTTCCAAGACTCCATATCATCACATAGCCTATACCATGTCGATGCATCTCCCCTCAAAGATAAAGGGAAGACCTTCTTCTTAACAACATCTCCGGGTACACCTGCAAGCTTAAATAATCCACAAACTTCATCCACATATATTAGATGCTCATCAGGATGTTTTGTTCCATCTCCTAAAAAAGGATTAGCTAGCAGTTTTTCTACCATACCCAAAGGAATTTCAAAGCAAGCATTTTCATTTTCAGTAGGTTCAGTAGGTTGAGGAGCAACTCTTTGCTCTACTGGTCGGGGTGAAGATACCCCGAACAAGCCCCTCAGAGGATTACTTTCCATAGTAACAAGTGACAGTAAATTTCAGCACACTATATAAATTTTTCCTTACCAAATTCCACCTACCAAAGGCGCTTCACTCCCCGGCAACGGCGCCAGAAAAGAGTCTTGATGACCCACAAGTATAGGGGATCTATCGTAGTCCTTTCGATAAGTAAGAGTGTTGAACCCAACGAGGAGCAGAAGGAAATGATAAGCGGTTTCCAGCAAGGTATTCTCTGCAAGTACTGAAATAAGTGGTAACAGATAGTTTTGTGATAAGATAATTTGTAACGAGCAACAAGTAACAAAAGTAAATAAGGTGCAGCAAGGTGGCCCAATCCTTTTTGTAGTGAAGGACAAGACTGGACAAACTCTTATATGCAGTAAACGCTCCCGAGGACACCTGGGAATATCGTCAAGCTAGTTTTCATCACGTTCATATGATTCGCGTTCGGTACTTTGATAATTTGGTATGTGGGTGGACCGGTGCTTGGGTGCTGCCCTTACTTGGACAAGCATCCCACTTATGATTAACCTCTATTGCAAGCATCCGCAAATACAACAAAAGTATTAAGGTAAACCTAACCATAGCATGAAACATATGGATCCAAATCAGCCCCTTACGAAGCAACGCATAAACTAGGGTTTAAGCTTCTGTCACTCTAGCAACCCATCATCTACTTATTACTTCCCAATGCCTTCCTCTAGGCCCAAACAATGGTGAAGTGTCATGTAGTCGACTTTCACATAACACCACTAGAGGAGAGACAACATACATCTCATCAAAATATTGAACGAATACCAAATTCACATGACTACTAATAGCAAGACTTCTCCCATGTCCTCAAGAACAAAAGTAACTACTCACAAAGCATAAACATGTTCATAATCAGAGGGGTATTAATGTGCATGTAGGATCTGAACATATGATCTTCCACCAATTAAACCAACTAGCATCAACTACAAGGAGTAATTAACAATACTAGCAACCTACTAGCACCAATCCCGGACTTGGAGACAAGAATTGGATACAAGAGATGAACTATGGTTTTGAGATGAGATGGTGCTGATGAAGATGTTGATGGAGATTGCCCTCTCCCGATGAGAGGAGCGTTGGTGATGACGATGGCGATGATTTCCCCCTCCGGGAGGGAAGTTTCCCCGCCAGAACAGCCGCGCCAGAACCCTAGATTGGTTCCGCCAAGGTTCCGCCTCGTGGCGGCGGAGTTTCGTCTGAGAAGATGGCTTATGATTTTTTTCCCATCGAAAGAGTCCATATAGCATAAGATGGTCACCGGAGGGCCACCAGGAGGCCCATGAGGTAGGGGGCACGCCCAGGGGGTAGGGCGTGCTACGTCTTGAGCTTGCTTTGGTTTTCCCCGAAGAGGAAGGGATGATGCAGCAGAGTAGCATAAGTATTTCCCTCAGTTTTTGAGAACCAAGGTATCAATCCAGTAGGATTCCACGCTCATGTCCCTCGTACTTGCACAAAGCGATAGCTACTCGCAACCAACGCGATTAGGGGTTGTCAAGCCCTTCACGGTCACTTACGAGAGTGAGATCTGATAGATAGAATATTTTTGGTATTTTTGATATAAAGATGCAAAGTAAAAAGTAAAATCAAAGTAAATAGCAAAACAATATAAAAGTGATGGAGATTGATATGATGAGAATAGACCCGGGGGCCATAGGTTTCACTAGTGGCTTCTCTCAAGAGCATAAGTATTCTACGGTGGGTGAACAAATTACTATTGAGAAATTGATAGAATTGAGCATAATTATGAGAATATCTTAGCATGATCATGTATATAGGCATCACGTCCATGACAAGTAGATCGAAACGATTCTGCATCTACTACTATTACTCCACTCATCGACCGCTATCCAGCACGCATCTAGAGTATTAAGTTAAAAACAGAGTAACGCCTTAAGCAAGATGACATGATGTAGAGAGATAAATTCATGCAATATGAAATAAACCCCATCTTGTTAGCCTCGATGGCAACAATACAATACATGCCTTGCTGCCCCTTCTGTCACTGGGTAAGGACATCGCAAGATCGAACCTAAAGCTAAGCACTTCTCCCATGGCAAGAACTACCAATCTAGTTGGCCAAACCAAACGGATAATTCGAAGAGACTAGCAAAGATAACCAATCATGCATAAAAGAATTCAGAGAAGATTCAAATATTATTCATAGATAGACTTGATCATAAACCCACAATTCATCGGTCTCAACAAACACACCGCAAAAAGAAGATTACATTGAATAGATCTCCACGAGAGAGGGAGAGAACTTTGTATTGAGATTCAAAGAGAGAGAAGAAGCCATCTAGCTACTAACTATGGACCCGAAGGTCTGAGGTAAACTACTCACACTTCATCGAAGGGGCTAGGATGATGTAGAAGCCCTCCGTGATGACAGCCCTCTTCCGGCGGAGCTCCGGAACAGGCCCCAAGATGGGATCTCGTGGATACAGAAAGTTGCGGCGGTGGAATTAGGTTTTTGGCTCCTTTTCTGATCGTTTGGGGGTATGTGTGTATATATAGGAGGAAGGAGTACGTCAGTGGAGCACCGAGGGGCCCATGAGGCAGGGGGGCGCACCCTAGGGGGGGGCGCCCCCACCGTCGTGGCCACCTCTTTGATCCCTTGCAGTAGGGTCTAGGTCTCCTGGATCACATTCGGTGAGAAAATCACGTTTCCGAAGATTTTATTCCTTTTGGACTCCGTTTGATATTCCGTTTATCTGAAACACTGAAATAGGCAAAAAAATAGCAATTCTAGGCTGGGCCTCCGGTTAATAGGTTAGTCCCAAAAATAATATAAAAGTGGAAAATAAAGCCCAATATAGTCCAAAACAGTAGATAATATAGCATGGAGCAATCAAAAATTATAGATACGTTGGAGACGTATCGGCATCCCCAAGCTTAATTCCTGCTCGTCCTCGAGTAGGTAAATGATAAAAAGAGAATTTTTGATGCGGAGTGCTACTTGGCATAATTTCAATGCAAATCTTCTTAATTGTGGTATGAATATTCAGATTAGAAAGATTCAAGATAAAATTTTATATTGAAAAAGAAAATAGTAATACTTCAAGCATGCTAACAAAGCAATTATGTCTTCTCAAAATAACATGGCCAAAGAAAGTTATCCCTACAAAATCATATAGTCTGGCTATGCTCCATCTTCCCCACACAAAGTATTTAAATCATGCACAACCCCAATGACAAGCCAAGCAATTGTTTCATACTCTAACTTTTTCAAAACTTTTTTCAATCTTCACGCAATACATGAGCGTGAGCCATGGATATAGCACTATAGGTGGAATAGAATGGTGGTTGTGGCAAAGACAAAAAGGAGAAGATAGTCTTACATCAACTAGGCGTATCAATGGGCTATGGAGATGCCCATCAATAGATATCAATGTGAGTGAGTAGGGATTGCCATGCAACGGATGCACTAGAGCTATAAGTATATGAAAGCTCAAAAAGAAACTAAGTGGGTGTGCATCCAACTTGCTTGCTCATGAAGACCTAGGGAAATTTGAGGAAGCCCATCATTGGAATATACAAGCCAAGTTCTATAATAAAAAATTCCCACTAGTATATGAAAGTGATAACATGAGAGACTTTCTACTATGAAGGTCATGGTGCTACTTTGAAGCACAAGTGTGGTAAAAGGATAGTAACATTGTCCCTTCTCTCTTTTTCTCTCATCATTTTTTTGTTTGGGCCTTTTCTCTTATTTTTATGGCCTCTTTTTTTCGTCCGGAGTCTCATCCCGACTTATGGGGGAATCATAGTCTCCATCATTCTTTCCTCACTGGGACAATGCTCTAATAATGATGATCATCACACTTTTATTTTTCTTATACTCAACAATTACAACTCGATACTTAGAACAAAATATGACTCTATGTGAATGCATCCGGCGGTGTGCCGGGATATGCAATATGACAATGATGAAGTGTGTCATGATGAACTAGATGGTGGAAAGTTGCATGGAAATATATCTCGGAATGGCTATGGAAATGCCATAATATGTAGGTATGGAGGCTGTTTTGAGGAAGGTATATGGTAGGTGTATGATACCGGCGAAAGTTGCGCGGTACTAGAGGGGCTAGAAAAGGTGGAAGGGTGAGAGTGCATATAATCCATGGACTCAACATTAGTCATAAAGAACTCATATACTTATTGCAAAAATCTCTTGCAGTTGGGTCCAGGTCTCCTGGATCACGTTCGGTGAGAAAATCACGTTTTCGAAGATTTTATTCCGTTTGGACTCCGTTTGATATTCCGTTTATCCGAAACACTGAAACAGGCAAAAAACAGCAATTCTAGGCTGGGCCTTCGGTTAATAGTTTAGTCCCAAAAATAATATAAAAGTGGAAAATAAAGCCCAATATAGTCCAAAACAGTAGATAATATAACATGGAGCAATCAAAAATTATAGATACGTTGGAGACGTATCAGGGCGCGCCACCCACCCTCGTGGGCAGGGTGTGGTCCCCCTGGTGAAGTTCTTGCGCTCAATGTTTTTTATATATTTGGAAAACATCATCCGTGAAGTTTCAAGACTTTTGGAGCTGTGCAGAATAGGTCTCTAATATTTGCTCCATTTCTAGCCAGAATCCGAGCTGCCGGCATTCTCCCTCCTTATGTAAACCTTCTAAAATAAGAGAGAATAGGCATAAGTATTGTGACATAATGTGTAATAACAGCCCATAATGCAATACATATTGATATAAAAGCATGATGCAAAATGGACGTATCAAGGAGTACCGAGGCATCAGGAAAGGTTGCCATTTTGGAGCAACAAGACCAAGACCAGAAGGACGGCAAGACGGAGGTCATCGTGGAGCCGAAGACGGTGTCACCACCAGAGCCTTTCGCAGGTGCAGACCACCTTTTGTCGGGATAGCTTGTACTAGCTGCCCCCTTCAAATTAGCCCGCCATTGTTGGATCCCTTCCCGCTCAATATTTGGGAAGAGGACCAGGGCCTCTATAAGTAGGGCTAGCCACCACCATAGAAAAGGGGGGCGAGGAGACGACATCTTAGATCACTCTCTCACCCATACAAGTTAGCCACGCACAAGAACACCTCAACCTCAGGAGGCTGTTCCTCCCCTTGTATTGTTCATCACCAGCGCAAGAGGCAATCCACCACCACCACACTGGAGTAGGGTGTTACACCACAACGGTGGCCCGAACCAATATAAATCCTGTGTCTTTCTGTGTTGCGAGTTCGTCGAGTTCGTCAGTGAGATCTTAGCGAGCTAGGGCGTAGATCGGTAGGAGGGAAAGACTTCGCGCGCACCCTAGTGTTCGAACCTTAAGGGTTTGCCGGAACCCCACATCCGACATTTGGCGCGCCACGTAGGGGTGCGCCGTAGCTTTCCTTCTGTCAGTTCATTGCTCCGTCGCTGCATCGTCTCCATGGCGGACGCTCGCCGCGCTCGAGCTGAGTGTCGGGCTGCTCTCACCGCCCGCGTTGCTCAGACAGCTCCCATCGGCGGGCCGCCACGTCATTCTCCGTTCCCCGCCGCCAATGCTGCCACCGGCCCGGTGGGGAACGAGCCGCAAGCGTCTTCGCTGCATCCTTCGGTGCGGCAGGACGGCCGCACCGCCACTCCATCGCTGGCCCCAGCCGGTTCTTTGTCTCGCGCACACTATGCTCCCATGGAGGCATGGGCCGCACTCCTCGCCGCAAATGAGCTCCTGCGCTACCACCAAGTCGACGACCTCTACGAGGAGTGGCTCGACCGCGTCGTCGAGCTCGTCCGTGTCGCAGGGGGCTCCCCGACGCCGTCCCTCTCTCGGCCTCACCCTCAGCCAGCCACGGGCGACGAGGCCCAAGGTGCGCCTCCACTACCCCAGCCCAAAGACGGCTCCTTGGCACCAAGGCGCGCGGCCCCGCGATGCGATCCGCCACGACCCGTGCCCGCGCGCGAAGAGAGAAGCTGCCAAGAAATCCCACGCCTACGAGAAGCTGCACCCGTGCTTCCCGCGCCGCCTCGTCAAGACCGTGTGCCGCTTGCGGCGGCCCAGCGCGGATCTCGACAAGACCAAGCTCCACCTCCGAGGCGGGCCCCAGTAACCATGACCAGCTGCCACACCTTCACCCCCGAGCTCCGCAGCGTCGCCGGGCCAGGCAAGTTCAAGCCGGATCTGCCTCCTCGCTACGACAGCACCGCCGACCCCGTAGAGTTCCTGGAGCTCTATGAGCTAAGCATCGAAGCAGCCAACGGCGACGAGAAAGTCATGGCGAACTAGTTTCCCATGGCTCTCAAGGATGGGGCCCGCACCTGGCTCCTGAACTTGCAGCACGACTCGATCTCCTCCTGGGACGAGATGCGCGACCGCCTCGTCGCCAACTTCCAGGGCACTCGCGACCGCCCGTCGGCCGCGGCCGATCTGCGTCGCATCAAGCAACAACCAGGGGAGACCCTCCAGAAGTACATCCAGCGCTTCAACAACACCCGCCTCAAGATCCCCAAGGTCACAGATGAGGCCATCATATCCGCTTTCTCCGACGGCATCCGTGATGTCAAGATGAAGGAAGAGCTAGCCATCCATGAGGAGCTCTGCATGTCTCAGGAGCTGTTCAACCTGGCGACCAAGTGTGCAAGAGCTGAGGAGGGGCGCCTTTCCCTCCTTGAGCTGCCATCCGCATGCACAGAGGAGAAGAAAGCCAAGGCCAAGGACGTGAAGCGCAAGGAAGCGGTAGTGCTAGCTGCGGAGCCCGACACCAAACGGGGCAGAGATCAGCCCGAGTCATCCAAGAACAGCCGACCGTTCTGCACCTTCCACAACCTAAACACCCGCAACACCAGCGACTGCCAAGAGCTCCGAACCCTATGCGAGGGACGCTACGGTGGACGCCCCGAGCACGACGACTAGGGCTACGGCCGTGGAGGAGGACGAGGAGGCGGACGTTGGGACGACCGCGGCCCACGCCAGGAATGGCGCGACAGGCCTCATGAGGACCGCTGGCAGGATCATCCTCGCGAGGGGCCCTGGAGGGACCAGCCTCGTGAGGATCGCCCCCAAGGCAACACCGGTCTTCCTCAACTGTCGCCACCAACAAGGAAGCCGACGACATCACCCGAAGAGCATCCAAGCGGCAACCGCAGGAGCTAGGCGTCTTTGAGGAGTGGATCTTCAAGCCATCAGCTGCGCCACCTCTTTCAAGCATGACCCAGCCTCGGGAGGAGCACCCCAGCCTCCGCCAACGGGAACCCCGACCTGTGGACCGACCTCCGGGGCTCGGCTGCTCTTGGCGCTCGAGCCTCATGAGGAATGCTGGACCAAGGAATTCAAGGAGTACTTAACGCACGGGACGTTGCCAGAAAAGTAAGAGGAGGCAGAGTGCATGGCCCGTCAAGCTAGGACATACTGTATCCAAGACGGCGAGTTATATAGGAAACGACCGAACGATGTCACACTGCGCTGCATATCCAGTGACCAAGGAAGGGAGTTGCTGATTGACATACACGGCGAGGACTGCGGACACCACTCGTCATCACGGATCCTCGTCGGCAAGGTGTTCCGCAGTGGATTCTACTGGCCTACAACACTCAACGACGCAGCCGAGCTGGTGAAGTTTTGTGGAGCCTGCCAATTCCACGCCAAGCAAATCCATCATCTAACTCAGGGCCTTCAAACTATCCCACTCACATGGCCGTTCGTGGTCTGGGGCCTGGATATCCTAGGCCCGTTCCCTCGGGTGCCAGGGGGCTACCGCTACCTCTACGTCGCCATCGACAAGTTCACCAAGTGGGCGAAAGTGGAAGCCGTCGATACCATTGATACGTCTCCAACGTATTTATAATTTTTGATTGCTCCATGCTATTTATCTACCGTTTTGGACATTATTGGGATTTATTATCCACTTTTATATTATTTTTGGGACTAACCTATTAACCAGAGGCCCAGCCCAGAATTGTTGTTTTTTGCCTGTTTTAGGGTTTTGAAGAAAAGGAATATCAAATAGAGTCCAAACGGAATGAAACCTTCGGGAACGTGATTTTATCAACAAACAAGACCCGTGAGACTTGGACCCTACGTCAAGACACAAAAGAGGAGTCCACGAGGTAGGGGGGCACGCCCACCCCCCAAGGCGCGGCCACCACCCTCATGGGCCCCCTGTTGCTCCATCGACGTACTCCTTCCTCCTATATATACCTACGTACCCCAAACGATCAGATACGGAGCCAAAAACCTAATTGCACCGCCGTAACTTTCTGTATCCACGAGATCCCATCTTGGGGCCTATTCCGGAGCTCCGCCGGAGGGGGCATCGATCGCAGAGGGCTTCTACATCAACACCATAGCCGCTCCGATGAAGTGTGAGTAGTTTACCTCAGACCTACGGGTCCATAGTTATTAGCTAGATGGCTTCTTCTCTCTTTTTGGATCTCAATACAATGTTCTCCCCCTCTCTTATGGAGAACTATTCGATGTAATCTTCTTTTTGCAGTGTGTTTGTTGAGACCGATGAATTGTGGGTTTATGATCAAGTCTATCTATGAACAATATTCGAATCTTCTCTGAATTATTTTATGTATGATTGGTTATCTTTGTAAGTCTCTTCGAATTATCAGTTTGGTTTGGCCTACTAGATTGATCTTTCTTGCAATGGGAGAAGTGCTTAGCTTAGGGTTCAATCTTGCGGTGTCTTTCCCAGTGACAGCAGGGGCAGCAAGGCACGCATTGTATTGTTGCCATCGAGGATAACAAGATGGGGTTTTCATCATATTGCATGAGTTTATCCCTCTACATCATGTCATCTTGCTTAAGGCGTTACTCTGTTTTTAAATTAATACTCTAGATGCATGCTAGATAGCGGTCGATGAGTGGAGAAATAGTAGCAGATGCAGGCAGGAGTCGATCTACTTGTCTCAGACGTGATGCCTATATACATGATCGTGCCTAGATATTCTCATAGTTATGCTCATTTCTATCAATTGCTCAACAGTAATTTGTTCACCCACCATAGAATACTTATGCTCTCGAGAGGAGCCACTAGTGAAACCTATGGCCCCCGGGTCTATATTTATCATATTAATCTCCTACTACTTAGTTATTTCCTTTGCTCTTTACTTTGCCTTTATTTTACTTTGCATCTTTATCACAAAAATACCAAAAATATTATCTTATCATATCTATCAGATCTCACTCTCGTAAGTGGCAGTGTAGGGATTGACAACCCCTATTCACGTTGGTTGCGAGGATTTATTTGTTTTGTGCAGGTACGAGGGACTCGCGCGTAGCCTCCTACTGGATTGATACCTTGGTTCTCAAAAACCGAGGGAAATACTTACGCTACTTTGCTGCATCATCCCTTCCTCTTCGGGGAAAACCAACGCAGTGCTCAACAGGTAGCAACCATCCTAGCCGGCTCTGCTGTCAAGTTCATCAAGGGCCTCGTGAGCCGCTTCGGGGTCCCCAACCGCATCATCACAGATAACGGTTCGCAGTTTACTAGCAACCTATTCAAAACCTACTGTGCTAACCTTGGAACACAGATCTGCTACGCTTCGGTGGCCCACACCAGGAGCAATGGTCAGGGCGAACGTGCTAACGCAGAGGTCCTGAGGGGCCTCAAGACAAGGACCTTCAAGAAGAAGCTGGAGGCCTACGACAGGGGCTCACACGACGAGCTCCAGTCCGTACTATGGTCCATTCGGACCACCGCCACCAAGCCAACGGGAGAGACTCCATTCTTCCTCGTCTACGGAGCCGAAGCGGTCCTCCCTCACGAGCTCAAGCATCGCTCCGCATGGGTCCTGGCATTCGACGAAATGCAGCATGACGCCGCACGAGGGATGGACCACGTGTTAGTGGAGGAACATCGCCACGGAGCTGCGCTGCGTACGGCGAGGTACTAGCAAGCACTGCGGCGATTCCACTGCCGCAACATCCGCTCCAGGACACTCGAGACGGGAGACCTAGTCTTGAGGCGGGTCCTCTCTAGGGAAGGGCTGCATAAGCTTTCACCAATGTGGGAGGGCCCGTTCAAGGTCATTCACATCTCCAGGCCTGGCGCTGTGCGCCTGGAGACAAAAGACGGAGTACCGGTCGAGAACGCTTGGAACATCCAGCACCTCCGGAGGCTTTACCCATAAAGCAAGGCCCAGAGCCTGAGAAGCAAGGCCTAGAGCCTGAGAAGCAAGGCCCAGAGCCTGAGAAGAAAGGCCCAGAGCCTGTGAAGAAGGCCCGGAGCCTGTGAGGAATCGCCGCCCGTCACACTCTCATGTAACAATGAGTTGGGGCTGTACACGCCTCGGAGTCTCAGTGGTGCCGGCCTCAGGCCCTGGGGTTCCCACCCATGCCTAGTGGACAGCACTTAGCTCCATGCTGGTGAGAAGACTTGAAGACTAGATTATGTGCCGGGCGCGGCTTTTTCATTTGCTTTCCGTATTTGGCTCCCTTTTCGTTAATCGAAATTTGCTTTTGGCACTCCTTGCTGAGTTGACCCTCTCGTTTCTCACTACGTTTTTTCGGCTCAGGTTAGCTCGTGTTCTCTCTCTTGCATGCCTCACGAGGGGGCTGGGCAGGTGCCCTCGCGAGCATTTTCTCCCTTCTCTGCCTTCTCGCGAGCCACCCTTGTTCGAGCCCAAAAGCTGGCATGCCTCTCATAGTCCGTGCCCCTCGGGTACCGCGATACAAGGCACCAAGCCAGGACTAGGGTGAACAGCAAATCTTTTAACGCACTTCCTAACGAGCTTTCGCAGTTCCCCAACAGATGCAGGCCACCAAGGCAAGATGGGCACGAGGAAATTAGCACCTCGTGAGGAAGAGGGCGCCCCGGATACACCAGGTTAAGTCATCTTTGCACAAAATAACAACATAATACGCATGGTGTCACGATCGAGGAACCATAGTTCGATACACGCCCCCCTGGGCCCAAACTGGTTACATTCCTGATGTAGGAAAAAGAGTAAAACAAAAGCAGCATCATAGCAATCTGCGGAGGTAGGCCCCTAGCGGCACCCCGAACCTAGCCGGATCCTTCTTCGCTCTTCACGGAGGCGCGACAACGGGATGACCCACTGCCGCCTCCAAAGCGGGCGCGACAGCTGGTCATGGCCACTGCTGCTGGAGCTGTCACTGGAGGAACAGCCACCGTAGCGGGACAAGACGCAGCCTCCATCGAGGGCAGGCTCGCCCCAATCCTAGTCGCGACCGTCCCCGACACCGAGCACCTCCTCACCATCGTTCGCCTCTGGGCAGCACTCGGCGCGGCGACCATCTTCCCCAAAGACCCTCACGAAGAGGGTTGATTCCCCGTCGTACTTGAAGTGGAGGGCACACCGCCAGCCCAGGCCGTGCGCGCGGGCGAACGTCTGCCAACCGTGGGCCATGGCTATGTTGCCCGCGGTGGAAGTCGCGACTGCAACTCAAGAGGCCTTGCTGCAGCAACCATCCGCCTGCAGCCAGAGTCTGCTTGGACCGGAGGCCGGCAGCTCGTTGGCGAAGAAGCGGGGAAGTTGGAGCCAGTTGCCGGCTGGGTTCTCCGACCAGACAATAAACTCCTGCGACACTTCCACTGTGTGGAAGCGCGGGCGGGGGTGGGCACCAAAGCACGCCTCCCCTTGTTAGTTGGATTGCCGTGGCTGGGACGAGCCACTCCACGTGTCGTGGTGCCACTCCGACAGTGGGCCGCGACAGGGGACGCGGTGTGCTTGCGCGGACGGCCACGTCCGCGCTTGGGCGCCGGCGAGCAGGGTCCCTCGCGAGGGGCCTTTCCCTTCTCGGCGGTGGAGAACTTCCTTTGTGGCACCATTGGTGGCACATCGAGCAATGAAGCGAGGAAGAAGAAGCTAGGAGAGAAGCGAGGAAAAAGAAGCTAGGAGTGGAGCGAGGAAGAAGAAGTAGAAAGCGAGGAAGAGATGGGCGATGGGGGCTCCGCCCCCTCCCCATTTATAGAAAGAGAAGGCCAACCGGCACCTCCCACGACCACAAGTAATGATGGTTTCCCTTTCATGTCGCAAGGACTCGTCAAGTCGTGCAGTCGCCGAGGCAGCGTGGGGAAGCGGAGGCGCCCATGACCAATCAACCGCCACGCGTCAACCAAGGCCGCAGGCTTCGGGGGCCCGCGGTGCTCCGTGCTTGGCCCTTGGCTTTGCCATGAAGCCAAGCCCGAGCGCACCTTGGGCCCGGGGGCTACTGACGGCATCCTGGGAACGGGGGTCACCAGACTTGCCTGCCTACGGCCCGCTGCGTGGCTAAGCCAGCAGGTCGTACGGCCCATCTTCATCAACAAGGCATCCAAGAACCTCGGGAGGGGCCAAGCCTCGCGAGGAGGAGGACACGAGACCTCCTCTGGAGCGGCCTAGTCAGGCAGGCTCACGAGGAGCGGAGATATCAAGGCGAGGCGAACCTCATGAGGCTCTCGTGACGTGAGCCATGACGATCGACACCAGGCGGGCGTCAACACGCACAATGTCCTTGTTGCCTCTTTGGTGCTAAGAAAACTAGCGCATGCGAGGAGTACCGAGGCATCAAGCAAAGGTTGCCATTTTGGTGCAACAAGACCAAGACCAGAAGGACGACAAGACGGAGGTCATCGTGGAGCCCAAGACGGCGTCACCACCAGAGCCTTTCGCAGGTGCAGACCACCTTTTGTCAGGATAGCTTGTACTAGCTTTCCCCCTTCAAATTAGCCCGCCGTTGTTGGCTCCCTTCTCGCTCAATATTTGGGAAGATGACCAGGGCCTCTATAAGTAGGGCTAGCCACTACCATAGAAAAGGGGGGCGAGGAGACGTCGTCTTAGATCACTCTCTCACCCATAGAAGTTAGCCACGCACAAGAACACCTCAACATCAGGAGGTTGTTCCTCCCCTTGTATTGTTCATCATCAGCCCAAGAGGCAATCCACCACCACCACACTGGAGTAGGGTGTTACACCACAACGGTGGCCCGAACCAGTATAAATCCTGTATCTTTCTGTGTTGCGAGTTTGTCGAGTTCGTACGCGAGATCTTAGCGAGCTAGGGCGTAGATCGGTAGGAGGGAAAGACTTCGCGTGCACCCCTATGTTCGAACCTTAAGGGTTTGCTGGAACCCCACATCCGACAAACCTAACTGGTGTTAGATGTATTGTTTTTTCTTTGGACAAAAATAGAAAGAGGTTTATTTAGAAGCTTGAACATTTGACTAGCATAAGAAAATGTATTTGTAGATTATTGGATAATATTTCCAAAAATAACGGATTTCGGTGTGTTACCGGAGAAACAATCTCGGGCTGCAGAGGTAGTTCCCTCTTGAACATGTTCCCTGGTTTAGTTTTCCACAATGCGAGCACACTGCAAATGAAGATGAATTTTGACAACATCAACTATTGAACCAGATATGAATGCAAATTAATGTCAACATCATATAATTCAATACCTATCCATGAATTGCTGAAGATGCGTCAGATCCCGAGCGTTTGTTGACTCTCTAAGAGAATCCATGTAGTAAACTATGTTCTTGTTTGGAACAATGAATACCAATATCCAGTGATCGGTACATATTAAGAAAGCCATGAACTTATGAATTATGTCGAAATCTGAAAGACAATTAGTGTATGCGTGGTAGTTTACTTGACTTACCGTTCATGATATGGCCAGAGAAATGATTCTGCATGGGACATGTTTCCGAAGAGACGAACGACCGTGTTAGTGTCCCAGTCCCATAGGTGCTTACCATCTAATGTTGTTCCATTTGCTAATGCAGGTTCTATGAAATACACACTCTCCCTTTTTCTTCTCTACGTGTTCAATCCCCTAAGAGGAATAAAATGTAGTTAGCTGTTTATCATTTACAACCTTGTATGGAGAAGTTGATCAGAGTTTGTTAAGTACTGACAAAATCAGGCATCTATCAAGAGTGACATCGAGCTCGTTGAAGTTGAAGAAGAGATGTAAGTCCTCGAAACTCACATTGATGGAACCAACATCGCGTCGGAAATGATCTCTGTTGTAGTGGACTAGTAAACCATGATGACCTGCTGACATTTGATCCATGCAATATTCATGTAACTCACGACAACTGGAGCTGCACTCATCAAAGTATTTGCCAACAAGAAATGGCTGGCCATGGATGTAATTGCGTGCTTCAAGTACGTCTGCTTTACTTTTAGCAAGCAACAAATCTACTTCTTCATCATCCATGCCTTCAGAAATAATATTACTCCCCGATTCAAACAACCTACTGTTAATTTGGTTCTGGGCGATGAGTGCTTTAAGTAAGAGGCAATCGTTCTCTTTCCTCTTTGCTCTCCTTCTGCGCTTCCTCGTGGGTGCAGCCTTTTTGGCCGCTTCCTTCTTGGTACTTGAAGTATTTCTGGTAGAACGTCTGGTTTGCTACAAGGTAGACTGCCGAGCAGAAGGTGAAGCTTCGACGGACTGCTTAGCAGATGGTTTATCTATGCTGGACCACTGAGCTGGCGGTGCTACCGTGACAGACTGCTGGGCTATAGGAGCAGAGGCATTGGACTGCTGACCATGCGTTGAAGCTATGTCGGGTTTCTGCACAGGTGGTGCCAACTTGTCGTTGTGCTGAGGAGGCCATGCCAACACGTTGGTTTGCTGAGCAGGAAGTGCTCACGCATTAGTATGCTGATCACGCGACTACAGACCGACAGACTGATGAGCAGTCAGTTCTAGACATACAAACTGCTTAGCAGGTGGTTCCGAAGCATTAGCTACTTAGCAGTCCGTTCCACCAGGTTGGTCTAATGAGCATGTGTGCAGCTGGGTCTCCCCCCGCTGCTTCAGCGACCGGCATCTGAACCGGTGGTGCGTCTTCAGCAGTTGTATGCCTTGCCACTGGCTGCTCTGGGGCAGAGGATGACATGGCCTGTATGACACAAAGTCGGGCCGGCTGATCACAGGTTGATGCATCAGTCGTCAGATTACAAGTATTAGGTTCTTTGGGGGAAGCATGCGAGAGCTGCCGTGGCAAGAGAGAGAGTCACCAGTTGAGGGGCGACATTGGTTGCTCTTGGCAGGGCTTCAGGGATCTCATTGATGAACTCTATTTCCTTTCGTGGCCACTGGGGATGTAACAGTGTTTCTCCCAAGGTCCTTTGCTCATCAAAGTCTCCTAGGACATTCTTCAGGTAAAATTCATTGAATCTAGGCTTTACTTCAGTCACGTGGCACTTCACACAGCTTCGCTTTAATGGCAAATTGTCCAACAAGAGGCCCTCTTCCAAGAAGGGTGGGTAAACCCAGGTTGTTGCACATTTTAATGTACCTTCATAATGTGTAAGCACTCCCTTCGGTCTGTCTTTCATTCTAGATAGATCAGATATAGCAACATCATGAGCAGTTGCAACCTCAGCGTCGCTGGGGTCAGCTGATGCACAACTACTCTTGTGCGGTGTTGTCGTGCAATAAGCAACACCCTCCATGACCGACTCCCCTCCCATCCGCTGGCTATCTGTTAGTGTTAGAGTCTTCTGCATCATCATTGACTCGTCAATATCCTTTCAAATAGCCAGATACATGTCCTTCCTCAACCTTTCATACAATTCATTCTGCTTCATTTCACTCCTCGCTTTTTTCATGTTGAGCCTCTCTTCTTTGCTGAGTGTAAAAGCCCTCTTGTGCGGGACATTAACACCTATACCCCTTGCACGACTAGGGGGCTCTCTTGTTTCCAGAGCATCGGACAAAATGTCACATGGCCCTGAGTTCCTGTAGAACCTTCCAGGGATCTTGGAAGCCTTTAACATCACTTGATACAGTTCTTCGTCACATGAGTTTTCAAAGTAATAAGTTTCGTCATCACGCCTCCTTGCACATGCCCACAAGTAGTCTCTGGCGCATTCGCCCCTGATTTCACTAGAGGCCGGTTTCCCACGCGCCGCTACTGCTTCTTTGTCCTCCTGGTCCCATATCAGTTTCATGCCATAGTATCCTGCCACACCCATACGGTGGGGGTGTGTGTTCTTCTTTTGAAGTTCTGATTGCTTGGCACTCTTCTCAGCAAACTCTTTAGTTGGCCTGGCCCTTTTGAATTCTGCCCAGTCTGCCTTTGTAATTTTGGGGTATGCGGGGATTGGGTCCTTGCCTTCACTCAAGTACTTCTTGTACAACACGTGCTTCCAGTTTCTCCAAGCATCCCTAGCCTTCTTCAGTGCAGCGTGTTCCACTTGCATTCTCCACTGCTCTAGAACATTGAAGTGATCCATGATCTCCCGAACTATCCTTCACCGTGTTTCCGTGTCAGCCTTCCAAAACCCCAGCAGATTAATGTTGAGCCTTGCCCTGCCAACAAATCCACACACACTCCTGAACCTCGTCCGTGCTTTATCTGGTTTAGTTGGAGCCCAAGACTTCAAATCGATCTCAGTTACTTCATATACACCTTTAGGCTGGTGTGTGGGCATCCTTGGAGCGTTCCTCCATGTCCTAGCCGGAAGGGTAATTGCTACAGCTCTATCCCGTTCAAGATTACTTGATCCCTCACCATTTGCTGAAGACCTAGGGTTGTCGGAATCAGATGAAGATACATCTCCTGAAGCTTGAGTGATGTCGCTGCTAATCGGCATCTACAGAGAACACATGCGAAATTCAGGGAAGGAAGATAAGCATAAAACTAACAACTTGGTATGAAGCTGTCTAAACACGTCATGCAAAAATTTAGAAAATGTATGGCTTATTGTTAAGTTTGTGTGACTCGGGCGCTCGCTGCTGTGGTTCTAAGTCTGGCAGTAGAATGGGGGGTAGGAATATAGAGGCAAGATCGTAGCTATGGAGGAGTTGTACACGCGAGTTTTACGAGTTCAGGCCCTTCTCGGAGGAAGTAATAACCTTACGTCTCGGAGCCCGGAGGCGGTCGACTGGATTATATGCATGTGAGTTACAGGGGGTGCGAACCCTTGTGCATGTGGAGGGGGGTGGCTTATATAGAGTGCGCCAGGACCCCAGCCAGTCCACGTCACAGAGGGTTTAAGGTACATTGAAGAGAGAACATTACTGGTAACGCCCACACTAAAGTGCTATAAATGACAATTAAGCATATAAATAAATTCTCGACCTTTGCTCATGCAGAGTGGCTTTAGCTCTTTTGTCTGTCGAGTGACTTCTACGATGGTCGAGTGACATTGATTCTTCCGAGTGGAATGTCTCTGGTCGAGTGGATGATGGTACCCTTTGAATGATCCTGGCTTTAGGGTGATGTCCTAGGGGAGGATGTCTAGTTCATTTCTATGACCCTACCCTAGGTACATAGCTTCATCATTAGCCCCCGAATGGTTCGGGGTTCGAGTGGAGAAGGAGTTAATAATCTCTCCGATTCAGCTTTTGTGCTTTGAGAATGTCTCCCTCAGAGGTCGAATGCACATTCATGATGGCTTCAACTGCTTGTTCAGTCGCCTTGATCCATTCTTGGTTTTGTCATGTGAACTTTCGTTGGTAAGTTTCGAGTGTTGATATGGAAAAAATCTTCCGTCTGACGGGTTGTTATGCCGTCTGCGGATTTCAGGACTCGAATTTTGGGAAGCGCGTCGGGTGGGGGAGGCCGCAGTAATCGAGACGGATTAGGCAGGCCGCTTCGATCTCCGCGCCACCTTTTTTGCCACGTATCGCGCGCGTGACTATTGCGGGATTTGATAAGACCATCCGGGTCTACAAGTCAGTCACTCGGAAGTGACCTTATATAAGGCGCCGAACCAGGGTTTTTGAACAGTGCACCTCCATTCTTCTTCCTCCTCCTCAGATTCCTCCGCTGCGCCTGCTTCTGCTCTTGGCATCGTCACCCCGCTCGAACTCGATTCACTGCCATGGGGAAGGAGAAGACGGTGTCGTTGGAGCGTGCAAAGAAGGCGACGGCGAAGGCGAAAGGGAAGAAGACCAGCCGGGGCGAATCTTTGTCAAGGTCCAGCCTGCCGGCTGGCTGGATCCAGGGCGACTGGATTCGCTCGACAATCAGTCAAGATGACATCGATGACCTGGTTGAGGGGGGACTGATCCCCCACGAATCTGCGCGGCTCCCGGGGAACGAGACCGAGCCGCAGCCGCGGGAGGGTGAGTGCGTTCTCCTTGCCACCCATGTCGACCGCGGGTTTTCTTTGCCTCCCCACCCTTTCTTTCGCGGTTTCTTGAACTTCTTTGGGGGCTCAACTCCACCACTTTTCTCCAAACACCATCGTGTACCTTGCCGCTTTCGTGTCCATGTGCGAGAACTTCTTGGGTTGTCGACCACACTAGGGTCTCTTCAAGCACATATTCACATGTCGCTCTCAAACGATCAAGAAGGCCAACCCGAGTGACGAGAGGACGCACGTGATACAGATGTGTGGGGGTATTGGAATTCAAATGAGGAACAAAAGCACTTTCCCAACTACGATCCTTCCCGACTCGGTCCGGGGTTGGCAGTCAACCTGGTTCTACTACAAGGACCAGCCGACTCCGGGCCAGTCGACTGGACTTCCCCCCTTTTCCATGGCTCGAGTGGAGAAGCCCTCTACCTTGAGAGTGATCCCGGAGGAGAAGGAGCAGGTGAAGGTGTTGGTCGAGTGGGTTGTCCAACTTGTCCGCGACGGTGTGACCGGTATGGACCTGTTGGAGGTCTTCCTTAGTCGACGCATCCAACCACTCCAAGCTCGTGACCATCCGATGTGGATGTACTTGGGACTCGAGGATTCCACTCGGATCCACCCGGAGGATGTTAGCGAGGACACGGTGGAGCAGTGGCTGAGGGGTATGCGTGTGAGTTACAAGGGGTGCGAACCCTTGTATCTGTGGAGGGGGGTGGCTTATATAGAGTGCGCTAGGACCCCATCCAGCCCACGTCACAGAGGGTTTAAGGTACATTGAAGAGAGAACGTTACTGGTAACTCCCACACTAAACTGCTATAAATGACAATTAAGCCTATAAATAAATGCTCGACCATTGCTCATGCAGAGTGGCTTTAGCTCTTCTGTCTGTCGAGTGACTTCTGCGACGGTTGAGTGACATTGATTCTTTTGAGTGGAATGTCTCTGGTCGAGTGGATGATGGTACCCTTTGAATGATCCTGGCTTTAGGGTGATGTCCTAGGGGAGGATGTGTAGGTCAGGTCTATGACCCTACCCTAGGTACATAGCTTCATCACTCGCGATCTGTAAATCGACAGTAACTTATTGGAACAAATACATCTTATTTGTAATAGTTAGGAAGGTAGATAATGAACATATATACGCTCTTCGTTATTTTATAGCCAATTTGGGAACACACGGAATGAAACAGGAAGAGGGATTACGAGGAAATATGCCTCACCGCGATGGAGAGCAGTAACTAACATGCTTCTTAATGCAAACCCAGCCGGACCACAGGAGAAGCGAGGGTTACAGGATCAATATGCTCGAGGGTGGCTAGCGAGCAAACAAAGACAACGAGGCACGGGCAGCCGCGTGTTGGGAATGGCAGTTGTCGGGGATATACCCCACGGTGTAACCCGGCTGGATGTATGACCTGGATGGATCTTGGCGACTCACGAGTAACCCGCCTGATCTTGGCGACTAATTAATAAACCGGCGGGTGGGTCAGACGGACGACAAGGCCCAAGGTCCAGTATGCCAGTTCGCATGATGATAGACCGGCTTAAGAGGAAAGGCATGAGGAAAATTCTCCTACAAAGGAAACAAGACTAGGACTCCACTTGTAATAGAGTAATCCTAGTCCTACTAGGACTAGTTATGTAACCCGCCCCTTCAACATAAATAAGGAGGGCAGGGCACCCCAAGAGGGAGAAGAAAATAATCGCTAAGGCTAGACACGTCTAAAAGGGGAGCCGGATTATGCGGCGACTCCCTCACGAGTATAATGAGACCTAGCCACAAACAACATGTAGGGTTGTTACCGGATTATGTTTCCCGGGGCCCGAAGCTGTCTAAATCCTTATCTTATGTGTTGATTGTCAGGCGTCTCTCGATTCTGACCAACCCCTTCAAGCTACCGCATTGATGCGTTGGCCTCACGACTAAGTCCTCACACTAGGACATCTGCCGTGACAACTCCACGACAGTTGGCGCCCACTGTGGGGGCCTGCGCATGATGGTGATGAGTTCTTGAAGGGATCTCTTTCAGGGATCGAGAAGTTTGCAATTTTTCGGATGAAAAATAACCAGTTTGGAAAGATTCACATCAACTACAAGTTCATCAGTCAAAGATCAAAGAGTTTTTAAGTGATGGATTAGACAAAGTTGAGATCAAGAGGAGTTAGGGTTGCGGTTTGTTGCCCGCCGCCGTCCTACGATTTGCTTGGTCATCGTCAAGTCGCCAAGATCAACGAGCGTACTGCAGTTATATGTTTCAAAGAGACCTTCTATTGCTATATCCTTTGACCGGGTCAAAAAGAAAAGGAAAGATGGGTATGAAAAAGGACTCAGACAGGACTCCACCGGCCATGACCCGGATTCGCTTTCATCGAGTCGCCAGCGTAACCCGCCCGACCGCGGGCCCCCTCACCAGCAACTACGTCGACCGTCGAGCCACCACCGAGATTCCCCGGTCTCGCTTCTCCTTGCTGGACGTCGCCCCCGTCTTACAGCCGGCGCCGGTCTACGGTCCTCTGCCGCGTTAAACCGCCACAAACCACAGCTGCACGTAGAGCCGCCGGGACAGCGCCCGCAAAACCGCCAGCCCGCTCGTCGTCATGTTGAACTCCACCGGCTCCTACGGCCGTAGCCCTAGGTGTTGTGCGCCTCCGAGCTGCCAGGTTGAGTCGCCACAGTTTCACTCGCCGGCCCCCGCCGTTGCTTCCACGGCATCGCCCGGGCTGCTTCGCTGCCAGGGAGCTGATCTCATCGACCTGCTACTGCGCTGCTACGTTTGTTCCGTTCTGTCGAGAGACGTTCCTTCGAGAAAACAAAATGGATTCAGTCCAATTGTAATACAGTACGCCTACGCTGTACAAGCTGCTACAAGTCAGAATCGATCCTAACTACTTACGTGCTTGGCTGCGGTTGATCCTGGGTGATCTGAATGTCGATTTAAAATCCAGCATCGTCCTCGAACCGCCGCCTTAGTTTACTGCACGTCCGGACCAAGTCGCCACTGCCGGTCACATCTGCGTGACCCGGCCACCACCAGCCTCGAGCCGCCATGGCCTTGCGCAGCCTCAATCATTCCACCGGGCGGTTTGCCTCAGCTGCTGCCGTCCGAGCCGCGGCCCTCACTCAAGCCGCCAGCTGCTTCCAAGTCACCTCCGCCCTTGCGGCCGTCCGAGCCGCCGCCGTGGCCTCGCTTCTGCATCATGTAACCTCTGAGATGGAATCAGCTTTGAAGTTTTTCAGCCGACCATCTCTTCGTCAAACAACAGCCTTGATCTTGAGTACCATTGCCGGTTCTATGGAGATTTTATCCACTTCAGTCTTCAGGCCTTATTAATCAACTACAACAGGAGCAAAGGAGCTAATTGGACACACCTAAGAGTATTAACCATAGCTGCTGCTACTGTTTCCTAGCAAGACCAGATTAGTGCTAATGGAAGGAACAATGTAAATATGAGAATATTATACATGAAGGTGCCTGCACGTAACCAATGAGTGCTAGTACTACTTCAGATCAGTATAGACGAACATCTACTTTGTTAAACTATGTCCAACATCACCAGCATCCTCATCTATCCGACAAAAATACTAGTTGCTATTTTTTCTATCCGTTTTTAAGTATATATTAATTTATCCAAGAACAATTGCTCTGGCTTGGGATGTTTTCTATGCAGGACAGTTATTCACTGCAAGAATGATCATTATGTCACGGATATAAAGCTTGCACCCATATTATCAAGCTCCAGCATCCAACCATACCGCATTGTTCAACAAATGTGTGTGCAAACCGCCGCCTCTGTGGCTCAGTCTACAACAACAACACTACGGCCGACTCTCCTACCCGCACTGGCTTACAACACCGCGACCGACTCATCTGTCCGTGACGCCTCTGATGCTACAGTTGTCTTTACCGCCCGTCCCTCGCAGTCTGGTCTACATCAACACACCGGGCCGTACCAGTCTGCATGAGCTATTTATTGAATATGAGCAAGTCACTGCTTGGGTAGCCCGGTTTTCTTTCAACAAATTGGAGGCAAATTATCATATGTTATCAGCCACCGTCTGGACTGGATGGCTCAATGGGCAGGCGCACAAGTCTCCGCCACTACAGTTTGGTTAACTTCAAACAGCCAGTTGGAAGGAACCATTGGCCGAGTCGCTGACACGGCTCATACGGGATCATTTATAACCCGCCGCAGTCAACTCAACTTTCTGTGGATTCACATCGCGCTATCAACACCAATGATATACACCCTATGCTATGGTCAAATATGGAGAATTTCAAGTCAACTCCTCGAGTCGTCTTGAGACTCGGGGGCTACAATGACATGACTTGGCAGAATTGGCCGGCTTAAGAGGAATTCAAAAATCCGGATCATTGGAGGGAAGATAACCCGGTCCCGGAGGCTACCACCATATTGGTAAAAATTTAAAGGCCGTCAGAAAATTTCTGGCTTAAAAAGAAGGATATCCAGTTCACAATACGGCTCAAGGGAAATCTGTCTCCCACAAAGCTCTAAAGCTCTCAAATCCGGTTTAAAACTCCGGCTCAAGAAGAATATCCATCTCTCACAAGTTTGAGTTCTCAGAAAAATTAAAGGTTGCCAAAGAGAACTTGCTGCCATGATGCGCGGTTCAAACATGGGTATCTTGCCTTATGGTTCATCTTATTATGGTCACTTGGGGGCTTCCTGCTCATCGAGCATAGCTGTCGGTACCCTCTTGATCAGCGCAATGCCAAAGCTTATGTGATCACTTGGGGGCTTCCTGCTCATTGAGCATAGCTGTCAGTACCCTCTTTGATCGGTGCAATGCCAAAACTTATATGATCACTTGGGGGTTTCCTGCTCATTGAGCATAGCTGTCAGTACCCTCTTGACCAGGCGCAATGCCAAAGCTTATATGATCACTTGGGGGCTTCCTGATCATCGAGCATAGCTGTCAGTACCCACGTGATCGGTGCAAGGACAAAATTTATATGGTCACTTGGGGGCTTTCTGTTCAAATATAGGTGTATTCACCAAAGAGAACATAGCTATCGGTACCCTCTTGATCGGCTCAACGCCACGTTTGTAAGTATGTCACTTGGGGGCTTCTTGTTCAAACATAGGCGTATTCGACCGAAGAGAACACAGTGTTAATACCCTCTTGACCAAGTTTGTTCAAACATAGGCGTATTTGACCGAAGAGAACAAACTCTGACCGGGCCGTCCTACCTGTAACACCAGCTGCTTCAACTCCATCAGGTCATCCTGGTTGACCCGCCAAACTCTTAACAACCAGTCTTTATGGCGTATTCGACCAAGATCTGAGCTTGATTAAGTTTTAAACGGCGGCTTTTCATGCGAGAGTACGGTTTACAGAGTCAGATGGATCCAGGCTTCATAAGCCGCCTTCCTTGAAACTTGGATAAATCAGCCAATGATACTGTCACTCCAACCCCGTGTACTCCTCATAAGTCTTTGAGCAAGACCAGACTTATCTAGGGTTCAAATGTCGATTGGGCCACCGTGAGTCCGGATCATGGCAGCACGAACAATCCAGTGGCTCCGGCTAGTTTCATTGAAGATGACACTTTAATTTGACAGTCTACAAAAGCCTTGAATTTCTTTGTTTTTATTCGGGTTTGAGTTTTTCACTACTTTTCGGTTTTTTATAAGTCAGGCCCAGCTGCCCTGTTTACAGTTCATATTTGAAGCATACTTTGGGTCTTTGCAACCCGCCAGGATGGCAGAGTCTAAGTCGCCAGTATATGATAATAGGCAACATGGATGGATTTTTATTATGGTTATCAATAACCAATATTATGATTGAGGTTTTCAAAAGTCGCTTCAAGCGCAACAGCTATTATTTATCAATGGATATGTTTTATTCTACAATGGAGGGAATAGTGCCGAGTCACTACAGGCTTATGACCGGGCACTTGGGGGCTACATTATTCAAATTGAGATTACATCAAATATACAAGTCCCATGTCACTGCCAGCATGCGCCATGGCACTTGGGGGCTAATGCAAAGTCATCTTTTGCTCACTTTATTGAAGACCCGACTCATCACATTGTAATGAGCCGGCCCTTGGGGGCTACACATTGCTGCTCAAGTCTGCATGATGATATCTACAAAGTCCCTGCTCATTATTGCATAGTGACTCGGCCCTTGGGAACACACTGGTTGAAGTTTTCATGAGTATAAGGCAATTACAAGTCCCAGGCTGCTGCAAGCATGCCAACCCGACATTTGGGGGCGACATATATGGAATATTCAGTTTTTTACTAGCGACTGAGATGAACAACACGGATTTCTTCAAAGTGGTTATTTTGAAGTAAGTCTTAAGTCATCACTTTGCTTTGCTCAAGACTTGGGGGCTACATGTAACATAGATATAAGGGAGAAATATTTTCAAATTCTCTGTTTTGAGCAAACCAGATTGACCCGACGTCACCAATCATTATGACCCGGTGTCTGCAACAATCATAACTCGGTGTCATCAACAATCATGAACCGGCATTGGCAACAATCATGAGCCGGCGTTGGGAACAATCATGACCCGGAATTATCAGTTTTTATAACCCGGCAATGGTGGTAATAATAAACCGACAAGTTCTACATCTTCAACCTGGCTGAATATCCGTTGAATATTTGAAGATCAATATTTTTGTCAAGTCAGAGCATTGAAGACCGACTAAAATGGATTCTTTATTTACAATATTTCTTCTACAAGCAAGTTGATTATGAAGCTGGCCTATTGACCCGGATTTTCTAGGAGGAAATGACAAGGACTTAAGGATGATCAGGTGCCAGCTTACAAATATTTAACCTGAAGCACAACCTGTCAAATTTTTTCTTGTATTTATATTGCAGATCAGTTTAACATGGATAAATCCAAATTAAACTGGGGGCTAATGTCGGGGATATACCCCATGGTGTAACCCGGCTGGATGTATGACCCGGATGGATCTTGGCGACTCACGAGTAACCCGCCCGATCTTGGCGACTCACTAATAAACCGGCGGGTGGGTCAGACAGACGACAAGGCCCAAGGCCCAGTATGCCGGTTCGTATGATGATAGGCCGGCTTAAGAGGAAATGCATAAGTAATATTCTCATACAAAGGAAGCAAGACTACGACTCCACTTGTAATAGAGTAATCCTAGTCCTACTAGGACTAGTTATGTAACCCGCCCCTTCAACATATATAAGGAGGGGCAGGGCACCCCAAGAGGGACAAGAAAATAATCGCTAAGGCTAGACACGACTAAAAGGGGAGCCAGCTTATGCGGCGACTCCCTCACGAGCATAATGAGACCTAGCCACAAACAACATGTAGGGTTGTTACCAGATGATTTTTCCTAGGGCCCGAAGCTGTCTAAACCCTTATCTTAGGTGTTGATTGCCCCACGTCTCTCGATTCCGATGAACCCCTTCAAGCTACCGCATAGATGCGTTGGCCTCACGACTAAGTCCTCAAACTAGGACATCTGTCGTGACAACTCCACGACAGTAGTGGAGGTAGGCTTGATGCCGAAGAGCGGGCACACGGCCGGGGTGAGCACGCTGGCGCCGGATAGGGTTCTGCTGTGGATCTGGTGGAGGGGAGAGCTGGTGATGGAGATTGGGTGGACTAGTTGAGTGAAACGCGGGCGGGCGATGGGGGGGGGGTGTTGGCATCCTAGGTGAAAAGGGTGAAAAATATCCTCGGTGGTCGTGCGGAAAGGCCTATGCAAACGGTGGCCTCTAAGCACTCGTGTGCACAAAGAGAATCATTTCGTTTGAAATGAAGACATACTAATTTTGAAATGAAGACGTGAGTTCATCGTTTCGCCTCTAAATTTTTCCCACATTAAGCAATCACCATTATACCACGGGTTTGATTTGCTGGCGCATTTCATGTCTCGTGTGCTATATTTAAGACATTTTTTAGCCTTTACCATGCATTTTGGCATATAAATCAAATCCTAGCTGGACTGCATTTTATTTGGGCCTTCTCTCATTTTGGCCTCTTTTTATTATTTTATTTTATTTTTCGTCCGGAGTCTCATCCCGACTTGTGGGGGAATCATAGTCTCTAGCATCCTTTCCTCACTTGGGACAATGCTCTAATAATGAAGATCATCAGACTTTTATTTACTTACAAATCAAAGATTATTACTCGATACTTAGAACAAAATATGACTCTATGTGAATGCCTCCAGCGGTGTACCGGATCTACAATGAATCAAGAGGGACATGTATAAAAATGATGAATGATGGCTTTGCCACAAATACGATGTCAACTACACGATCATGCAAAACAATATGACAATGATGGAGCGTGTCATAATAAACTGAACGGTGGAAAGTTGCATGGCAATATATCTCGGAATGGCTATCGAAATGCCATAATAGGTAGGTATGGTGGCCGTTTTGAGGAAGGATATGTGGTGGGTTTATGGTATCGGCGAATGTTGTGCGGTACTAGAGAGGCTACAAATGGCAGAAAGGTGAGAGTGCGTATAATCCATGGACTCAACATTAGTCATAAAGAACTCACATACTTATTGCAAAAATCTATTATTCATAGAAACAAAGTACTACGTGCATGCTCCTAGGGGGATAGATTGGTAAGAAAAGTCCATCGCTCGTCCCCGACCCCTACTCGTAAGGAAGACAATCAATAAATAAATCATGCTCCGACTTCATCACATAACGGTTCACCTTACGTGCATGCTACAGGACTCACAAACCTTAACAGAAGTATTTCTCAAATTCACAACCACTTACTAGCATGACTCTAATATGACCATCTTCATATCTCAAAACAATCATAAGGAATCAAACTTCTCATAGTATTCAATGCACTTTATATGAAAGATTTTATTATATCCCTCTTAGATGCCTATCATATTAGGACTAATTTTATAACGAAAGCAAATTACCATGCTGTTTTAAAGACTCTCAAAATAATATAAGTGAAGTATGGGAGTTCATCAATTTCTATAAAATAAAACCACCGCCGTGCTCTAAAAAGATATAAGTGAAGCACTAGAGCAAAATTGCCTAGCTCAAAAGATATAAGTGAAGCACATAGAGTATTCTGATATATCACGATTCATGCGTGTCTCTTCCAAAAGGTGTGTACAGAAAGGATGATTGTGGAAAAGTAAAAAGCAAAGACTCAAATCATACAAGACGCTCCAAGAAAAACACATATCATCTGGTGAATAAAAATATAGCCTCAAGTAAAGTTACCGATAGACAAAGACGGAAGAGGAGATGCCTTCCCTAGACATCCCCAATCTTAGGTTTTTTGACATCCTTGAATATTACCTTGGGGTGCCTTGGGCATCCCCAATATTTGGCTCTTGCCACTCCTTATTCCATAGTCCATCAAATCCTTACCCAAAACTTGAAAACTTCACAACACAAAACTCCAATAAAAAATCTCGTAAGTTCCGTTAGTATAACAAAATGAATCACGACTTTTGGTACTATTGTGAACTCATTCTTTATTTATATTTGTGTAATATCTACTGTATTCCAACTTTTCCATGGTTCATACCCCCCGATACTAGCCATATATGCATCAAAATAAGCAAACAACACGCGAAAAACAGAATCTGTCAAAAATAGAACAGTCTGTAGCAATCTGGATATTTCGAATACTTCTGTAACTCCAGAAATCCTGAGAAATTAGGAAGTCCTAGAAAATTTGATTATTAATCCTCTTTGAAAAGAATAAGTATGTTATTGTGCTACTGTAAGAAACTAAAACAAATCTCCTGGGCGTAAAAGTTTCTGTTTTTCAGCAGGATCAAATCAACTATCACCATAAGCTATCCCAAAGGTCTTACTTGGAACAAACACTAAATAAAACACAAAACTACATCTAAACAAAGGCTAGTAGAAAAATTTATTGCAAAACAAGCCCTAAAAAGTAAGAACAAAAATAAATGTTGGCTGCCTCCCAAGAAGCGCTATTGTTTAACGCCGCTATCTAGGCACAAAACATGAATAGATCTAATTATTGTCATCTTTGGCATGCAATCCATAAGTGGCTCTCATAATAGATTCATAAGGCAATTTAATTTTATTTCTAGGGAAGTGTTCCATGCCTTTCCTTAGCAGAAATTGAAATCTAATGTTTCCTTCTTTCATATCAATAATTGCACCAATCGTTTTAAGCAAAGGTCTACCAGGAATAATAGGACATGTAGGATTGCAATCTATATCAAGAACAATTAAATCTATGAGCACATAATTCCTATTATCAAGAATAAGAACATCATTAATTCTTCCCATAGGTTTCTTAATAGTGGAATCCGCAAGATGCAAATTTAAGGAACAATCATCAAATTCATGGAAACCTAACACATCACATAAAGTTTTCGGAATCATGGAAACACTGGCACCCAAATCACACAAAGCATAGCATTCATAATATTTAATCTTAATCTTAATAGTAGGTTCCCACTCCAATCCATGCTTTTCTTCAAAATATTTCATCATAGCATAAATGATATGTTTAGTAAAATCTTTGTTTTGATTATAAGCATGAGGAGAATTCAACATGGATTGCAACAAGGAAATACAATCTATTAAAGAACAATTATCATAATTAAATTCCTTGAAATCCAAAAGAGTGGGTTCATTGCTACTTAAAGTTTTGACCTCTCCAACCCCACTTTTATCAATTTTTGCATCAAGATCTAAAAACTCTGAATCATTGGGACACCTTCTATCTAAAGTTGACTCTTCTCCAGTCCCATCTTTATCAAGATTAACATTGGAAAAATATATTCAATAGGAGTCATATCAATCACTTTAAGATCTTCATCATTATTTTTCATGGAAACTAGAAGCACACGCTTTTATAAACCAATCTTTCTTAGCATGAATCTTAGCAGTTCTTTGTTTGGACTCATCAATGGAAATTCTCATGGATTTGAGAGACTCATCGATATCATGCTTAGGTGGAATATATCTAAGTTTCAAAGAATCAACATTGAGAGAAATTCTATCCATGTTTCTAGCCAAATCAGCAATCTTAAGCAAATTTTCTTCAATCAAAGCATTGAAATTCTTTTGCGAACTAATAAATTCTTTAACACTATTCTCAAAATCAGAGGGCATCTTATTATAATTTCCAGAAGAATTGTTGTAGGAATTACCATAATTATTAGATGAATTACTAGGAAACGGCCTAGGATTAAAATTACCTCTATATGCGTTATTACCAAAATTGTTCCTACCAACAAAATTCACATCCATAGATTCATTAATGTTTTCAATCAAAGTACACAAAGGCATATCATTAGGATCAATAGGAGCATTCTTATTAGCAAACAATTTCACAAGCCCATCCATCTTTCCACTCAAAACATTTATTTCTTCAATCGCATGCACCTTTTAATTAACTAGTGGAAGATCTTTTGGTATGCCATTGAGAATAATTAACCATAATATTATCTAGGAGTTTAGTCTTCTCCTAAAGTAATTTCCATAAAAGTGCCTCCCGCGGCCGAATCTAAAAGATTTCTAGAAGCAAAATTCAATCCGGCATAATTTTTTTGTATAATCATCCACAAATTCAAACCATGAGTAGGGCAATTTCTAATCATCAATTTCATCCTCTCCCAAGATTGTGCAACATGTTCATGATCAAGTTGATTAAAATTCATAATATCATTCATAAGGGAGAGGATCTTAGCTGGAGGAAAGTACTTCGAAATAAAGGAATCTTTACACTTATTCCATGAATCAATACTATTTTTAGGCAAAGATGAAAACCAAGTTTTAGCGCGATCCCTAAGTGAGAACAGAAATAGCTTCAACTTAACAATATCATTATCCACATCTTTTTTCTTTTGCATATCGCACAAACCAATGAAATTATTAAGATGGGATGCGGCATCTTCATTGCGAAGGCCGGAAAATTGATCTTTCATAACAAGATTCAACAAAGCGGTATTAATTTCACAAGATTCCGCATTAGCATCGGGAACAATCAGAGTTCTAATAAAATCATTGTTGTTGGTATTGGAAAAGTCACACAATTTGGTATTATCTTGAGCCATCGTGACAAAGAAAGCAATCCAACACACGAGCACACAAAAAGCAAACGAAGAAGACGAACGAAGGAGGGGCGAAGAAAAGGCAAATCTTTTCATAAATCGTTTTAGAAATGGGGGAGAGGAAAACGAGTGGTGAATGGCGAATAATGTAATGTGAGGGATGAGAGTTTATTATGGGTACTTGGTATGTCTTGGCTTGGCATAGATATCCTCGGCAACGGCACCAGAAATCCTTCTTGCTACCTCTTGAGCTTGCGTTGGTTTTTCCCTTGAAGAGGAAAGGGTGATGCAGCAAAGTAGTGTAAGTATTTCCCTCAGTTTTGAGAACCGAATACCTGCACAAACAAACACCAATTTGCAACCAACACGACAAAGGGGTTGTCAATCCCTTCATGGTTATTCGCAAAGTGAGATCTAATAGAGATGGATAAACGATAAAGTAATATTTTTGGTTTATGGAACGGAAAATAAAAGATTTCAAAGGAAAGTAAATTGAAAACTAGAATTGTAGGTCAGGAACTTATATGATGGAAAATAGACCCGGGGCCATAGGTTTCACTAGAGGCTTCTCTCAAGAAAGGAATTATTACAGTGGCTGAACAAATTATTGCCGAGCAATTGATAGAAAAGCACAAAGTTATGATGATATCTAAGGCAATGATCATGAATGTAGGCATCATGTCCGTGTCAAGTAGACCGAAACGATTCTGCATCTACTACTATTACTCCACACATCGACCGCTATCCAACATGCATCTACAATATTAAGTTCATAAAGAATGGAGTAATGCCTTGAGCAAGATGACATGATGTAGAGGAATTAACTCAAACAATATGATGAAAACCCCATCTTTTTTTCCTCGATGGCAACAATATAATACGTGTCGGTTCCCCTTCTGTCACTAGGATCGAGCACCGCAAGATTGAACCCAAAGCTAAGAACTTCTCCCATTGCAAGAAAAACCTATCTAGTTGGCCAAACCAAATCGATAGTTCGAAGATACTTGGAAAGATATCAAATCATGCATATAAGAATTTAGAGGAGATTCAAATAATATTCATAGATAAGCTGATCATAAATCCACAATTCATCGGATCTCGGCAGACACACCGCAGAAGAGTATTACATCGAATAGATCTCTAAGAACATAGAGGGGAACATGGTATTGAGAATCAAAGAGAGAGAAGAAGCCATCTAGCTACTAGCTATGGACCCGTAGGTCTGTGGTAAACTACTCAGCTTAATCGGAGAGGCAATGGTGTTGATGTAGAAGCCCTCCATGATCGAATCCCCCTCCGGCGAGATGCCGAAAAAGGCCCCAAGATGGGATCTCACGGGTACAGAAGGTTGCGGCGGTGGAAAAGTGGTTTCGTGGCTCCCCTGGAAGTTTTGGGGGTATAAGAGTATATATAGGAGGAAGATCTAGGTCAGGAGGCCACCAAGGGTCCCACAAGGTTGGGGGGCGCACCCTCCACCCTTGTGGTTGCCTCATGGCTCTTCTGACTTGCACTTCAAGTCTCCTGGGTGTCTTCTGGTCCAAGAAAAATCATCGTGAAAGTTTTGTTCCGTTTGGACTCCGTTTGGCATTCCTTTTCTGTGAAACTCTAAAACAAGGAAAAAACAGAAACTAGCACTCGGCTTTAGGTTAATAGGTTAGTCCCAAAAATCATATAAAATATCATATTAATGCATATAAAACATCCAAAACAGATAATAGACTGGTACAACGACGTGCTATACAAACGGTTTTTACCCCTTTTCGCGATGACATTTGGAACCGTTGCCAAGTGAGTGTGGGCGATAGGGGGGTCCTTCCCACATCACCCAAAAAACCGTCGGGGATAGGCCCTCCTGGGACACCAAATGAGCTTGTGTGCGATCGGGTGAGGCATCAAAACCCACTCATTTCTGTAGGTATGTACATCCCACACGGTGAAACCCAGAAAATCATTTCCGTAGGTATGTACATTCCACACGGTGAATCCCAGAAAATCATTTCCATAGGTATGTACATCCCACACGGTGAATCCTAGAAAAACATTTCAGTAGGTATGTATATAACACATAGTTCTTTGTGTGGAAACGTTTGTGCAAGGTGGCCTAATGCAAACAGTTCGCTGTCAGAAGCCGTGTGTGACTGTTAGTTGATCAAACACGCCTACTTTCTAAAAACCGTGCGGGTTGTTTGAGTTCATCACCCACAGTGTTGTCTAAGTAACCGTCTGCAACACAAAACCCCAATAAGCAGGGTAATTAGCCTATTATTGATAATCCATGTACTAATCAAACTGATATTTCTTATAAAACACACCAGATATTTCATATCCGTATAAAAGCAACCAGGATTTCATAATCGAATTACATCAGATAGCTTCCGCACTCAGTTACGCCATTACACAACAGCACCAAGTTTCACATGCAGCATAAAAAACCTTTGGAAAGTAGCATCATACATGGTAAATAGACAGATGAATCTCATCTGGGAAACTGCAGAAGCGGAAGGAAAATATTGAGCCTTCAGTGATGTTGAATGTCCTTGCAACTTTAGGCTAGTGGCTATGGATAATTGCCTGCCCAACCTTCTTCCTCTTCAGCAAGACTTCAATATTGTACTGTGGGTGCTAAATGAATACCTTCCTCGCCTCTTGACCATGCAGGTGATTTGAGAGGTAATCATCGGTGAACTGCTTTGAAAAGTACTGAAAACAAAGCTATGCATAAATCGCTGTTGTAAATTTTGAAATGGCGCAAGGGGTAAAAACAAGGTAAAAGAGTTGGTACCATCATATAGTTTACTGATGTCTTCTTCATTGTGCAAACAAAGATCTTGCTATTATTCGTCGCAAGTTTCTTCATCCTAACAATCTTTCTGAGTTTCTTGACTTGACTGATATTCATGGACATCTCATTTCCCCATATGCAAAATGGGTCGAACAGTGTGTCAAAGACTCTGACAGCAGGACCTACATGTGCAAGACCAAATTGTAAGAAACCTAAATATTAGAATGATTCCTGCAACTGCACAATAATGTGCTATTAGCCAAAGGACCCTGCTTGAACAAACCTTGATGGTAAACCGCAGTGTCTCCCATTGTTTCCGTACAACACACATAAGGAATATCTTGATCAGGTTAACTAAGGGTTTCCATACTATCAGTGGAATATGTATTGAGTACAGCCAAATTTGATTAGTGTCACATGCATAACAATACAAAATTGTACCCACAGCAAATGAAAATCAAATTGTATCACTGAACCAAATAGTTAAATGGACAGCAGACCAAATGAACCAAAATAGTTAACTAAGCACGACATTGCAGAATAGAAACATGTACTAGAAGATAAGACAGTTAACAAAACAAAGAATGCTTGAGAATAGTACTACGAAATGTAGCAATTGTTGGACCAAAGTGTTAACTGAACATTACATTTTAGGGGACCAAACTGTTAACTGAACATCAGATTTCATATTAACATTACAGAGGACAAATCACTAGAAGGCACTAGCGGTGTCCTCAAGAAAACAACACGAACTATATTTTAATTTAGACAACCATGTGGCGGTGTCGATGGTGGCCTAGAAGACGAGGTGCTCCTCCAAGATCTGGCGGTCGACACGCATGGCAGCCATAGCGACCTCGTGCGTGCGTGCGATAGCATGCTACTGAGCTCCATGTTATACTACATGCAAAATGGCTATGGGCAGCGCTTAATTGGAGGAGGGGGCAGTGATTTCGGTGGAAGGTGTTGCGCCATCGGTTGGGGCATGTGGGACGATAAAGGAGGAGGATGGTGTGGGTGGGGTGTGGATTACCTGACATATCGACGAGGCCGCATATCAAGAAGAAGGGTCGGTGGAGAGGAGGCCACGCAGCGAGAAGAAGGGTCGCCGTCAAGGAGGCGGCGTTGCAAGAAGAAGGGTCGCCGACGAGGAGGCGACGCTGCAAGAAGAAGGGTAGCCGGCAAGGAGGCGACGCTGCAAGAAGAAGGGTCGCCGACGAGGAGGCTAAGCTGCCAGTAAGCAACAGTGAAGGTTTGACCTTGGAAAGCAAGGAGGAATAGTGGAAATGTGGCTTTTGGTAGGAGGGAGGGGGGAGATAGATATGTGGCAAAAAAATTCGCTCGGTGCCGCGAGAAACTGGAGCGTAAGTGTGGTTCAAGCGGGGGCGGTGGACTGTAGACGACGAAGCTTCCTACGTAAGCCAGATAAGACGGTGCACCAAGATATTTTATATCGCACCCCACACGATTCTTTCTAGTAAACTGTTGGTGGTATACCTGCTTTTTTCATTATGTTCTGAAAGACAAAATGGTGTTATAGAGGGAAAGGATGGTGTTTGAATTGCTATAACATTTACGTATAGTGAACATGCACCTAGTACATGAGTGTCGTGTTTAAATTTGGAATTATTCCGGGTTCGTTTGGCATTTTTATGCATTATATGAGTTTCTGGGCATTTAATGTGCATAATTAAAATTTGAACTACAAGCACATGCTCCAATGCACCAAAGTTTGTTGAAAAATCACATGTGTGTCTTTGGGTGAATTTATAGGTACCATAAAAGAAATGGGAATGAAATTCAAACATCTGGGCGTCGTGGCTCGACCGGAAAGATTGAGAAACTTGGTTTTTTAATTCCTGTAAATCCAAAACATGCCTGAAAATCATGAAACTTGGCATGGTGTCATGACATGGCACCAACATGCTGCGGTAATTTTTTTGGCCGAATTGGGACAAGCTTTGGTGTAAGATTCTTGCAAACCAGAGCTTCCCTCAAGAAGGCTCATGGTTCCGAGAGGGAACGAGTCACCTCCATGTGCGAAACGACATATGTACACTGCCTTCTCCCTCCTTAATTTTTGTATACTGGCAGATTAGACCAAATAGAAGTATCGTGCTAAATTCTGGAATTATTCCGGGTTCGTTTAAACTTTTTCATTCATTAATTGAGTTTCTGCACATTTAATGTGCATAATTCAAATTTGAACTACAAGCACATGCTCCAGTGCACTAAAGTTAGTTGAAAAATCATATGTGTGTCTTTGGGTGAATTTATAGGTCCCATGCAAGAAATGGGAATGAAATTCAAACATCTGGGCGTCGTGGCTCGGCCGAAAAGATTGAGAAACTCGATTTTTAATTCCTGTAAATCCAAAACACGCCTGAAAATCATGAAACTTGGCATGGTGTCATGACATGGCACCAACATGCTGCAGTAATTTTTTTGGCCGAATTGGGACAAGATTTGATGTAAGCTTCTTGCAAACTGGAGCTTCCCTCAAGAAGGCTCGTGGTTCCGAGAGGGAATGTCTCACCTCCTTGTGCAAAACGAGATACGTACACTCCCTTCTCCCACCTTAATTTTTGTACACCGGCAGATTAGACCAAATAAAGTATCGTGCTAAATTTTTTAATTATTCCGGGTTCGTTTGGCCTTTTTAATACATTAAATGAGTTTTTGCGCATTTAATGTGCATAATTCAAATTTGAACTACAAGCACATGCTCCAGTGCACGAAAGTTGGTTGAAAAATCATATGTGTGTCTTTGAGTGAATTTATAGGTCCCATGCAGGAAATGGGAATGAAATATAAACATCTAGGCGTCGTGGCTCACCCGGAAAGATTGAGAAACTTGGTTTTTAATTCCTGTAAATCCAAAACACGCCTCAAAATCATGAAAATTGGCATGGTGTCATGACATGGCACCAACATGTTGTGGTAATTTTTTTGGTCGAATTGGGACAAGCTTTGGTGTAAGCTTCTTGTAAACAGGACCTTCCCTCAAGAATGCTCGTGGTTCCGAGAGGGAACGTGTCACCTCCGTGTGCAAAACGAGATACGTACACTGCCTTCTCCCACCTTAATTTTTTTAGACAGGCTGATTAGACCAAATAGAATTATCGTGCTAAATTTTGGAATTATTCCTGGTTCGTTTGGCCTTTTTATACATTAATTAAGTTTCTATGCATTTAATGTGCATAATTGAAATTTGAACTACAAGCACATGCTCCAATGCACCAAAGTTGGTTGAAAAATCACATGTGTGTCCTTGGGTGAATTTATAGGTCTCATGCAAGAAATGAGAATGAAATTCAAACATCTAGGTGTCGTGGCTCGGCCGGAAAGATTGAGAAACTTGTTTTCTTAATTCCTGTAAATCCAAAACACGCCTTAAAATCATGAAACTTGGCATGGTGTCATGACATGGCACCAACATGCTGCGGTAATTTTTTTGGCCGAATTGGGACAAGCTTTGGTGTAAGCTTCGTGCAAACCGGAGCTTCCCTCAAGAAGGCTCATGGTTCCGAGAGGGAACGTGTCACCTCCGTGTGCGAAATGACATACGTACAATGCCTTCTCCCGCCTTAATTTTTTTACAAAGGTAGATTAGACCAAATAGAAGTGTCATGCTAAATTTTGGAACTATTCCGGGTTCGTTTGGCCTTTTTTATACATTAATTGAGTTTTTGCGCATTTAATGTGCATAATTCAAATTTGAACTACAAGCACATGCTCCAGTGCACAAAAGTTGGTTGCAAAATCACATGTGTGTACTTGGGTGAATTTATAGGTCCCATGCAAGAAATGGGAATCAAATTCAAACATCTGGGCGTCGTGGGTCGGCTGGAAAGATTGAGAAACTTGGTTTTTTAATTCATGTAAATAAAAAACGTGCTTGAAAATCATGAAACTTGGCATGGTGTCATGACATGGCACCAACAGGCTGCGGTAAATTTTTTGGCCGAATTGGGACAAGCTTTGGTGTAAGCTTCTTGCAAACCGGAGCTTGCCTCAAGAAGGCTCGTGGTTCCGAGAGGGAACATGTCACCTCCGTGTGCGAAACGACATACGCACACTGCATTCTCGCGCATTAATTTTTTTACACAGGTAGATTAGATCAAATAGAAGTACCTGCTAAATTTTGGAATTATTCCGGGTTCGTTTGGCCTTTTTTATACATTAATTGAGTTTCTGCGCATTTAATGTGCATAATTCAAATTTGAACTACAAGCACATGCTCTAGTGCACCAAAGTTGGTTGAAAAATCATATGTGTGTCCTTGGGTGAATTTCTAGGTCCCATGCAAGAAATGAGAATGAAATTCAAACATCAGGGCGTCGTGGCTCGGACGGAGAGATTGAGAAACTTGGTTTTTTAATTCCTGTAAATCCAAAACACACATGAAAATCATGAAACTTGGCATGGTGTCATGACAAGGCACCAACATGCTGCGGTAATTTTTTGGCCAAAATGGGACAAGCTTTGGTGTAAGCTTCTTGCAAACTGGAGCTTCCCTCAAGAAGGCTCGTGGTTCTGAGAGGGAACGTGTCACCTCCGTTTGTGAAACGACATACATACACTGCCTTCTCCCGCCTTAATTGTTTTACACAGAAAGGTTAGACCAATAGAAGTATTGTGCTAAATTTTGGAATGTTTCGGGTTCGTTTGGCCTTTTTTATACATTAATTGAGTTTCTGTGCATTTAATGTGCATAATTCAAATTTGAACTACAAGCACAGGCTCTAGTGCACCAAAGTTGTTTGAAAAATCACATGTGTGTCCTTGGGTGAATTTCTAGGTCCCAAGCAAGAAATGGGAATGAAATTCACCCAAGGACACACATGTGATTTTTCAAACAACTTTGGTGCACTGGAGCCTGTGCTTGTAGTTCAAATTTGAATTATGCACGGGAATGAAGTTCAAACATCTGGGCGTCGTGGCTCGGCCGGAAAGATTGAGAAACTTGGTTTTTTAATTCTTATAAATCCAAAACACGCCTGAAAATCATGAAACTTGGCATGGTGTCATGACATGGCACCAACATGTTGTGGTAATTTTTCTGTCCGATTTGCAAAGGCACTCACATTAATAATCAACAAAGTCATTTTGGAACAAGTGCTGTCATGTTACAAATCAGAAACACAAGTATTATTGAAATCGTGGGCGTTCTACTTACCAATTACGTGCCGCCAAGCGTCCCCTTTTTTAATTGGCTAGGAGGTGTCGCGCGGGGCAGCTATTTGAGTATGGGAGGCGTGCACGTGCTCATCGGGAGAAGAGCCCTTTGACCGCTACCCGCTGCGCACCTCCCTCCCAACGTCTCCATTAATGGCGCCCGAGCCCCTGTTCTGTGGCGTGGCTATATGTCTGACTGGACTAAGATTTAAGAGAGAAAAATGAAAATATGAAAAGAAAGTTTTGCACGGATCTTGATGTAAGATCTGATGGACCAATATAGCATCGACCGTGACTTATAGCAAGCACGGTGAATATAAGGACGATGACAGTGGATAATAATTGTCTTACATATTTAGGAACATAATTAAAAAAAGCCACATGCGGCAACGCCCAAAATACAAAAGGGCAAAAGAGGAAGGAAGACAACGATCTGGATCACTGATCTCTATGTTGCTGCAGGCCATGGGAACTAGTCTCCGCAGCGAGCGGTGATGAGCTCTTTCTGGTCCTCAAGATGATGCTTGAGAGCATCCCATGATTCCTCCACCAGCCTTCTGTGCTTGATGCGTAGCATGGCATTCTCGTCCATAAGTTTCTCGACGATGATGCCAGTCCTGTTCAACAAGGCAGGGGTCTCCTACTGCTGCTCCGCACTTCCGACGATCTTCGTTCTCAGCAAGTCACGCTCGGCCCGCAGCTTCACATTGTTCTCATTTAGTTGTCAGATGACGCCGGTAGCCTCTTCAAAAGAGGCTTTCATGTCGTCCTGCAACCTCGCCCAGCCGGAGATCTGATCCATCTGGCTATGGACGATCGCATGTGTGCGCCTATAAGAGTCCTCGCCTGCCCGAGAGACATTTTCCCAGTCTGCCACGGCGCGGGAGGACATCTCTGCTGCATTCGTGGTGCGGCGGGACATCTCTTCTGCTTCCACGGCGCGGCCGGACCAGTCTGCTGCATCAACGGCGCGGTGGGACCTGTGTGCTGTTTCGGCGGTGCGGCGGGACCTCTTTGCTGCTACGGCCGCGCGGCGGGACATGCCGGCTGTGTTCGCGGCGAGGCGGGACATCTCTCGTGCTTCCACTTCCATGCTCGCATCTCCCTGGTGGCAATCTCTCGACCTAGAACTCACGCTGGCCATGGCATATGCAAAGGGAACGATGATGAATGACATGTTTGTTTTTGTGGATGAGGAGTTGAGGAGGAATGTGCAGTCATCTTGGAGTAGTAGTATTTATAACCGAGTCGTAATACGCTCCTAAGTAGGAAACTATTTAGGTTTTGATCGGTGTGAACAGGTTTGCAATTTGGAATGTGACGGGACACATGCTAAAAATTTACTAACAGTTATAAGTGTGACACTATTCCCGGAAGGCGTAACGTGGGCACGTATGCCTTCTCGGCCATGTACGTGGCGTTTGCACCATAGGGTGCACCGCAATAGGCAAGGTCATCACACGTCTTGTTCCAACAACCGTGTGTGCTCGTTATTACCATCGCGCATGCTTCTTTTAATTAGAATGTGTGTGTCCGTCTAGCGCACACACGTTGATCAATCTAACTGTTTCAGTTTGTTGTGGCTAATTGCAAACAGTTCATCCGTGTGAAGTGTATGCCATCAATCGTAGACACTTTGATCTGGCTGGCCCGTTTCTGTTCTATTGCCTAATTGGAAACAGTTAATCCTTCTGAAGCGTATGCCCTCAATCACACACACCTTGATCTGGCTGACCGTTTCTTTTATGTTGCCTAATCAAAAAACAGTTCATGTGAGTGAACCGTATGCTGTGTATCGCACACGCCTTCATCAGGCTGCCCGTTTCTTTTGTTCCTCCTCATCACAAACATTTCATTGGACTGAACCATATGCCCTGCATCGCACACGCAACTAAAATCTGAACCGTGTTTGATGGCTCTGCCATCGCAAACATTTTGCACCTTTTTTGACGGTTCTTTTACACCAGTTTGCGATTATTGCACCGCACACAGTTTCGTCAAAGTGTCTGTAATCATAGTGTCGCGTTAGCAGCATCCTACAATAGTGATATAATAGCATGGAACAATCAAAAATTATAGATACGTTGGAGAGGTATCAAGGTTGTCTCTCAGCTGCTGGTGTAGCTTCAAGTCACTGTCTTCATCAAGACATGAGCTTGGGGTCATCTCACTCTCTTCAAGAAGGTTTGGCTCACTATATTCACTAAAGTTATGCCTGACATAAGAGAGATACTACTCCGAAAGAGAAAAAGGAGACAAGTAACATGTTTCGAAATTATATAAGAAAATAAATGGATCTGTTCTGCATAAGGAACATGTTTTTACAACTACAATTTAAAACTGGTAGTTGTTGCAAACATCCAATCAGATGTAAACAATAAAGTAAACAGCGGTGGAGGAAATGATGTCTATCCAAATCTATACTAGAACAAAGTTTGCAGGCTTGAGAAGGATGAACTTACATTACATGTTAACACGGGCTGGACAAAGCCCTTCTCCATGTCGATGGAAAGATAATTCAATAAATTCCCTGAAGAAACTTCTTTATAAGCATTGCCACTATTCTACATTTTTCAAAGAGTAAATATAGATCAAATAATATTGGAAGAAACAGAGGATAATGAAGCTCAGGTGCAGACTGATGATACATTATCAAATAGCAAATAATTAAGTACAACGTTACAAGGAAAAAGATACCGGCAAGAGGAATGCACACATCAACAGATGTAGTGGCATTGGCTTTATTCAACATTTTGGTAAGAGTAAATGTAGAACTGATAATTTGGAGAAAGTGGAGGGCAGGGCAGATAAGATGGAGAGTAATGCTAGACAATCAACTATCTCGCGATGCAAGTATAGTAATACCACCACCGTCTGTTATTACTTGTCACTCAAATGGATGTATCTAGCACTATTAAGTCCTAAATACATCCAATTGATCAACAATTAATTTGATACAGAGGGAGTACATGACAACAGGTACTTACATGAGCAATCCAAAACTTCTTAACCATTGTGTTAATTCTACATTTATCCAATAGTAAATATAGATCTTATAATTTCAAGCAAAGGGAGGATAAAGAAGCAAACATTTATAGTGATGCTACATAATCAAACATCAATGAGTGTAAGTATGCTGGAAAAGGGCAAGAGGTACTGACAAGAGCAATGAAGTGCCCAATATTGTTGTGAAATCCTATGATCCTTTGAGCAAGGAGATTCACCTGAAGTTAGTTTTCATACAAGAGAGAAGGTAAGGCACATGCAGAAATTTAGGAGTTCGAATTTTGAATTGATATCATAGACAGTACCTGACGTTGGGCTCTCAGCAGTTCTAATAGGGGTTTGGCCAGTGGAGTAGGGGTAAAGTGTGCTATAGTTGGGCTTATGTTTTCTGTGGCTGCTGATCTATCTGATTTAACAGGTATCACTACCTTTTTCCAAATACCTAGTTTGGCCTCCTTGAGGATCTGCACTCACCCTCTTCCTTTTGGACATCTATTACGAAAGAACAACATTTGACTGGAAAAATATAGTATGATGACACATGGAATAGGTATAGAAAATGTATAGGTATGGCATATACTCTCATATGATGCTTAAACTAAGCAGATGGTGGTGTAACAAAGTAGACGTAATGCATGAGGTTATATGAAAAATATGTGCAACCAATACAACATTACCAAGTTAGGGCAAGCACCTTGATGGGTGAATAAGATAGGCCGTCCTCCACCATGCCAAGTTTGTTAGCTAGTGAATTGTTCCGCAATATTCCTCTCGTGCACCCATTCTCATATTCATTTTGATCATGTTCAATAGCTGACATGCATGAAAACATAAAAACAAGTGAGATTATCTTTGTAATGAAGAAGTGATTCTAATCAAATACTGCCTCCCTGTAAACCCCTTTGTGCTATCTCTGCAATTCTTCTGAGACATGCCATGCATACTGTAATTTGGTGTGTGCATTAATATAATGTGGCCTACTACTCAAAATATGAGAGATCCAGAAGTGATGATACTTTGCAGATGACAGCTTCAACATATAGTAAAGAAGAACAAGTCGACCTGACCTGACAGATTCAAAATATAGTAAGGGAGAACAACTCAACCTGACCAGTCGGCCGCAAATGTCTCTGGTACTCTTCCCAACAAGGAACATACTTATTAAAGAAGATAAGATGATCATGTTAAAGAAGAGCAGAAGAACAGAAGAGCAAGCAAATTGAAGATATTACAAGTCTTTCTATACAATGTCTGTTGCCCACCCATGATGAACTAGAGTGCAGAGAGAAATACTATTCCTTCTGGTCTCTCCATATATGTGTGTCGGTGTACAAAAGTAGGGGCCTTTCTGTACCCCTTTACTTGTGCACGGGCAGTCGTAGCCACACCCGCGACCATGCTTGGCGGGGTACAGGAAGGAAAGGTACAAGACTGCCAACGGCAACACTCGAGCCAAAGGTGCAAAGAGCGAAGGGGCAAGATGGGCTCCCCCCGAGAAGGCCCTTGCCGGGGCGGCCGACGTGGCCCCGGCAAGAGCCTTGCCAGGGCAACTTGCCCAACACCAGTGAGGCCACCAACCTTGAGCCTGAGAGCTCTGACACCATCGACAACGTCAAGACCCAGACTCAGGGGCGCCTGCATGGTGGCATGCAGATCTCTGTGAAGACCAAGGGACAGACGAAGACCCCCGGCAAGATCCTTCCCGGGGACGGCCGAAGACCCCCGGCAGGATCCTTGCCGGGGACGCCCGTGAGACCCTGCCAAGACCCTTGCCGGGGGCATCCGCAGGGCCGCAGCCAGGCCCGGACCTACCAACATTTTGCTGCCCCGCAACCGTTTCGAGGCGACAACCAGCCTGCCAACTAGGCATGCACCTGCGTGGCATCATGCAACTTCTAGGCCGACTAGTCAAGCACCTGCGTGGTGGCATGTAGATCTTCATGAAGAACCTGTGACCGCATCAGCACAGCAGCCAGCCGGCCAGCGTGGCGCTGCATGCCTCGTCAGCCTGGACGCACGTAGAATCAAGGTGACGCAGTGATGGACAGGACGAGCTTTGTTGCTGCCCTCGATAAAGCAAGAGGGCATGTAGGCAGCGCATTAAATGCACCTGTCCTATGGTGCCAGGTGATAAACTTGTACACTGTAGATGCTTTCCACCTCCCGTCTGCCATTGTGGCGACTCCTTTGACATATAAAAGGAGGCCCGAGGCGTATTGGGGAAGGATTCAGACTTATTGGACTGGGCATGCACCACAGCTAGTTCAAGAGCTCAAGAACACCAAAAATACACAAACGCAGGACTAGGGTTTTATGCATCGTTTGCGGTCCGAACCTGGGTAAAAATCCCCTCACGCTGATCGCTAGACCTGCTCTTTGCGTAGCCCCACGCCCCGCCAACCGTAGAAGGGATTCCCCGAGATTCCCATAGGTGTCATTTCCCCCGACATCTTTGGCGCGCCAGGTAGGGGGCGCGATAAGGCTGTGAAAATCTGGTCTAAAAGTTAGTGCACCGACTTCATCATCAGATGCCCCCCAAGAAGAAGGCGATCATAGCGATCGGATCGTCTGGAGCCGGACCACGTGTACCAGCATGGGTGGGCGACGGGGCAGCCGCGGATGGTGGCCGAGGCGTGGCCTACGAGCATCCACGACACTCTGGCAATCGGAGCCAGGCAAGCGGCGTCATTCGTGTCCAAGACGACGAGCCACACGCCGTTGGGTCCTGGGGTGGCGCCGTGCTGCCCACTCGCAGCGCGGCGACCTCCAGGACGGCCCAGCCGGTGCCCACGCTGTGGTCTTCACAGGCCGCGCATGGCAAACAACGCCGCGATGTCGGTGCCCCAGGGCACTGCCGTGAAAAGATCCTTTGCGTCACTCCCGAGATGCACCGGGCCAGCATGCGTGCCCGGACACTAGCGGCAACAGCGTGCGACCGCGGGACCGTGATAGAGCTCCTTCTAACGTGGTTAGAAGTCGGAGTGCGTCATGGTCCACGCAGCTTTCGCCACCACCCACGCCTGCGGAAGCATTGGCGCGCGTGCAACTACTCCTCAACTTCCATCCTACCGCAGAGAATCTCGACGAGTGGAGAGCCACCATTCGGAGCCTCATCAGCTTCGCCAATAAAGATGAACCACGATCCGTGGGACCCTCGTGTCGGTGCTTTGTCAAGCAATTGCAAGCCGGTGGTGCATGGACCAAAGACGCTACGACCATGGTGCACTCTCCTCCCCCACGCCAGCAACAGCAGCCGCCGGCTCGTCGGGTCGACGCCCGTGAAATTTTTTTTCTCAGCGTCGTCTGACCCGCGAGCCCGCTGAGACCAACGTCAAGTTCTTCAGGAGTGAGCTCGGGAAGACGCTCCGACCACTATCAAGCGGCGAGGGGAAGCGCACCATCAATCAAATAGGCGAGCGGGGCCCACTATGGACCTCCCAACGCCGGGGGGTTTAAGTGACCAACCTTATGAGGTGGGTTGTCCAGCCCTTACCCGTGAGCTGCGGTAGTTCTAGTGGCCCACCCACCGCACGTTCAGGCCTGAGGTCGGAGAAAAGTACAACGACAAGACTCACCTGTCGGAGTTGCTCAGCATCTACACTATCGTGAGGCAAGCTACTGGGGCTCGCGACGACAAGGTTCTTGCCAACTACTTCCCATTGGCACTTAAGCCCAACGTCATGTCATGGTTGATGCACCTGCCTCTGGATTCCATTTCTTCTTGGTCGGATCTGTGCCACGAGTTTGTTGGCGCCTTTACCAGAGGCCACCAAGCTCCTGGCCAGGAAAGCGATCTGCATGTCATCCCCTAGAAGGATGGCGAAACCCTGCGCAAGTACATACAAAGGATCAGCCGTGTGTAGTACAACATCCCATATGTTCATCCCAGTGCTCTCATTAGTGCATTCCATCAGAATGTGCGCAACCGCAAGATGCGTGGGGAGTTGGCGATGAACAAGGTTAAGGATGTAGCCGAGCTCTATGTTCTGGCTGATAGATGTGCTCGGGCTGAAGAAGGGAGGAAGTACCCCGGCGAAGACGCCAGCGCGGAAACCGACTCCACGGACGAAGACGCTGTCGCCCCGGCAAAGAAGGGCCAACGCCGCAATCGGAAGCATAAGGGCAAGATCGTGCTTGCCGTCGAGGGATACGGCGACCCCGGCGCCGCCAAGAAGGCCAAGGCTGACGACCCTGGCAAGGAAGTTGCCAGGTGCGCTGCCTGTCGGGCCTTAGCGGCTGCCGACAAGTCAGGAGGCTCCAACAAGCAGTACTGCAAGTGTCGGTGTCAAAACCGGTGGATCTCGGGTAGGGGGTCCCGAACTGTGCGTCTAAGGCGGATGGTAACAGGAGGCAGGGGACACAATGTTTACCCAGGTTCGGGCCCTCTCGATGGAGGTAATACCCTACTTCCTGCCTGATTGATCTTGATGATATGAGTATTACAAGAGTTGATCTACCACGAGATCGTAGAGGCTAAACCCTAGAAGCTAGCCTATGATTATGATTGTTGTTGTCCTACGGACTAAATCCTTCGATTTATATAGACACCGGAGGGGGCTAGGGTTACACAGAGTTGGTTACAAGGGAGCAGATCTACAGATCCGAATTGCCAAGCTTGCCTTCCATGCAAAGGAGAGTCCCACCCGGACACGGGACAAAGTCTTCAATCTTGTATCTTCATAGTCCAACAGTCCGGCCAAAGTATATAGTCCGGCATTCCGAGGACCCCCTAATCCAGGACTCCCTCAGTAGCCCCTGAACTAGGCTTCAATGACGATGAGTCCGGCATGCAAATTGTCTTCGGCATTGCAAGGCGGGTTCTCCTCCAAATTCCGAATACCTGTTGAGTAGTGTTCGGCTTCCCATGAATGTTGCACTCCTTGGCTTCTGCGCCAAATAATGGCTATCCTCCATGTGTTGAGCGAATGCGAGAGGTCGGGGCATTTTTACACTTGCCACCCTAACCATGTGGCTAAATCGTCTATTTAAAGAGACAGGGATCCTCAGATCTAGATCACAACATCCTCCCCCAGCGAGTATCCATCGGAGCGCGCCCGGAAAAAGTCCATCCCATCATGTCCGGCCATTGCAGCTCCTCCTCTCGCTCCCGTAGCCCTAAGACAAGCGATTGGAAGAAGTGTTCCATACCCCACAACCAATTAGTAGAGTTACAGACCCAGGGGTTTCTCCCTCTAGCGTATATTGTCCCCATTCGAGACGGACTTGCCACTTACAACAGCGAGGAGCAAGCGGGGAGATTTCCCAACCCATCCATGGGGGAGCGGGTATGCCTTGTCCCTTACTTATTGAGGGGTTTGGATTTCCAATCCATCCGTTCCTCTGCGGGCTCCTAGAGTTCTACGGCCTCCAGCTGCATAACTTTACTCCCACCTCCATATCACACATCGCTGGCTACATTGCCCTTTGCGAGCTGTTTTTGGGCTGTGAAGCTCATTTCGAGCTATGGAAGAGGCTATTCTGCCTCGTACCCCGTACATAGGAGGGGTTAATATATCAAGTGGGCGGAGCCGAGATATGGCGCATCGCCGGGACCGGATAGCTGTCCGGTACTCCGAAGAAGACATTCGAAGACTGGCCTTGGGAGTCATTTTATATGGAGGACGTCCCCCTTCCGGACACTATTCGGATGGGCCTTCCTGAGTTCGATAACGCCCCTTTGAAGAAACGCCACAGCTGGCGCCCTCGGAGCCCCCAGGAGAAAGATAACAGAGAGGTCCTTTACCTGATGGGCTGGATAAAAATGCTGGCCAAATCGGGATTGACAATAATCGAGGTTATGTCAATATGTATAATGCGGGGGGTGCAGCCACTTCAATATCGGGGACAACCCATGTGGCACTTTAATGGAGAAGACAATGCCACCCGCTGCGGTCGTAAGGGACCGGACTCCATCGCTCTCTAGCAAAAATACTGTCTGATTTATATAAAGGAGAGGAAGAGGAGTTCATCCGCATTAAGCCACAGGATGGATTCTCCATGTACAACCCCCCAAACTAGGTGAGCTGCTACTTTCTACTCCAGACCTTTCCGCATTCTTCGTCATAAGTATTTACCTTGCTATTTCATAGCAGGAACTTTGAAAAGCTGTGAGGGAGGTCCACAGCCCGTCTCCACAACCAGAGGACCCTGACCGGGCCCTCGACCCTGGACTCGAAGAGGATCTGGACACATTTGTGGAGCTCATCAACATGATGTTCTATCAGTTAAGCTGTGACTGTGCCTTGGTGGCCATCATAGCCGATTATCCTGGACTGCTCCCTGCATCGCATGTAAGTAAAACCGGAGTCCCAACTTCCGAGAAGGATCCCTATTTTTCGCACTTCACCTACCGCACACATATGGTGTCTTACAGGGAAGGCCCTCAGGATGCCATGCCGAACCCGCAGTGACTCACCAACAAGGGGCACCGAAGCCGGGTAGGCTTAAAAGGAAGGCGGTTAGGACTGAGACGCCGCCGCAGAGGTAGGAAAAAGAACCCCGCTCCATGGTTGTCGTCTTATAAAATATAATAACGTCCATGGTTCCTGGCAGGAAAAGTGCTCGCCGGACCATATCTGGAGAGCCTGCTGGCCAAGCCTCCACCAGCCGGGCTCCAAAGCCGGACTTAGAGGAAGATGCTAACATGGGGCCAACACCGGATGTTCCTCCTATAGAGGATGCAGATAGGCTGTCCGCTACGAATTCCGAAGTGGAGAGTGCCATGAATCACAGGCGTCGCCAGGCCGTACTCCGCGATGCTTGTTTCTCTCAAGAGGTGTTCGATGCCTTCAACTCAGGAGATGCGTACATCCGAGCTGCTCAAAATGGTCTTGCCCAAGCCACGGACCAGTATGTGAAGGATATACGGGTAAGAAAATCTAATAATTATGTATATCAGTAGTCGCTGAGACTTGAAACAGTTGGCACAACCGATTTAAGGATCATTGTTTGCGTAGGTTCTTACAAAGAAGAATACCCAGTTGTCTCAAGAGCTGGAGGAGTGCAAAGCCCATCTACGGGCCGCAGTTGCCGCAATGAAGGAGTCCAAGAAGGCCCCATCTGGTAACACTTGTTTCTATCTAAAAGAATGACATGTACCAGTTAGTATTCGGCATGCATGCAAATCTAACAATAGATTCTACAGATGATCCCGGAGTGAATCCGGAGGTCGTGCGAGGGGATGAGCAACATGCTCAACGACAGCTAAAGGCTGGCGAGCGCATGCTTACACAGGTTAGGCGAGAGAAAAACAATCTCCAAGATGCCAATACCCGGCTGGGCGTTGAACTGAAAGATGTTCGGGCCCAGCTTGCTTACTCCGTAAAGGATAATAAGAGGCTTCGATGCAGCATTTTTAGTAGTGCTTGAACGAACTTTTATAGAGTTCGACGAAGAAACCGGCTAACAGAGTTATATCTGTAGGTATGCTAATGGGTCGTCTCGCAGAGGAGATGCTCGGGTCTGCGGGTGATCTTCTGCCAGAGATCTCACAACTGCACGAACAAGTTCGGCAGGTAATGCAGGGCATTGCCCAAGCCTTGTGGCCATCCGCCCCCCTGCTAGGAGGCCTGTGGGAGCTTGTAGAGATGCTCAAGGGAGCGCGGAGGCGCTTCCGATTATGGAAGATATCAGCCTGCCGACAAGGTGCAAGGGAAGCCTGGGCCATGGCGAAGACGCGATATACCAAGGCTGACCCGAACCACATGGCCGAAGTCGGACCTATGGGGTCTGATGGGAAAGAGATCCCCGTCAGTTTGGTGTATGACCAGGTGAAATTAGCCGCAAAGTATTCCCAACAGGATTGTAGGCTAGATAGCCTGTTGGATGGTATAGAAGAAGAATTTAGTCAGTCTAAGTGACTGTGTACTTCAAGTGACATATATTGTCCCTAGCCGAATTGTAAATCATTTGTCATGGCGGACCTTTTCGCTTCAACCTCCGGACCCGACAGTCCGGAGTGTATCCGAATACCTGCTCAGTTATGTAAAAATCAGGGTACGCATGGAAACCAGGCATAGGGGTCATAAGTGCTTGAACAAACAAGTACCCAACTAGCTATGTTATATTACATGGATAGTAAGAAACATCTTCCAGGGAGAATAGTTCCCTTAAGGGTTCCTTTCCCTGGGTACACATGCATTAATGTGCATGTCTGAACTGCGAGAAGAGACGCAGGTATAAACATCTGGGGGCATGTATTACAATAAATAAAAGTCATCTTTTGTTCACCGACCGAATATTCCCTTAAGAACGCTAGCTTTCGGCTTCACCCAGTCTAAGGTACACATCTGGCTGACCCGATAGTAACAATTGCAGAGGTGCTCCCCTTATGCCCTAGCCGAATTAACGGGAATGTAGGGCATAAACACAAGAGCCAGGCAACCCAGCTTGGCCAAAACTTAAGTCATATGGATGCATATAATGGTGAAGAAAAGGTACATGTGAAAAAGTAACACATGTGCAGGGGGCATAGAGCCCGGAACATAGTTAAATTAAGATTCTGTATAAGAAGCCCCCAGGTATAATGAGCACGCCTAGCATGTCAAGATTGTGTAGTCAAGACACATTTTAACCTTTTAAGGCCGTGAAGAAAAAGGGAAGAAAGAAAGAAAGAAAAGATAGATAACGGATATATAAAAAATTGACGGAGGTAAGGAGACGAACACGGAGTCGGGCACTAGGCGTAGAACCTTCAGAGTCTGGCTGCGTTCCACGGGTTTGGCTCAAGTTGATTATCCGATGCATCTTATCTGCTTTGATACCGCTGAGCCTGTTGCTGATTGAATGTGGAGCGGGCTTTGCCACGTCACGCTCCTCCTCCAGGGCGTCCAAACTTGCCTGCCGATCAAGCTCGGCTTCTTTCTCTTCGTACATGTGCCCTTCAAGGTGAGTCATGAATGATGTCACAGGGCAGTACCGCCTCTGCACCCTACACAATAAAGAACGGTGTGTATCCGGTAGTGCGATTCAGCGTGGTCCGTAGCCCCCATAGTACGGAGTCAAGCTCCTCCACCCAGTGCGTATCTGATTCCTTCAAGGATGGCACTAATGTGGGTTTAATACCGCTCATGATAAGATCATTTGCTCACTCGACTTGGCCGTTAGTTTGCGGGTGATTGACAGATGCATAATCGAGCTTAATGCCCATTTTGCTGCACCAAGTTTTTACATCGTTGGCTGTAAAGTTCAAGACGTTATTGGTGGTGATGTTGTGGGGGACGCCATAATGGTGTACAACCCCGGATATATGAAGTCTATCACTGGTTCGGACTCGGCCGTTTTAACTGGTTTGGCTTTATCCATTTGGTGAATTTATGCACCATGACCAATAGGTATTTTTTTCTTGTGGCTTCCCCCTTTAAGGGGTCCGACCATGTCAAGCCCCCAGACCACAAAGGGCCAAGTGATGGGGATTGTTTGGAGAGCGGTAGGTGGCATATGCCTTTGGTTTGCAAAAAGCTGGCAACCGACGCAACGTTGAACGAGGTCTTGTGCATCTGCTCAGGCCGTCGGCCAGTAAAAACCTGTACGGAAGGCCTTGCTTACAAGGGCCCGAGCTGCGGCATGGTGGCCGCCAAGTCCAGCATGAATTTCTGCCAAAAGTTGCCGTCCTTCCTCTTTGGAGATGCACCTTTGAAGTACTCCGGTAGCACTTTTCTTATAAATCTCTCCCTCGTGCACCTTGTAGGCTTTAGACCACCGAACAATGCAACATGCCCTGTTTGGGTCATCAAGGAGTTCTTGCCTAGTTAGGTAAGCTAAGAAGGGTTCTGTCCACGGGGCGATGACAGCCATAATCACGTGGGCCGAAGATGTTATTTCGTTGACAGAGCCTCCGATTATGTCAGAGTGTTCGGGGTCTGGTGTTGTGGCCAGATCCGGACTGTTTTTGCCGGTCTCCCCTTCCCACACCACGGATTGCTTAAACAGCCTTTCCAAGAAGATATTAGGTGGGACAGGGTCGCGCTTAGCGCCGATGCGGGCGAGGATATCCGCCGCTTGATTGTTTTCTCGGACCACATGGTGGAATTCGAGGCCCTCTAACCGAGTTGACATTTTGAGGACGGCGTTGCGGTAAGCCGCCATTTTTGGGTCCTTGGCGTCAAAGTCCCCATTTATTTGAGATATTGTGAGGTTCAAATCCCCCCGCACCTCTAGGCGTTGAATGCCCATGGAGACTGCCATCCGGAGACCATGCAACAGGGCCTTATATTCTGCTGCACTGTTGGAGTCTGTGTATAATATTGGAGTACGTATTGGACTAAATCCCCGGTGGGGGATGTCAGGACGACGCCTGCCCCCAGACTAGCCAGCATCTTAGAGCCGTCAAAGTGCATGATCCAATTGGAGTACGCGTCGTACTCTTTAGGGAGTTCGGCTTCCGTCCATTCGACAACGAAATCAGCCAGTACTGGCGACTTAATGGCTCGTCGTGGTTTATATGTTATGTCGAACGGGAGGAGCTTGATACCCCATTTAGCAATCTGGCCTATGGACTCGTGGTTATTTATTATGTTGTTGGGTGGTCATTCAGAGGCCACCGTAATTAAACACTCTTGAAAGTAGTGTCGTAGTTTCCGGGGTGCCATGAAGACCGCGTATGCTATCTTTTGATAATGGGGGTACCGTGATTTGCATGGAGTGAGGACGGTGGATACGTAGTATACTGGCTTTTGAAGAGGGAACTTATGTCCGTCCGTCTCTTGTTCGACGACGAGTACTGCGCTTACAACTTGGTGTGTTGCCGCTATATATAACAGCATTGGTTTGCCGACATTTGGCGCGGCCAAGATTGGGTTGGTGGCCAATACAGCTTTTATTTCTTCCAATCCGGCCGTGGCCGCATCCTTCCACTCGAAGTGTTCAGTGCGTCGAAGAAGGCGATAAAGAGGTAGTGCCTTTTCTCCAAATCAGGAGATAAAGCGGCTTAAGGAAGCCACACATCCAGTTAACTTCTGGATTTGCTTGAGGTCGGTTGGTATAGCCAACTGTGACAAAGCTCAGATTTTAGCCGGATTTGCTTCAATTCCTCTATTTGAGACGATGAAGCCCAAGAGCTTTCCAGCGGGCACACCAAAAATGCATTTTTTCAGATTGAGCTTGATGTCATATGTTCGAAGATTGTCGAACGTGAGCCTCAAGTCCTCTATTAAGGATTCGATGTGTCTTGTTTTAATGACTGCATCGTCTACGTATGCCTCCACTGTTTTGTCGGTTTGTGTTCGAGGCATGTCTGAATCATGCGTTGATAGGTTGCACCGGCGTTTTTGAGCCCGAAGGGCATGGTGTTAAAACAGAAGGGGCCGTATGGAGTGATGAATGCCGTTGCGGCTTGATCGGACTCCGCCATCTTAATTTGATGGTATCCAGAGTATGCGTCGATGTCACACCCTAGCTAGTTTAAGCATTAGAGTGTGCATCATGTTTAAATTCCCTTAAATTTGAAATGGGGAAGACAGAAACCCCAGCACCCCCTGGAAACAACTAGGGTTTACTAAAATTATTTTCAATGAACCCAAAATGCCCTTCACAAAATGTTCATCATTTCTGGATTGGGTTAAAACCCCTGGCAAAAATGGTGCACTCTTTTCTAGGACATTCTGGATTCTCTGAATTAAATCATAAGTATTTGAATTTGAGCATTTAAATGCTATAAAATAATTTAAATGCTCAAATAATTCTGAAAATAAGTGTGGGCTGTTGGGAATAATCTAAACAGAGTCCCTAATTATTTTTAGGATTTTTAAAGATGTCTAGGTATTTTTAATAAAGCCCAACAGTTGCAGAAAAATAGAAAAGGAAAACAAATCAAAAAAAGAGAGAGAGAGAAACCTACCTGGCGCGGCCCAGCTAGCTCACCCGCCGGCCCACCTGGCGGCCCAGCACTGTGCTGGCCCGCGCCAGCCAGCTGCTTCTTTCCTGCCAGGCAGGCAGGGAGGTGACGCCAGCATGCCCGAGCTCGCCACGGCGTCACCTGCTTGCCGCCCGCGCCCCTGGACGCCTGGACGCCTCCACGTCGCACCCCACAGCCCCTGGACACGCCGTTCCCCCCTATCTCTCTCCCTTCGCCGTTCCCCACGATGGCCGACGCTCCTGTCGCTGCACCATCGTCGTAGCCGTGCCCTCTGCCGTCCTCGCGCCGCGCCATCGTGTCCATGAGCTCCGCCGTCGTGGACTACATCGAGTAGGCCGAGCCCCGAGCGCTCGCTCGCCCCGGAGATGCTGCATCGAGCTCATCCTCAACTCTGGCCACCGGAGATCCCCTTAGCCGCCCTGCTCGCTCTAGCCCTTCCCCGAGCTCACCGTTCGCTCCCCTGCAACCGCTGTGAGCTCCGCCATCGTTTCCCCCTCTCCCCGCGCTCGTCCACGTCCTCTAACCCCCCTCTGCCATCAAAGCCGAAGCTCGCCGCCGCCGCCGCACGTCGCCGTCGTGGCCATAGCCATGTTGGGTTGCACCGAGCATGCCTTCGTCCTCCACGCACTCCCAGGAGCCTAACGCACCACTCCCCGCGCCTCGCCGTGCCCCGTAGGCTTGGTTTCATCCTCGCCCGAACTCCGGCGACCGCCAAGGTCGTCGCCGGCGTCGTTCCGGGCCTCCCCGAGCCCCACTTCCTCCACCAAACAACGCGGCTTGCTCCCCGCGTCACATAGCTGCTCTCCGCCGTCGATTTGGTCGCCGGAGACGCAAACCCGAGCCCCTCCGCCGCGTCTAATGTCGCCGGCGTCAAGCCGCCGACGAGTTGACCCTGTTTGACCCCCGTGTGGGCCCAGGTAGACCCCCCTGAGTCTATGACAGGTGGGGCCGGTCTGCTAATTAGTTTAGGATTAGTTTTAACTAAATCTAATTAGTTTAGTCACTGACATGTGGGCCTAGGCCCCACTGACAGCTAATTAGTGTTAATTTAATTCTGTTAATTAGTTGTGACACTGACAGAGAGGGCCCACCAGTCAGGTTTGACCTGGCCGACCCAGTTGACCCGCTGACGTCACACCTATGTCATGCTGACGCATTAATTCAATTACTGGATTTATTCTTTAATAGGAAATTCCAGAAAATAGCCAAAACTTCTAAAAATCATAGAAAATCAACCATAGCTCCAAATGCAAAGATTTATATATGAAAAATGATCAGAAAAATTCAATCTATCCATCTGTAATGGTTTCATGCATGACAAAACAAGTTAACCTTGCTGTTTAAGAAGAATAAGGTAATGCTCTAACAAGGCCATGTTTAATGAGCTAATATTTGAATCTTTGATTCAAATGAGTTCATCCCCTCCTGTTTTAGCTTGCATTAGGCCAAGACACTTTCATCTTGCCATGTCATAGCATGCATCATATTGTTGCATATTGCCATGTGTTGATTATGTTCGGTGTGATTTTCGTGGTAGGTTCTGCCTCCGAGGATAACCCCGAGTATCCGTCTGAAGGGTAGTACCCTACTACCACTACATCAGGCAAGCAACCCATTGATCATTCTGATACAAACCCATGTTCTCGCTTCTGCTCTTGTTTACTGCATTAAGACAACGTGATTCCAACTGCTATGTGCTACGGTAGTTGAACCCTTATCCTCTGCATGACCTGTCATTGCCACAGTAACTAGATGAAACCCACTAGCATGTGTAGGAGTTGATTGAGCCATGTATGTGATTCCTACCTTGCTATGCCTGCTATGCTTAGAGTTGTGTCAGGTCTGGTTCATCTGGGTGATGGGCTAGAGTGATATGATTATGTCGGTAATGTGAGGGATGTGTTGAACATGTTTTGGTAAGGGTGTCGATGAGAGGCCATGTAGGAGTACATGGTGGGTTGTTTCATTGAGGCTGTCCATAAGAACTGAGATCTGTATGTGTGATTTAAGATGCAGTTACTACCGTACATTGGGCCCGAAACCAATGGACCCTCTCGGCTTCTTAATCACCCTAGTACTCTGTCCAGGAGTTGCAAATAGTTTCTGGTGTTTGTAGGTTATGTGTTGGCGGTCATGCGTAGCACTGACCCTAGCGGTGGGCTATGTTGCGGTAGATACACCGTGGCCGGGTATGCCGGGCGCCCGTTTGGCGTCTCGGGACCCTGTTCACATCGTTCGGGGCCGTATGTGGAAACCTCGGCCGGACTCCCTGCGGATGGAACCTGGATAGGCGATAAACCTGGACTAGAGACTTAAGTGTTTAGGTAGGCCGTGGCCGACACCCTCGCTGGGCTTCCACTTGAAGGTTGCCGAGTACATGTCATGTAAACGGCGGTAAGTGGTGAAAGCGTGTATGAAGAAGTACACCCCTGCAGGGTATAAAACTATTCGAATAGCCGCGTCCGCGGTAAAGGACTACTTGGTTGCCTATACAGTTCGTAGACAAGTTAATGGATACTACTAAAAGACTCAAGATAAGTGTGGGTACCGAGGATGGCCCTCTCGTAGGATGAAGAGGGAGGATCCCCGGTGGAGTATTGTGTTGGTGAGTAGTGGACTCGTGTGTGAAACCTATTTTACTAGTGGAGTTCCGCAGGATAGCTTAGCCAAGAGTCAAAGCTGGCTTGCTGCAATAACCCCACCACCTTCTTAAGAATGAGCATGTATAGTAGGTTCTATTGTAAGACTTGCTGAGTACCTTTGTACTCATGTTTGCTTAATTACTGTTTTCAGATGACAACACCGCCCCCTCCGATGGGTTCTACGTAGACCTTGACGTCGACGAGTGACTAGCCACCCAGGTGGTGATCCTGGTCATGGAGGGCCCTATGTAGATAATCAGGCTTCGAGAAGCCTTCTTTCTTTCTAGTGTCTGTACTCAGACTAGTTGCTTCCGCTTGTGCTTGTATGATTGTATGACTTGAGTGTCGGGTCATGTGACCCCTATCTGTATGAACATGTTATGTATGGCTCTCTGGAGCCTTTAAATAAAGTACTTGAGTTGTAGAGTTTTGTTGTGATGCCATGTTGTATGTACTCATATCGGGCATATTGTGTGTATGATTGAAATGCTTGGTATGAGTGGGATCCGACAATCTAGTTGTTTATCCTTGGCAGCCTTTCTTATGGGGAAATGTAGTCTAGTGTTCCTCGAGCCATAGTAGTCCGCTACAGCCCGGTTCACCAGAGTCCTGCTAGCCCAGCACTACTGCTCAGGACACTTGACTGGCCGGCATGTGTTCACGTCGTTCCTATGTCTGTCCCTTCAGGGAAATGTCACGCGGTGACATCCGGAGTCCTACCTAGCCTGCTACAGCCCAGGTTCCTTGGAGTCCTGTTAGCCCAGTGCTACAGCCCGGAATCACTCGCTGATGACCGACATGGTCAATGTGATTCATGTATGCCTGTCTCCATAGGTCTGTGCCACTTTGAGTTCTCGACTAGCCATGTCGGCCCGGGTTCTCTGTCATATGGATGCTAGCGACACTATCATATACGTGAGCCAAAAGGCGCAAACGGTCCCGGGCCATGGTAAGGCGACACCCGTGGGATACCGTGCATGAGGCCGCAATGTGATATGAGGTGTTACCGGCTAGATCGATGTGACATGGAATCGGGGTCCTGACAGTCGAGGAAGCACAACGGGTCGTGTCCTGCGGTAGCGTCGATAATTTGATCGATGCGGGGGAGGGGGAAGGGATCCTTGGGGAAAGCCTTGTAAAGGTCCTTGAAATCGACACATAGGCGCCAGGATTTGTCCTTCTTTGGTACCATCACCAGCTTTGCTAGCCAGTCCAGATATTTTATTTCTCTAATGAATCCGGCCTCGAGTAACTTGGCTATCTCTTCTCCCATGGCTTGTCGCTTAGGCTCAAAGAAACGCCGAAGAGTCTGCTTGGCTGACTTGAACCCCTTTAGAATGTTAAGGCTATGCTCGGCCAGCCTGCGTGGGATTCCTGGCATGTCTGAAGGATGCCAGGCAAAGATGTCCCAATTCTCACGCAAGAACTCCCGCAGTGCGGCGTCTGTTGTGGGGTTCAGCTGTGCCCCGATGGATGCTATTTTTGTAGGGTCCGTTGGGTGGACCTGGAATTTGACTATTTCGTCCGCTGGTTTAAAAGAGGTGGACTTGGGTCTTTTGTCGAGTATCACATCGTCCCTGTCCATCGTGAAGCGTAGCGCAGTTAGTTCTTCGGCTGCAAGGGCTTCGGATAACGCCTCGAGGGCTAGTGCGACAGTTTTATTTTCAGCGCAGAGTGCTATGTCCGGATGTGGGGACCCCGACTCATAAGTCATGATCACCGAATGCACGTGTAAAATGATCCCAGAGATCAATGCTCCCTGAACACACAGAAGCTGAATAACAAGAGTCTTACATCCATACATACTATCTTACACAAATTATGACCATTATGGTCAAGTATTACATAGATAAAGCCATAAGGGTTGAATACCAAATAAACTTAAGCAGCGGAAATCTTTGTCGATAAGTAGAACCCATGCCATCTGCCTTCACCCTACAGGCATTCTGACTGGGAAACGTCCTAGTTTGCATGTTCGTCTCCAAAGAACTCTTCTTCGAACTCCTGTTCTTCCATGCCTGGCCAATTAAATAACAAGCGGCAAGCCAATGAGTACTTTGAATGTACTCGCAAGCAACCCATGTTTTCGCTCAAGATACAACAATGCATGACATAGGTAAATTTTTGTGGAAAGCAAATTTTGTTGTGTTATGACATGTTCAACAACTGGTAAAACATGCATCATATGAATTCAAGTAACCATAGGGGCTGGTTACAGATATCAACATAAAGGGAGTGGGCTCCAACCCAACTCATTCATGTCAAGTCCTTGACTTGACCCAAGTAGTACTTACCACACACACTGGTTTGTAAACAAGTGGACGTAGCCCAAGAGCGGTTACCCAACTGTCCTTGACCATGGACACGGCTATTCGAATAGTTTTACACTCTGCGGAGGTTGCACACTTGACCCACAAGATCCGGGGAACTTCCGTGTCATTCATGACCCGCGGAACCTCAAGTACCCGGGGTAAGCACCCGATCACTATCTTTCCCTAGACGACAGTAACATAGAGTCCACTCGATTCGTAGTAACCCCCGTGCCCAACATTTCACATCTTAAAATTGAGGATCCTCGCTCCCATATTCATCACATACCACATGCATGGGGTACCAATGGTGTGTCCGGTGCCCTGTGAAAACAGTCATGGCCGCCCTACCTGGCACGACCCCGTCCCGAGAGAGCGCAAAAACAACTCTCCCGTCACTAGTAATGCAGGCTCCAAGCTAGTATCGGCCTAGGTAATCAATAATGCCCTTTCCCATATAATGGTAGAGTGGTTGCGCATGTAAGGTTGGAATAACGGTCGCAACTTAAACCAATCCGTTTTGAAAACAACACACACACTTGCCTCGGTACACCACTTCATCATCAAGTGGTTACCCAACTCATTATCTCCCTTGGGCATAAGTGGCACCCATCGGGGTTTTTGAAAAGTCTTTTGAAGATACTTTGTCTCCATCACCATGCATATTCCCGTCCCTTTTGCATAGCAACTACTTTAGCATCCTATCTACCCCCACCGGCATAACCCTCATAAGAAGGTAGGGTCATGCACAATGCAAGTATCAACGATGAAGTAACAGTGGAAAACCACCCCATGTGGTCACCACATTATCATGTCTCCGATGCAAGCAATAAAAGTGCTATATGACATGCATAAAAAGGGTTTCATGGACATGGTCAAAGGGCTGCTTGCCTGGCTCAGCAAGGTCTTCTGGGTCTTCAAAGTCTTCTGGTCCAACTCCTTTGTCAGCAACGCAATCTATCGTCGCAAAATAATAACGGGAAAAATAAGACAATAATAAAACAGGAAAACCAAAGTGCTCAGAAAAATGTCAAATCATTTTTGTTAAATACTAGGGTGAAAGCTAAGAAGGGGAATATTCCTAGTTTTGGATTTGGAGTCATGGAAATAGTGCTAGGAATTTTAAATGACACGCATAAATGCTCAAATTCAAATTTAAATTTGAACATTGAAGAAAAGTTGGTTTGATAAGAGTGAAAACTGCACCAATAAATAGGTGGGATTATTACAAGAATTTAGGAGTTGGAATTATTGCATTTGGATTATTATTTAATCCTGTGGTATTTTTGGAAAAGTTACAGAAAAAGAAAAGGAAAAAGGCCACTGTGCAACTGGGCCTATACGGCCACAGTGCAACAGGCCCAGGGGGAATCCAGCCCACGCAAGGCTGCCACGTCGAAGGCATATTTGGGAAATACGCCTCCAGCCGACACAGCGAACCGGTGCGCGCGTGCGTTGTTAAACCTGATGGGTGGGGAACACCCGTCAGTGTGAGGCTGACCGACGGGCCCCACTGCTGTCGTCTTCAACCTCGGGCCAGAGAGGGAGGCGAGCTCACCGGTGTTGCTGTGGTCAACGGCGAGGCGATCCGAGGGCACCGGCATGCTCAGGGCGGAGTCATCGTTCGGGTGGAGGTGGAGGTGGTCGCCGGAGTGTAGGGGTTCGCCGGCGACGAGGAAACTGACGGAAGAGCTTTAGGAGGCGGCGGTTCCAGCCGTTTCCGGCTGCAAAAGAAGCAGAGAGGAAAGGGGAAATGATCAGTGAGCCATGGAGGTTCCAGGTCGAGGAAGAGGAGCGGTGGAGAGGGCCTGTACCCTGAGATCGACGGCGACCCGAGGCGGCGGAGCTCGAGCTCAATCTCGAGCTCGGGTGCTCCTAGAGGAGAGTGGAGTCACAGGGGGCCGATTTGGAGTAGGTAGGAGCGGGTGGTGGTGAGGGAGAGGCTCGGGGAGGCCCTTAAATAGGCAAATGGCAGGGTGCCGTGGACCCGTGCGCCGGCGAGCTCGTGCTCGTCGCCACAGGGCTCGAGAGGTGCTGGCACCGTGTCTGGGGTGTTGCTGGGCGTGGACTACGCCGAGGGGAGCTAAGGGAGAGAGCGGGGCAAGGCCAGAGATGCTGTGCGTGTGAGGCCGCTCATTAGAGCTCTCGGGCGGCCGGTGCACGTGCGAGGAGGGTCAGCAGGAGGGATAGGGAGGGGGACAGGGGTTTAGCATGATGCAGACGCTGAGGCACATCGTCGGGCGCGCTGGGGAGGCCCGAGGTGGCCGGGAGTGGTTGGCAGGGGGTGACTATAGTGCAGGAGCGCACTGTAGCGCGCTCCAAAGCGCCAAAATGGCCGGCATGGCTATTTTTTATGCAATGTGGGTGCGGCCAAAGGTGTCTGGTAGCTTTAGGGGGAAGTAAAGAAGTGGGATATGGCCATGGATGCTCAGGGTGGCCAGTAGGAGAAGAGAGAGGTAGAAGAAGAGGGAGAGAGGTTGTCCAGGGATGTAAATGGGGGTATTCTACCCCTCAATCATTGAGCAATGTCCAGGCGAAAGTTACTAGAGGTATAAGAGGGTCAGTAGTAGCTGTGGTAAAAAGTTGAGGCCATGGAGATTAGTGGAAGAGGTCAAAAATGGAATTTTGGTAAAGTGGCAGAAGGTGTTTGATGCTTGTATGGGTAAGCAAATGAACTCCATTTGGCATGAGACTCCATAGGGTAAAATGGCACATATAATTAGGCCTTTCCACCAATTTTGAGCTCATTTGGGCAAAGTTGCCAATGCAACTTTTGTAAACCCTAGAAATCAACAGAAATCCATTTACCAAGATCTAGTCATGCAAAACCATTCCCCTTGATGCACCACTTGGTGTAGTGTCATAATTTGGGCTTTTTAGCATGACCACAAAGTTTGGGGGCATTTGGAATAATTTGGCAATGTAAAGTTGTTCAAACTTGAATGTGGACAAAGAAGGTTTTTGGGCACTTTGGTGAACCAAAACAGTTTTGATTGAGCTGAAACATTTCAAGGTCATCGTATTATGCATATGTGACTTGCTAGAATTTTCCTGGATTTATTGGAAAATATTTATTGTAGAAATATTTCAAATCCTTGAAATGGGCATAAATGGTTTTGGGAGGTTTTGTCCAATATTTTGAACATGACCATGTGTTGAAACTCTTATATATGGAAAATATATGTCCACTGAGTTCCCCTGATTTTTGTCAAATTTTTGTGAAACAATAAAATAATTTTTCCCTATTAAAGACCATTTCTAGCCTTAAGAAAAAGCTTTTAAATAAAATAGTAAAATAACTTTTAAAATTATATGTTTGTGGTTTATGGGAGTCCTATCTCTAATAGGATTCTAATATACCTTTTGAAATATTTTTCACACCCCAAATCAAGTACTTGCAGTGCAAACCTCAATTCAGGGGGTTTTGGAAAACTAATTTTAGAAAATACTTTTTGGCCAAATTATTTTTGTAAGAAAATACTATATTGCTCTATACACATGGCATGATCATTGGGCAGAAGCTTGGGGCAAGGAGATGAGGTATAGAAGGTGGAGTTGTGTTGACTTTAAAGAGCACTTGAAATACACAAAGAGAAAACCAACTCCAAATAAAAAGCCAAATAATGCAAAAGTTTTTGTCAAACCACACTTCATCATGATTTATTAGCTTAAGTGTTGTGGCATGAAAATCAGGGTGTGACGGACCTACCCCCCTTACAAGAATCTCGTCCCCGAGATTCCCAAACCATGGGAAGGAATAGGAAAACTTGATCTGGGGGTAGTCTTCACGTCCTCATACCGCTTGTGCTTCCGAGTGGTGCTCCATTGAACCTTGAAGTACTCGATGGTGTGGCTTCATGTATGACATCCTGCTTGATCCATATTGCCATTGGGGTCTCTCGCGTAAGTCATATTGGGCTGGAGGTCGATGGGTCGGTGATCGATGTCCTTGTAGGGATCGGGTTGGTTAGGAAGTTGGAAGCACTTCCGAAGTTGTGACTCGTGGAAAAATGTTGTGCACAGTGGGTGGCTCAGGTGGTAGCCGTCTATTCTTCGTCTTGCAGTGATCTTAGAGAAGGTCGATAAATCTTGGTGTGAGTTTCTCTTGACATGAAAATGGTTGGTTCTCTTGAGAGAAGTGGCTTGCAGATACACCTGGTCTTCGACGAGAAAGTTCACTTCTTGACGATGGTGGTTGGTGTAGTTCTTCCTCCTTGGCATGGCGGTCTTCAAATGTTCCTTGACTAGCTGAACGGCTCTTCTTCCGTCTTCGGGTGGACAAGTAGGTCACCAAATGATGATGACAACTATCTTGTCTAAGCACTCCATGAAGACTTTGTTCACAGGGTACATAAAGTATGCTGGGGGTATTGGTGGTGGTCATGGTTGAGTATGGTCCGAGGTGTTCTCGATCTAGAGTCAAGACCTATGGTCATGACCAGACCATTTTGTGGCTTAGTAGGGCTTCAGGGTTTCAAGGATTCTAGTGTGCGAGTGAACATTTTATTATCTTATCCTTAAGCACGGTTTTTGAGATGCCAATAGTCTATCTAGTCCTTCAAACAAATAACCTTATACCACCGAAAGCATCATCTCGTATAGGCCAAATCCAATCATCACTCATGTAATCTATATACTCGTGACTCCCGAGAGGAGGTCTACCAAAATCATATATGTCTACGATCCCCAAACTTATATGTATGGCTACCCCTAAAAATCCATGGGTAGAGCATACAAGCTTCCAAGAGGGAATAAATCATGACAATCCAAGTGCCCATCCTATTCTTCCAAGGTCCATGTTAGTGTATCTCTATCCTAAGGAAACACGTCGTATGACACTCCAAACTCTTGTTTCCTTCTTATGAATCAACTCCAACAACCCGTTAACTTCCATTAATCACTACATAATCCTTTAATTCTACAAATCTAGTGTCTATGGTGTTCCACATGATCTCCTAAAGTCCTATAATCCCCAAATACTTGAAAGGCTATCCTTACTATAGTCAATCCAGCAATTCCCATTATCGCGATCAAGTAAGCTCCAAGGTCAAGCTTATATCATCTCCGACAATTAATCCAATCTCCTAGTTTATTGTCCTCCAAGAAACATGGTATCATGATCGACATCATCATTCTAAATCCAATTTACTCTGAACCATGTAGACTTACTCACCACCTATACTCAACTAGGATCACCTATTTAAATCTAAATCTCATGTCCAACGAGAATTCCTACATGTTTCCCCCAAGTCATTTACGTAATATAAATTGTCTCCTATCAATATCCCATGCTAAGTTAAATCCATATACTTCCAAGAATTCAGCTTGCAATCTTAATTGTCCCACTAAATCCAATTTATCTAAGGGTAATGAAATCTATGCTACTCTATAATCATGATCCCACCAAGTTCATCTACCAACATGAAAGCCTCATAATCCACCAAATAGTCTCATATAATTCCTCAAAGTCATTGATATAAACTCATCAAGTCATTTGTCCTCTATTCCTATATCCTCAAACTGGTCTTCCCTATGGCATCGTCAGTTCTGGTGCTATATTAGGATGATAATGTTCTTGTTCACTATGTCCGCTAGTTCCATAATGAACCCAGTGCTATGCAAGGTTTACAGAGGCTTAACTGGTCCTCTTGCGATTCTGTGGGTTAAGCACACGGTTAAGGACTCGAGCTGGGGTATCTCGTGAAGTCTCGAAGGGTCTAGGGATGGGGTTTCTAGTCATGGGGGGTAATACTACGGGTTTGCACCTGGTCGAGGAGGCTGTAGCAAAAGTCTTCAGTGTCAGTTGCTTGCCGAGGTGGAATCCTTAGTGCATTTTGTCTTGATGGTCTTCAGAGATGAGAGAGATGAGAGGGAAAATAGCATAGAGGAGGGTAATTCCAAAAGGGGGTTCTATAGTGCAAGTGCAAACAAACAGGTGCCGTAAAGGCCACACACAATTCCATTAAGACATGATAGGTGATATAGTCGCGTACAAGCTGCCTAGGGAAAATGTGCGACTTACATCAAAACACAAACAAATAAAAACAAGCAACACAGAACATGGTTCCATTCGAACCATCACACGGACTCGACTACGCATATGGGGGTACACGACTCATCCTACCCTAGGGGTTCTCGGACTTGGTAGTCGTGCCTGCTCGGAGAGAAGGGCGTTCAGTCTTCAGTTTCTGGGTTCCCCTTGTGGTGCCAATGGGTATGCGATAGTCGACCACCTATTGGGACACATCCTTTTAATGTGCCCAAATTCACCACACCCGTGACAAGTGATGGAAGCAAAAAGGTTGTCATTCAGTCTTGGGTTATGTCGTTGGTGGCCTGACGACGATCTTCTACGAGGTGGATATGGAAATTCATTCCTATGCCTCCCGCGTGGGGTTTGATTGTGGGTTTTCTGAAGCTCCTCGATTTGTTGCTCCTGATTGGCAATGTGGGCTTGTAAGGCAGTGATTTGCTGTCCTCGCTCGGCAACCTTCTTCTTCTCGAGGCAGTGGAGGTGCAGAAGTGAAGGGAGGTGTTGGCGAGCCTTAAGGAATGATTCGGTAAGGTGACGTAGAAGGTAGTCTCCTGCGTTGATGAAGCGGATCTGGTACTTGAGGGTTGGATCCTCATCTTCTGGGGAAATCATCACTTGAGTTGGGGCTCCAAATCTGTTCTTGCCAGGTAGATAGCGGGTGGCATGCTCTTCTTTCATTTCTGGAAGGAGGTCTCGAAGACGGAGGAGCACTTCATATGCCACTTGCTGAATGGCTAGGTCTCTTGTTGGCATGGGTGGTCCAATGAAGAACCACCCCTGGGGTGAGGTCTTGGTAGGCAGAAAAACATTGGCGTAGAACTCCTTCTCGATCACATCATTTTCCAGTTCATGCAGGGTGTACATGGGCAGCAAGGGATAGTGGCATTGTTGGAGGCAGTATTTTTGGAGTGATGGGAATCCTGTCATAAGGAGTCTCAAGGGGGCGACGGCCATCTACAAAAGTTGAATAGGGGAGGTCAATAAGGAGAAATATCCCTTAGGTTTGGGAAATCTCAGCAAAAGAAGAGGAGTATAGAGGGTCTTGCAAATGGGTTTTGTCCCATCTATCGTCCATGCTAACTAAGGCTTCCTACAGTCAGGATGGCTCTGATACCAACTCTGTGGGGACCCCGACGCATAAGTCGTGATCACCAAATGCACGTGTACAGTTATCCCAGAGATCAATGCTCACTGAACACAAGAAGCTGAATAACAAGAGTCTTACATCCATAGATACCGTCTTACACAAATTATGATCATTATGGTCAAGTCTTACATAGATAAAGCCACAAGGGTTGAATACCAAATAAACTTAAGCAGCGGAAATCATTGTTGATAAGTAGAACCCATGCCATCTGCCTTCACCCTACAGTCATTCTGACTAGGAAATGTCCTAGTTCGCATGTTCGTCTCCAAAGAACTCCTCTTCGAACTCATGTTCTTCCATGCCTGGCCAATTGAATAACTAGTGGCAGGCCAATGAGTACTTTGAATGTACTCGCAAGCAACCCATGTTTTGGCTCAAGATACAACAATGCATGACATAGGTAAATTTTTGCGGCAAGCAAATTTTGTTGTGTTATGACATGTTCAACAACTTGTAAAACATGCATCATATGAATTCAAGTAACCATAGGGGCTGGTTATAGATATATCAACATAAAGGGAGTGGGATCCAACCCAACTCATTCATGTCAAGTCCTTGACTTGACCCAAGTAGTACTTCCCACACACACTGGTTTGTAAACAAGTGGACTGTCAGGACCCCGACTCGATGTCACATCGATCTAGCTGGTAACACCTCATATCACTTTGCGGCCTCACGCACGGTATCCCCACGGGTGTCGTCTTACCTTTTTCCCGGGACCGTTTGCGCCTTTTGGCTCACGTATATGATAGTGTCGCTAGCATCCATATGATAAAGAGCCCGGGCTGACATGACTAGTCGTAAACCCAAAGTGGCACAGACTTACAGGGACAGGCATCCATGACCCAGCTTCGAACGTGTCGGTCATCAGCAAGTGGGTCCGGGCTGTAGCACTGGGCTAGCAGGACTCCGGTAAACCGGGCTGTAGCGGGCTAACAGGACTCCGGTACTCAAAGCGTGACATTTCCCCAAAGGGACAGACACAGGAACGAAGAAGGACACATGCCGGCCAGCCTAAGTGTTCCAGAGCAGTAGCAAGCTACCATGGCTCAGCGGTAACACTAGGAGACATTTCCCGGTAAGCGAGGCTACTAAAGATAAACAACTAGATAGTCAGATCCCACACATACCAAGCATTTCAATCATACACACAATATGCTCGATATGTGCAAATACAAGGAAGCATCACAACATGACTCTATGACACAAGTACTTTATTTAAGGCCCAGGGAGCCATACATAACATTCACAAAGGTACGGGTCTCACGACCCAACATACAAGTCATACAATCATACAAGCCAGCAGCGGAAGTACATTGTCTGGGTACAGACAACTAGTGAAATAAAAGGGGCTTGGAAAGCCTAGCTATACTACGTGGTCCATCACAAGCTCAGGGTCACCACCTGGGTCTTTAGCCTACTCGTTGATGTCAACGTCTACATAGAACCCATCAGAAGGGGTTGCAGCGTCTTCTGTAAAAATGTAGATTATAGCAACATGAGTACAAAGGTACTCAGCAAGACTTACATCAGATCCTACATACATGCATATTATCAAGAAGGGTTGGTGGAGTTATTGCAGCAAGCCAGCTTTGACTCTTGGCTAGACTATCCTACGATACTCCAACTTGAAATGTTTTGCGCACACGAGTCCACTACTCACCACTTCAATACACTACCGAGGATCCACCTCCGTTTTCCTACGGAAGAGCCATCCTCGGCACTCACACTTATCTTGAGGCTTTTAGTAGTTTCCATTTACTTGTCTATGAACTGTATAGGCAACCAAGTAGTCCTTTACCGCGGACGCGGCTATTCGAATAGATCATGTTAACCCTGCAGGGGTGTACTTCTTCATACACGCTCTCACCACTTACCGTCGTTTACACGACATGTACTCGGCAACCTTCAAGCGGAAGCCCAACGTGGGTGTCGGCCACGACCTACCTAATCACCTAAGCCTCCAGTCCAGGTTTATCGCCTATTCAGGTTCCATCCGCAGGGAGTCCGGCCGAGGTTTCCCATACGGCCCCGAACGATGTGAACAGGGTTCCCGAGATACCTAACGGGTATTCGGTACACCCGGCCACGTACCTACTGCATCACAGCCCACCCCTACGGTTAGCGCTGTCCACGGCCTCCAGTAGGCTACAAACACCAGAAACTACTTGCAACTCCTGGATGGAGAACTAGGGTGAATAAGAAGCCGAGAGGGTCCATTGGTTTCGGGCCCAATGCATGGTAGTAGCTGATTCTTAAATCACACATACAGATCTCAGTGCTTAAGGTCGGCTTCAATGAAACAACCCACCATGTACTCCTACATGGCCTCTCATCGATACCTTTACCAAATCGTGTTCACCACACCACTCTCATTACCGACATTAACATTTCACCCTAGCCCATCACCCAGATGAACCAGACCTGACACGACTCTAAGCATAGCAGGCATAGCAAGGTAGGAACAACACATACATATGGCTCAATCAACTCCTACACATGCTAGTGGGTTTCATCTAGTTACTGTGGCAATGACAGGTCATGCAGAGGAAATGGGTTCAACTACCGTAGCACACAGCAGTTTGAATCGCGTTGTCTTAATGCAGTAAAAGAGAGCAGGAGCGAGAACATGGGATTGTATCGATATGATCAAATGGTTGGTTGCTTGCCTGATGGTTCGATGCACGAATACGGTTCTTCGTTAGGGTGATCACGGTACTCCTCGGAGACAGATCCTGTCGCAAAGGACATCGATACACAAGCATCACCAAACAATGTGCAACAATATGATGCGTGCATGAAACATGGCAATATGAGTGTGTTGGGCTAATGCAACTAAAACCAGAAGGGTTTGAATAAATTTGAATCAAAGATTCAAATTTCAAACTCAAACATGGCCTTTTTAAGTGCTTTTCCTTATTCTGTTTATAACATCAATTTAACTTGTTTGATCATGCATGAAAATAGTACAGATGGATAGATTGGATTTTTCTGATCATTTTTCATATATAATTTGTCCAATTTGGAGTTACAGAATAAAAGTTATGAATTTTTGAAGTTTAAATAATATTCTGGAATTTCCTGATTTAATTTAAATCCAGAAAATCAATTACTGCGTCAGCCTGACGTCAGTGTGACGTCAGCAGGTCAACGGAACAGGTCTGGGTCAAACCTGACAGTGGGTCCCGCATGTTAGGGTGATTATTTTAATTAAAATTTAATTAAAACTAATCCTGTTTAATTAGCAGGGCTGGGCCCCACCTGTCATTGACTCAGGGGAGTCAACCAGGGCCCACCCGTGGTCAAAGTCAAAGCCGGCTGCCGGCGTTTAGTCGCCGGCGAGCCCGACGCGGCGGCGGAAGTGGTTTTGGTCATTTCGGCCACCAAAGGGGCCGCGGAGACCACCGGAGTGGAGCTGAGGACAACCCGCAGCTCTTGGCGGAGTCCGTTGGGGTCGGGGTGGCCGGAGTCGACGCCGGCGACGACTTTGGCGGCCACCGAGGTTCGGTCGGAGGTGAACTTGGTGCTAGAGGGTTCGGTGAGGCTCGTGGAGTGGCTAGCTAGGTGCTGTGGGACGCGGTGAGCAAGATGGACACCATCTTGTGGCCGGAGGATGACCGGGAGCACGTCGGCGACGAGGTCCACGGCGGTGGGTGCGGTTGAGCTCCGGGAGGTTGCTACACGGCTCGGGAGCAAGAACGGAAGGGAGGGGAAGATAGCTAAGCTCACAGTGAGTGCGACGGAGTCCCTGGTGCGGCCGGAGATGGACCGGAGCGACGATGGCGTTGAAGGGGATCTCCGGCGACGGTGAGCTCGGGCGAGGTCGGTGCGGTGGTCTCGGGCGTTGCGAGCGCTCGGGGCTCGGCTGCTCGATGAAGTGGACAGCGGCGGAGCTCCTGGACACGGTGAGACGGCGTGGGGTGGTCGGAGGGCGTGGCTACGGCGAGGGGGTGGCAGCGATGGCGTCGGCCATGCTGGGGCGTGCGAGGGGGAGGAGCTGGAGAGGAGAGGGGGTGTCTGGGGGGTTCGGGGGAGAGAGAGAGGCCGATCCACGGCGTTAGCCGGGCGAGGGAGGCGGCGAGGCGGCGAGCAGCTGCGTGGCGAGCTGCGGTGCCGCCGCCGAGCACCTTGGCTGCCTGCCTGGCGAGCCAAGCAGCTCGCTGGAGCGGTGGCCGGGCTGGGCCGGCCAGGTGGGCTGGCTGGTGGGCCGGCGGTGGCGCCAGGTAAGTTTTCCCCTTATTTTCTGTTTCTGTTTTTATTTAATATATCTGCAACTTTGTTGAATTAAATAAAATACCTAGGCAAGTTCAAAAATCACCAAACTATTCCTGGCCCATAGTTGTATTATTTCCAACATGAAACATTTTAGTTTGGAGATATTTGAGCATTTAAATATTTTATATTATTTTAAATGCCCAAATTCAAATATTTATGATTTAATTCAAAAACCCTAGGATGGCCTAGGAAAATGTGCACCACTTTTGGCAGAGGTTCTGAACCAAGACAAAAATGATGGGCATTTTAGAAGGGCATTTCAGGTTCATTGAAAAATTATTTTAGTAACCCTAGTTGGTTTCAGAGGGGACTGGGGGTTCTGTCATCCCCATTTCAAGTTTCTGATGAAAGAGTAAACATGATGCAACACTCTAATGCATGACTAGCTTGGGTGTGACAACTCACCCCCACTCAAAAGAATCTCGTCCCGAGATTTGGGTTCCTCCGAGAAGAAGGCGGGATATTCAAGTCGAAGACGATCCTCCCGTTCCCAAGTTGCTTCATCCTCAGAATGGTGCGACCATTGAACCTTGAGAAACTTGATATTATGACGTCGCGTGGTACGTTCGGCTTGATCGAGGATACGAATGGGGTACTCTCGATATGTAAGATCATCTTGGAGATCAAGCATTTCGTGGTCCACTTCACGGATAGGATCCGAGAAGCAACGCCTGAGTTGAGAAACGTGGAAGACATCGTGAACTCTGGAGAGGTGCGGAGGTAGTTCCAACTGGTAGGCAACTTCTCCTTGTTTGGCAAGAATGCAAAAAGGTCCAATGTAACGAGGAGCCAATTTGCCTTTGATACCGAAACGATGGGTTCCCTTCAGAGGGGTGACCCGAAGATAAGCCTTCTCATCAACCTCGAAAGTCACAGCCTTATGTTTTCGGTCATATTGACTCTTTTGACGAGATTGGGCTGTTTTCAACTTTTCACGAATGATACGAACTTGTTCTTCTGCTTCCTGAATCATATCCGGGCCAAAGAATTGTCTTTCCCCGGTCTCTGACCAGTTAAGGGGTGTTCAACATCGTCGTCCATAGAGAACTTCAAAAGGGGCTTTACCCAAGCTAGATTGATAGCTGTTGTTGTAAGCGAATTCGGCAAATGGAAGGCACTTCTCCCAGTCCATTCCGAAAGAGATAACGGAGGCTCGAAGCATGTCTTCTAGAATCTGATTGACGCGTTCCACTTGACCACTCGACTGAGGGTGGAAAGCGGTGCTAAAGGAGAGACGGGTTCCCATAGCATTTTGGAAGCTTTCCCAGAATCGAGAGGTGAAAAGACTTCCTCGATCCGAGTTAATTTCCAAAGGAACACCATGGAGAGACACTATTCGGGAGATGTACAAATCTGCCAGCTGACTAGCGGTTATACTCTCACGAACAGGTAGGAAATGAGCTACTTTGGAAAGACGATCGACCACGACGAAAATAGCATTATTCCCTCTCTTGGTCCTGGGAAACCCGGTAATGAAATCCATACCAATTTTATCCCATTTCCATTCAGGAATAGCTAAAGGTTGAAGGGTGCCAGCAGGCCGTTGATGCTCTGCTTTTACACGATGACAGACGTCGCAGTTTGCAATATACTGAGCGATTTCTCTCTTCATCCTAGTCCACCAGAACCTCTGGCGTAGGTCCTGATACATTTTAGTACTACCGGGATGAATGGTGAGAGGAGATTCATGAGCTTCCTTAAGGATTAAACGCCTTAGGTTGCGCACTTTGGGAACCACTAGTCGATCCCCGAAGTATACTACCCCTTGATCATCAATGGAGAAACAATTCGCAATTCCTTTCTGAATGTTTCTCTTGATGCGGGAGATTCCCGGATCTACCTTCTGTGCTTTGATAATTTGATCCGTAAGGGTAGGTTTTTCCACCAAGGTGGAAAGAGAACCTTGAGGTATAATGTGAAGGTTAAGCTTCCGAAATTCCTCATGGAGAAGCGGTTGACTTTGTTGTAACATCAGGTTGTTACAATAAGATTTACGACTTAGCGCATCAGCCATGACGTTGGCTTTCCCTGGGGTGTAGGTTATTCCTAAGTCGAAGTCTGTGATCAATTCAACCCAACGTCTCTGCCTGAGATTCAAATCCGGTTGGGTGAAGATGTACTTCAGACTTTGGTGATCAGTGAATATTTCGCAACGATTACCGAGCAGGTAATGTCGCCAGGTCTTAAGTGCATAGACTACGGCTGCAAGTTCTAGATCATGAGTAGGATAATTCTCCTCATGTGGGTGCAATTGCCGTGAAGCGTAAGCAATTACGTGTCGATCTTGCATAAGAATGCAACCTAGTCCTTGTCGCGAGGCGTCGCAGTAGATAACAAAGTCCTTGGAGAAGTCTGGCGGTACCAGCACGGGAGCAGAGGTCAGGCGTCTTTTCAGTTCCTGGAAGCTGTGCTCACATTGTGGAGTCCATTCGAACTTCTTATCTTTCTTGAGGAGTTCGGTTAGAGGTTTAGCAACTTTGGAGAAGTTCTCGACAAAGCGACGGCAATAGCTCGCTAAGCCTAGAAAACTCCGAACTTGCTTGACCGATTCAGGCGGAGTCCAATCAAGAACGGCTTGAACTCGCTCAGGGTTAACAGCAATACCGTTACCAGATATTACATGACCTAGATAGGTCACTTCTGACAACCAGAATTCACATTTAGAAAATTTGGCATAAAGGCGATGCTCTCGAAGTTTCTTCAACACTAGCCTTAAATGTTCGGCATGTTCTTCCTCGTTCTTGGAGTAGATGAGTATATCATCGAGATAAACTACGACGAATTTATCCAGATACTCCATGAAGATTGAATTCATTAACCGAGAAAAAGTGGCTGGAGCGTTGGTTAAACCGAAGGACATGACGGTGTACTCGTATTGGCCATAACGAGTAACAAAGGCCGTTTTAGGAATGTCCCCGTTTTTGATTTTGATTTGATGGTAGCCCAACCTCAAATCCATCTTGGAGAAGACTGAGGATCCAGCGAGCTGATCATACAGGTCGTTGATCCTGGGAAGCGGGTATTTGTTTTTGATTGTGACCAAATTGACAGGTCGGTAATCTACAACCATCCGGTCCGTACCATCCTTCTTCTTGACGAATAGGACGGGGCAAGCCCACGGAGATGAACTAGGGCGGATGAAACCCTTTTTCAAGGACTCATCGAGTTGCTTCTTAAGCTCGGCTAGCTCTAAGGGTGCCATCTTATAAGGTCTTCTAGCAATCGGAACGGTTCCTGGAATGAGGTCTATTACGAACTCAACATCCCTGTCAGGTGGGACACCTGGCAATTCCTCTGGAAAGACATCCGGGAAGTCACAGACTATCGGCACGTCTTCAAGGTCTGGCAAAGGGCTGGCGTTAAGAGAATATAATTGTCGCTTGGCTATTCGGGTCAAGACATTAACTATCTTTCCCGAAGGATGGGTGAGTTGAACAGTCCTAGAGAAGCAATCAATTTTGGCTTGATGAGCTGACATCCAGTCCATACCCAGAATGATATTAATATCTGAAGATTTAAGGGCTATCAAAGATGCGAGGAAAACAAGTCTGTCGACTTGGATTTCATTTCCATAACTTACCCTAGAGGTCTGCCATCTAGAACCAGGAGTAGAAATTTCCATAGTGGACGGCAAGTCACAGAATGCAACGTTATGCAAACGAGCATAATTTTCGGATATAAAAGAATGAGAGGCTCCTGTATCGAAAAGAACAGATGCCGGGTGGCAATTAACAAGAAGCGTACCGAGAACGACATTGGGGTCCTCTTGAGCTTCTTCGGCAGAGATACAGTTGACATGGCCACGTGTAGCGGTGACCGGTTTAGCATGAAACACCTTCCCTGTCGGCTTGCCACGGCCAACAGCTTTAGCAGATTGATTGGGGTTGGTCTGGGGACACTCACGCATATAGTGACCAGATTCCCCACACTTGAAACAAGTCACGGAACTGGTACGTGGAGGAGCATTATTGGTTGGACCCCCATAGGGCTTGGCCGGTGCAGACTGTTGAACAGGGCGAGGCACCTGGAAGGATGGCCTCGGTGTGAATCTGGGTGGCAGGGCGGTGTTGGGTACCCACACGCGGCGCTTCTGAGGACCAGCACCGGATGAGGAACCCATGTCACGTCCATGCTTGCGTGTTGCGTCATAGTCAGTCTGACCCGTTTCAGCACTGATGGCTTTGTTGACAAGTTTCGAAAAAGATGTGCACTCATGCAGACGGAGGTCGCGGCGAAGCTCAGGACTAAGGCCCTTACGGAACCTTGCTTGCTTCTTGGCGTCAGTAGACACTTCCTCAGTTGCATATCGTGCAAGATTACCAAACTCCCTGCTGTAAGCATCCACAGAAAGTCGGCCTTGGGTGAAACTGCAAAATTCTTCACGTTTACGGTCCATGAGACCCTCCGGAATGTGATGTTCACGGAAAGCCTCGCTGAACTCAGCCCAAGTTGTGACATGGCCCGCTGGGCGCATAGCTCCATAATTCTCCCACCATAGACTGGCGGGACCTTCAAGATGATATGCAGCAAAGGTGACCTTGTCAGCCTCCGCTACCAGTGCGGAACGCAGTTTGTGAGAGATACTGCGAAGCCAGTCATCAGCGTCGATAGGCTCGACGGAGTGGTGGAACGTGGGTGGATGCAATTTGATAAAATCACTGAGTGACACCACGTTAGCCCTCTGATGGTGTGCTGTATTCTGTTCAATACGCTCCAATAAACGGTTTGTCTCCCGCTTGTTTCTCTCAGCTTCCATCATAACCTCGGCTAGTGAAGGAGGATGAGGCAGACTTTCATTCCTGGCTTCACTGCCTTCGGCCTGCTCTTGGGAAGCAGGGTTAGCGCGCGTGTTGACCATCCTAGGTAAACAAGACAATGATTTAGTCAGAATGATAAAATTCCGACATAGGATACATAATGTAAGGAATAACTTGGAATGCAAGATGATCATCCGTATGACATGGTAGATACAGAAACTGCTTCTTTTATTCCATCGTCATACACACCATACAAGGTTTAGTACAAGACCAAACAAAGTACTATTACGGTGAGAAAAAGGATTACATCTCATCGGAGGCATTCCAAGCTCCTATACATTATTTTTCTACACCTCCGGAAAGAGTACAAACTAGGTCATATCCCACGAGTCACGCGGGACGATAGACGACACAGCTAGTGCGAACTAGGGATACTATCCCTAACTCAGACCGATCCGTAGTAGTCCTCATAGAAGTCACCTCCATAGCCTGGAAGTTCAACATGATCATCCGGAAACAGACGGTCTCGCGGAGCTTGTGGACCATAGGGGCTAGGATGAGGTCTTGGACCAACAAACGGTGGCCTGCGGGGACCGCGAGGTGGGGTGATGCCTCCTACATCACGCCAAACCATCACGTCTGGCAGAGCAGATCTCACAGGATAGAGATCGCGCATATCTGAGAATCCAGCTTGTACCGCCGGTGCGAACCGAGTCAAAGTGGCCCAGTGGTCAGCACAGGTATTGAAGAGCTCTAACCTTAAGGCCCGATTTTCACGGTCCTTATCCTCGAGCATCTCAGCAGTGGTGCGAGTCCGTGAATCCTCCTGAGTGGAGTCAGCATAGATAGCCTGGAGATACCCTTGTGCCCCCGGAAGCGATCCTGGCATATATCGGAAATCAGAGTCCCGAAATAAACCAGATCTGACTCGCATAATGGTCATCATAGAGTAGGCGGCGTCCTGCACAGCCATCTCAATAGTAACCCCGAGTCCATAAGAACAGTGAAGAGGCTCGGTGGATCCAGGATAAGATGGAAATATCCTGACAGTGCAGAGATACTGGCTTTGATTAAAATCTCGGAATTGCTCTTCGACCGTGTACTCAGGATACCAGCGGTATCCAGCCTCAGTCATTACCCTGACCAACTTAGCAGTATGGCCGGGTACATCTAGGCATCGAGTCAGGCGAACCACTTGATTGAGGTCGCGAGTGGCCATCTGAAAGCATAATCATAATGCAAAGGCATTAGAATTTCTAGCAAAATTTCGGCAGCATAACAGCTGTAAATGCTCAAGAACGATTTTGAGACATTTGACAAAGGATTTCGTACACACTCAACATCATCATATCAAAGTTCTGAAACCATTATGGCAACATAATGTGGTAGTAGAACTGAACTAGGCTTGTATCCATCAAACTTATAAGGTACTACTGATTAGTAACTCGTGATCCTAATAGAGAGAACAGATCCTAATTCCTTAACCCCCGGTGGAAGAATGGACTGACTCAGATCAGAATGTCATAAGATAGAGGAGTAAAAGAGCCTTATGTTCCAACCCACAAACAATTCCCCTACATATAACTAAAGAATTTCTAGACTCAACATCGACCAGTTTGGCTTGGAGAACCTACAGGCAGTCCGGCTCTGATGCCAACGCTGTCAGGACCCCGACTCGATGTCACATCGATCTAGCTGGTAACACCTCATATCACTTTGCGGCCTCACGCACGGTATCCCCACGGGTGTCGTCTTACCTTTTTCCCGGGACCGTTTGCGCCTTTTGGCTCACGTATATGATAGTGTCGCTAGCATCCATATGATAAAGAGCCCGGGCTGACATGACTAGTCGTAAACCCAAAGTGGCACAGACTTACAGGGACAGGCATCCATGACCCAGCTTCGAACGTGTCGGTCATCAGCAAGTGGGTCCGGGCTGTAGCACTGGGCTAGCAGGACTCCGGTAAACCGGGCTGTAGCGGGCTAACAGGACTCCGGTACTCAAAGCGTGACATTTCCCCAAAGGGACAGACACAGGAACGAAGAAGGACACATGCCGGCCAGCCTAAGTGTTCCAGAGCAGTAGCAAGCTACCATGGCTCAGCGGTAACACTAGGAGACATTTCCCGGTAAGCGAGGCTACTAAAGATAAACAACTAGATAGTCAGATCCCACACATACCAAGCATTTCAATCATACACACAATATGCTCGATATGTGCAAATACAAGGAAGCATCACAACATGACTCTATGACACAAGTACTTTATTTAAGGCCCAGGGAGCCATACATAACATTCACAAAGGTACGGGTCTCACGACCCAACATACAAGTCATACAATCATACAAGCCAGCAGCGGAAGTACATTGTCTGGGTACAGACAACTAGTGAAATAAAAGGGGCTTGGAAAGCCTAGCTATACTACGTGGTCCATCACAAGCTCAGGGTCACCACCTGGGTCTTTAGCCTACTCGTTGATGTCAACGTCTACATAGAACCCATCAGAAGGGGTTGCAGCGTCTTCTGTAAAAATGTAGATTATAGCAACATGAGTACAAAGGTACTCAGCAAGACTTACATCAGATCCTACATACATGCATATTATCAAGAAGGGTTGGTGGAGTTATTGCAGCAAGCCAGCTTTGACTCTTGGCTAGACTATCCTACGATACTCCAACTTGAAATGTTTTGCGCACACGAGTCCACTACTCACCACTTCAATACACTACCGAGGATCCACCTCCGTTTTCCTACGGAAGAGCCATCCTCGGCACTCACACTTATCTTGAGGCTTTTAGTAGTTTCCATTTACTTGTCTATGAACTGTATAGGCAACCAAGTAGTCCTTTACCGCGGACGCGGCTATTCGAATAGATCATGTTAACCCTGCAGGGGTGTACTTCTTCATACACGCTCTCACCACTTACCGTCGTTTACACGACATGTACTCGGCAACCTTCAAGCGGAAGCCCAACGTGGGTGTCGGCCACGACCTACCTAATCACCTAAGCCTCCAGTCCAGGTTTATCGCCTATTCAGGTTCCATCCGCAGGGAGTCCGGCCGAGGTTTCCCATACGGCCCCGAACGATGTGAACAGGGTTCCCGAGATACCTAACGGGTATTCGGTACACCCGGCCACGTACCTACTGCATCACAGCCCACCCCTACGGTTAGCGCTGTCCACGGCCTCCAGTAGGCTACAAACACCAGAAACTACTTGCAACTCCTGGATGGAGAACTAGGGTGAATAAGAAGCCGAGAGGGTCCATTGGTTTCGGGCCCAATGCATGGTAGTAGCTGATTCTTAAATCACACATACAGATCTCAGTGCTTAAGGTCGGCTTCAATGAAACAACCCACCATGTACTCCTACATGGCCTCTCATCGATACCTTTACCAAATCGTGTTCACCACACCACTCTCATTACCGACATTAACATTTCACTCTAGCCCATCACCCAGATGAACCAGACCTGACACGACTCTAAGCATAGCAGGCATAGCAAGGTAGGAACAACACATACATATGGCTCAATCAACTCCTACACATGCTAGTGGGTTTCATCTAGTTACTGTGGCAATGACAGGTCATGCAGAGGAAATGGGTTCAACTACCGTAGCACACAGCAGTTTGAATCGCGTTGTCTTAATGCAGTAAAAGAGAGCAGGAGCGAGAACATGGGATTGTATCGATATGATCAAATGGTTGGTTGCTTGCCTGATGGTTCGATGCACGAATACGGTTCTTCGTTAGGGTGATCACGGTACTCCTCGGAGACAGATCCTGTCGCAAAGGACATCGATACACAAGCATCACCAAACAATGTGCAACAATATGATGCATGCATGAAACATGGCAATATGAGTGTGTTGGGCTAATGCAACTAAAACCAGAAGGGTTTGAATAAATTTGAATCAAAGATTCAAATTTCAAACTCAAACATGGCCTTTTTAAGTGTTTTTCCTTATTCTGTTTATAACATCAATTTAACGTGTTTGATCATGCATGAAAATAGTACAGATGGATAGATTGGATTTTTCTGATCATTTTTCATATATAATTTGTCCAATTTGGAGTTACAGAATAAAAGTTATGAATTTTTGAAGTTTAAATAATATTCTGGAATTTCCTGATTTAATTTAAATCCAGAAAATCAATTACTGCGTCAGCCTGACGTCAGTGTGACGTCAGCAGGTCAACGGAACAGGTCTGGGTCAAACCTGACAGTGGGTCCCGCATGTCAGGGTGATTATTTTAATTAAAATTTAATTAAAACTAATCCTGTTTAATTAGCAGGGCTGGGCCCCACCTGTCATTGACTCAGGGGAGTCAACCAGGGCCCACCCGTGGTCAAAGTCAAAGCCGGCTGCCGGCGTTTAGTCGCCGGCGAGCCCGACGCGGCGGCGGAAGTGGTTTTGGTCATTTCGGCCACCAAAGGGGCCGCGGAGACCACCGGAGTGGAGCTGAGGACAACCCGCAGCTCTTGGCGGAGTCCGTTGGGGTCGGGGTGGCTGGAGTCGACGCCGGCGACGACTTTGGCGGCCACCGAGGTTCGGTCGGAGGTGAACTTGGTGCTAGAGGGTTCGGTGAGGCTCGTGGAGTGGCTAGCTAGGTGCTGTGGGACGCGGTGAGCAAGATGGACACCATCTTGTGGCCGGAGGATGACCGGGAGCACGTCGGCGACGAGGTCCACGGCGGTGGGTGCGGTTGAGCTCCGGGAGGTTGCTACACGGCTCGGGAGCAAGAACGGAAGGGAGGGGAAGATAGCTAAGCTCACAGTGAGTGCGACGGAGTCCCTGGTGCGGCCGGAGATGGACCGGAGCGACGATGGCGTTGAAGGGGATCTCCGGCGACGGTGAGCTCGGGGGAGGTCGGTGCGGTGGTCTCGGGCGTTGCGAGCGCTCGGGGCTCGGCTGCTCGATGAAGTGGACAGCGGCGGAGCTCCTGGACACGGTGAGACGGCGTGGGGTGGTCGGAGGGCGTGGCTACGGCGAGGGGGTGGCGGCGATGGCGTCGGCCATGGCTGGGGCGTGCGAGGGGGAGGAGCTGGAGAGGAGAGGGGGTGTCTGGGGGGTTCGGGGGAGAGAGAGAGGCCGATCCACGGCGTTAGCCGGGCGAGGGAGGCGGCGAGGCGGCGAGCAGCTGCGTGGCGAGCTGCGGTGCCGCCGCCGAGCACCTTGGCTGCCTGCCTGGCGAGCCAAGCAGCTCGCTGGAGCGGTGGCCGGGCTGGGCCGGCCAGGTGGGCTGGCTGGTGGGCCGGCGGTGGCGCCAGGTAAGTTTTCCCCTTATTTTCTGTTTCTGTTTTTATTTAATATATCTGCAACTTTGTTGAATTAAATAAAATACCTAGGCAAGTTCAAAAATCACCAAACTATTCCTGGCCCATAGTTGGATTATTTCCAACATGAAACATTTTAGTTTGGAGATATTTGAGCATTTAAATATTTTATATTATTTTAAATGCCCAAATTCAAATATTTATGATTTAATTCAAAAACCCTAGGATGGCCTAGGAAAATGTGCACCACTTTTGGCAGAGGTTCTGAACCAAGACAAAAATGATGGGCATTTTAGAAGGGCATTTCAGGTTCATTGAAAAATTATTTTAGTAACCCTAGTTGGTTTCAGAGGGGACTGGGGGTTCTGTCATCCCCATTTCAAGTTTCTGATGAAAGAGTAAACATGATGCAACACTCTAATGCATGACTAGCTAGGGTGTGACATGGACATAGCCCAAGAGCGGTTACCCAACTGTCCTTGACCATGGACATGGCTATTCGAATAGTTTTACACTCTGCAGAGGTTGCACACTTGACGCAGAAGATCCGGGGAACTTCCGTGTCATTCACGACCCGCGGTACCTCAAGTACCCGAGGTAAGCACCCGATCACTATCTTTCCCTAGACAACACTAACATAGAGTCCACTTGATTGTAGTAACCCCCGTGCCCAACATTTCACATCTTAAAATTGAGGAGCCTCGCTCCCATATTCATCACATACCACAAGCACGGGGTACCAACAGTGTGTCCGTTGCCCTGTGAAAACAGTCATGGCCGCCCTACCTGGCATGACCCCGTCCCGAGAGAGCGCAAAAACAACTCTCTCGTCACTAGTAATGCGGGCTCCAAGCTAGTATCGGCCTAGGTAATAAATAATGCCCTTTCCCATATAATGGTAGAGTGGTTGCGCATGTAAGGTTGGAATAACGGTCGCAACTTAAACTAATCCGTTTTGAAAACAACACACACACTTGCCTCGGTACACCACTTCATCATCAAGTGGTTACCCAACTCATTATCTCCCTTGTGCATAAGTGGCACCCGGCGGGGTTTTCGAAAAGTCTTTTGAAGATACTTTGTCTCCATCACCATGCATATTCCCGTCCCTTTTTGCGTAGCAACTACTTTAGCATCCTATCTATCCCCACCGGCATAACCCTCATAAGAAGGTAGGGTCATGCACAATTCAAGTATTAATGAGGAAGTAACGGTGGGAAACCACCCCATGTGGTCACCACAGTATCATGTCTCCGATGCAAGCAATAAAAGTGCTATATGACATGCATAAAAAGGGTTTCATGGACATGGTCAAAGGGCTGCTTGCCTGGCTCTGCAAGGTCTTCTGGGTCTTCAAAGTCTTCTGGTCCAACTCCTTTGTCAGCAACGCAATCTATCGTCGCAAAATAATAACAGGAAAAATAAGGCAATAATAAAGCAGAAAAACCAAAGTGCTCAGAAAAATGTCAACTCATTTTTGTTAAATACTAGGGTGAAAGCAAAAAAGGGGAAAATTACTAGTTTTACATTTGGATTCATGGAAACCGTCCTAGGAATTTTAAATGATAGGCATAAATGCTCAAATTCAAATTTAAATTTGAATAGTGAAGAAAAGTTGGTTTGATAAGAGTGAAAACTGCACCAATAAATAGGTGGGATTATTACAAGAATTTAGGAGTTGGAATTATTGCATTTGGATTATTATTTAATCCTGTGGAATTTTTGGAAAAGTTATAGAAAAAGAAAAGGAAAAAGGCCACTGTACAACTGGGCCTATTCGGCCACAGTGCAACAGGCCCAGGGGGAATCCAGCCCGCGCAAGGCTGCCACACCGAAGGCGTATTTGGGAAATACGCCTCCAGCCGACGCAGCGAACCGGTGCGCGTGCGTGTTTTTAAACTTGACGGGTGAGGCCCACCCGTCAGAGTGTGAGGCTGACCGACGGGCCCCACGGCTGTCGTCTTCAACCTCGGGCTAGAGAGGGAGGCGAGCTCACCAGCGTCGCTATGGTCGACGGCGAGGCGATCCGAGGGCACTGGCGTGCTCAGAGCGGAGTAGCCATTCGGGTGGAGGTGGAGGTAGTCGCCGGAGTGTAGGGGTTCACCGGCGACGAGGAAACCGGCGGAAGAGTTTCGGGAGGCGGCGGTTCCGGCCGTTTCCGGCTGCAAAAGAAGCTGGGAGGAAAGGGGAAATGATCATGAGTCGCGGAGGTTCCAGATTGAGGAAGAGGAGAAGTGGAGAGGGCCTGTACCCTGAGATCGATGGCGACAAGAGGCGGCGAAGCTCGAGCTCGGGTGCTCCTGGAGGAGAGTGGAGGGCACAGGGGGCCGATTGGAGTAGGTAGGAGCGGGTGGTGGTGAGGGAGAGGCTCTGGGAGGCCCTTAAATAGGCGAATGGCGGGGTGCCGTGGACCCATGCGCCGGTGAGCTCCTGCTCGTCACCACAAGGCTCGGGAGGAGCTGGCGCCGTGTCTGGGGTGTTGCTGGGCGTGGACTACGCCGAGGGGAGCTAAGGGAGAGAGCGGGGCAAGGCCAGAGATGCTGCGCGTGTGAGGCCACTCATTGGAGCCCTCGGGCGGCCGGTGCACATGCGAGGAGGGGCAGCAGGTGGGAGAAGGAGGAAGGGGACAGGGGTTTAGCGTGATGCATATGCCAAGGCACATCGTCGTGCGCGCAGGGGAGGCCCGAGGTGGCCGGGAGTGGTTGGCAGGGGGCGGCTATAGTGCGGGAGCGCACTGTAGCACGCTCCAGAACGCCCAAATGGCCGGCATGGCTATTTTTTATGCAATGTGGGTGCGGCCAAAGGTGTCTGGTGGCTCTAGGGGGAAGTAAAGAAGTGGGATATGGCCTTGGATGCCCTGGGTAGCCAGTAGGAGAAGAGAGAGGTAGAAGAAGAGGAAGAGAGGGGCAGTCCAAGGAGGTAAATGGGGGTATTCTACCCCTCAATCATTGAGCAATGGCCAGGCGAAAGTTACTGGAGGTATAAGAGGGTCAGTAGTAGCTGTGGTAAAAAAGTTGAGGCCATGGAGATTAGTGGAAGAGGTCAAAAATGGAATTTTGGTAAAGTGGCAGAAGGTGTTTGATGCTTGTATGGGTAAGAAAATGAAATCCATTTGGCATGAGACTCCACAGGGTAAAATGGCACATATAATTAGGTCTTTCCACCAATTTTGAGCTCATTTGGGCAAAGTTGCCAATGCAACTTTTGTAAACCCTAGAAATCAACAGAAATGCATTTACCAAGATGTAGTCATGCAAAACCATTACCCTTGATGCACCACTTGGTGTAGTGTCATAATTTGGGCTTTTTAGCATGACCACAAAGTTTGGGGGCATTTGGAATAATTTCGCAATGTAAAGTTGTTCAAACTTCAATCTGGACACAAAAGGTTTTTGGGCACTTTGGTGAACCAAAATAGTTTTGATTGAGTTGAAACATTTCAAGGTCATCATATTATGCATATGTGACTTGCTTGCATTTTCCTAGATTTATTGCAAAATATTTCATGTAGAAATATTTCAAATCCTTGAAATGGGCATAAATGGTTTTGGGAGATTTTGTCCAATATTTTGAACATGACCATGTGTTGAAACTCTTATATATGGAAAATATATGTCCACTGAGTTCCCCTGATTTTTTTCAAACATTTTTTAAACAATAAAATAATTTTTCACTATTAAAGACCATTTCCGGCCTTAAGAAAAAGCTTTTAAATAAAATAGGAAAATGACTTTTAAAATTATATTTTTGTGGTTTATGGGAGTCCTATCTCTAATAAGATTCAAATATACCTTTTGAAAGATTTTTGACAACCCAAATCAAGAACTTGCAGTGTAAACCTCAATTTAGGGGGTTTTGGAAAACTAATTTTAGAAAATACTTTTTGGCCAAATTATTTTTGTAAGAAAATACTATATTGCTTTATACACATGGCATGATCATTGGGCAGAAGCTTGGGGCAAGGAGATGAGGTATAGAAGGTGGAGTTGTGTGGACTTTAAAGAGCACTTGAAAAACACAGAGAGAAAACCATCTCCAAATAAAAAGCCAAATAATGCAAAAAAATTTGTCAAACCACACTTTATCATGATTTATTAGCTTAAGTGTTGTGGCATGAAAATCAGGGTGTGACACCGGATCACTAGCCAGAGTGATGATTCCATTGGGCCCGAGCATTTTGAGCTTCATGTACCCGTAATGGGGTATAGCTTGGAAGATCGTGAATGCCTCCCGCCCTAAAAGGGCGTGGTATCCGCTACTGAATGGGGCCACATGGAATGTGATTTCTTCGGACCTATAATTCTCTGGCGTGCCGAATACCACATCTAGTGTGATTTTTCCCGCACATCGTGCCTCCCGACTAGGGATGATTCCTCTGAAGGTCGTGCTGCTTTGCTCAATGCAGCTCTTGTCTATTTCCATTTTGCTAAGAGTTTCCTCGTATATGAGGTTTAATCCGGTGCCACCGTCCATGAGCACTTTAGTAAGCCGGAAGCCGTCCACAATTATACTAAGGACCAAAGCGGTTGGTGCTCAGGCTGTTCGGAATTGAGGTTCGTCATTGGCATTGAAGGTTATGGCCATGTCATTCCATGGATTTATTGCCACAACAAGGCAGACTTCGGCAAGGCTACGGAGTGTTTGCTTGTGCCTATTATTTGAGGCGAAGGTCTCGAAGACTGTTAATACTATATTGTTATTTTCCGAGGGATGGTACTCTGTTGTATTCTTGATGAGGATATCCTCGCCGCTCTTGGCCACCTGCCGGAGTATCCAACATGCTCTAAGGCTGTGTGTTGGCATGGTATCTGCTGTACTATGAATTTTGCATGGCCCATTGAGCCATCCCTCCAATACAGTTCTACGCCCTGTAGTGGGCTTTTGTTTCTTTGTAATTTGCTCCAGTGACTTACGAGAGTACACCCTTTTAATTCGGACGGGGGGGTTAGTGAGAGCCGGAGGGTCCCAGAATTTGGTTTGGGTTTTCCAAGCGCTTTCTATCGCATAGTACTTCCATACTATGTCCGCTAAGTCAGCAAAGTGTGCTATGTCACGGTGGCTTATGGTGTTGAGGATTCCCTTGTCCGTGCAATTTTTGCAAAAGAATGAAATCGTGTCTTCCTCGCGACAGTCCTTGACCTTGCTCATTACAAGAGCAATCTGGCCCAGTAGTGATGTACTGTCTCTTGGGGCTCTTGTCTAATGTGGGAAAGATCACTTGAGTCTGGGTGGGTGGGTAGATTTAGGTCCAAAACCTGACCCGGTCTGAGACCCAGGGGCGGAGGAGTTTCCGAGCTTGGCAGTTCGGACTCCGGGATGTTGCCCAATAGTTCTAGACCGCTGTCTGATTCTAGGTTCGAAGCTTCGGCCATGTACTCCCGTGGACGGGTATCCGGCTCGGAGAGCTCGGGAATCCGAACATAGTTTGTCCTCAAAATAGAGGAAGAATTTCTACATTGCTCCTGCACCAGCGCTATCTGATGGGTGACCAGTGGAGAGTTAATCTCCCTTTGGTCGGGTTTAAGCCCAATCCGATCATAGTCTATTGCGACTCCCAGGGTAGCCATGCGATCCAAGAGCTCGTTCGGGGAAGAGAGCTCTATTGGATCCATCTGCTCGACGAATCCCGAGCCGACGTGGAGGCTGTTTTTGATGACCCAAGAAGTCATCGTCGGCACTACGGCCGAACGGGCGGTCATGACGAAGCCGCCTAGTTGGAGAGTTTGGCCTAAGCCAGGGCACCCCCAAGGTAATGTTGTCCTTGACAACAAGACGAGCCATCAAGCCTTATCGTGCCGGCACAGTGGAACTCTCAATGAAAGCACCAATGTTGGTGTCAAAACCAATGGATCTCAGGTAGGGTGTCCCGAACTGTGCGTCTAAGGCGGATGGTAACAGGAGGCAGGGGACACAATGTCTACCCAGGTTCGGGCCCTCTCGATGGAGGTAATACCCTACTTCCTGCTTGATTGATCTTGATGATATGAGTATTACAAGAGTTGATCTACCACTCGTAGAGGCTAAACCCTAGAAGCTAGCCTATGATTATGATTGTTGTTGTCCTACGGACTAAACCTTCCGATTTATATAGACACCGGAGGGGCTAGGGTTACACAGAATCGGTTACAAGGGAGGAGATCTACATAGCCGAATTGCCAAGCTTGCCTTCCACGCAAAGGAGAGTCCCACCCGGACACGGGACGAAGTCTTTAATCTTGTATCTTCATAGTCCAACAGTCCGACCAAAGTATATAGTCCGGTAGTCCGAGGACCCCCTAATCCAGGACTCCCTCAGCAAGATCCACCGCACCAAGGGCCATGACCTCCAGAATTGCCAGCAAGTTGAGCTTCTTGCAGAGAAGCAGAAAGCTGAGTATGAGAGGCGCAATAAGCAGAAGGGCCAGGATGGTGCTGAGGCGTCCGGCAAGAAGCATGGCAGTCGAGGAGGTCGCCGCGACAAAGATAATCAACAAGAGAGGCCCGCTCAGGGCCACGACAAGAAGGAGGGAGATTATGATCATGATGAGGACGACGAGTCCAGCGAGCACGAGTTCCAGAAAGTTATGGAAGCCATGTGCGTCGACGGTGGCACCTCGTTGCACACCTCTCACCGCCAACTGAAGTAGTGGGCGCATGAAGTCACTGCGTCAGAGCTATCATTCGATGCCCAGAGGCCACTGAAGTGGTCCAACATGCCTATCATTTTTGACACCGAGGATCACCCTGATCACACAACTGCGGTCGGGTGTTTCCCGTTGTTGGTCTCACCAACAATACGCAACCTCAAGGTGACGAAAGTGCTAGTTGATGGTGGGGCCGTTCTGAACTTGATCTCGCCCGGTATGATCGAGAGGCTGCAAATCCCTGATGGGGATCTCGAGAAGACGGGCACGTTTCAAGGGGTCAACCCGGGGAGGAGTCAGCCGAAGGGTAAGATCATGTTGCCCGTTACATTTGGGGGCGAGCTAAACTATAGGACGTAGAAGATTGTTTTTGATGTCGCCAAGATCCCCTTGCCCTATAATGGGATCCTCGGCTGCCCAGCCCTGGCCAAGTTAATGGCGGCATCACATTACGCCTACAACACGTTGAAGATGCCCGGGCCAATGAGCATCATCACCATCCCCTCCGACAAGAAAGACGCGCTCATCTGCGCCGACCAACTGTACCGGGAGGCAGTTGTAGTAGCTGCAGCCAAGGCACTTGTTCCTACCGCTGAGACCCCTAGAGGGAAGAAAACTGGCAAGGCCTCTGCCCCTGCCGGGAAGGCCCCTTCCGACAAGACTTCTGACCCCAGGAAGGACTCCTGCACCCCCTCCGGCAAACACGCTTCTTCGGAGCATCGCGTTCCCATTGAGGACGTGCCAGAGAGCTCCGCCAGCGGGAGCAAGAAGTCCAAGGAGGCCCCACCAGAAACCAAGAAGGTGACACGGGTGGAGCTTTTACCATAAGCTCCACCCTTGACAGTAAATAGGAAAGCGCGCTCGTCGCCTTCCTGCAGGCGAATGTTGACGTGTTTGCATGGCACGCATCCGACATCCCCGGCATTCCTAGGGAGGTGATTGAGCACCACCGTGCTGTCTATCCCCATGCGCGACCCGTCAAGCAGAAGGTCAAGAAGCAAGCTTTGGAGCGACAAGAGTTCATCATTGAGGAGAGCAGGACGTTGGAGGCGGCTGGCTTGGTCAGAGGAGTGCTCCACCCCACGTGGTTGGCCAACCTAGTGGTAGTGCATAAGACAAATGGGAAATGGAGGCTGTGTATCGACTATACAGATATCAATAAAGCCTGCCCAAAGGATCCTTTCCCTCTTCCACGCATTGACCAGATAGTGGACTCCACTACCGGGTGTGACCTGTTGTCATTCCTCGACGCCTACTCAGGATACCACTAGATCTTCATGATGAAGGAAGACGAGCAAAAGACTGCGTTCATCACCCCGTGTGGTACGTACTGTTTTGTACGAATGCCTTTCGGGTTGTAAAGCGCCGGTTCGACATTTGCCCGAGCAGTCCAAATTGGTTTTGAGCCCCAGCTACATAGAAATATGGAAGCTTATATGGATGATATAGTGGTCAAAACCAATGAGAGGACCACGCACGTGCATAACCTGAAGGAAACATTTGCAAACCTGCGCAAGATCAACCTCAAGCTCAACCCAGAGAAGTGTGTATTCGGCGTCCCATCCGGCAAACTTCTTGGGTTCTTTGTGTCTCAACGTGGAATCTAAGCAAATCCTGACATGATCAAAGTGATTGAGTAGATTGAGGTGCCAAAACGAGTCAAAGACGTCTGTAGGCTCGCCGGCTGCGTTGCTGCTTTAAGTAGGTTCATCTCCAACTCTACTGAGCACGCCCTCCCCTTTTTCAGTGTTTTGAAAAAGGCGGGTCCAACGAATGGACTCTGGAGGCAGAGGCAGCACTACAAGGTTTGAAGAGGCACCTCTCCTCCACGCCAATACTATCGCGCCTAAGCCGCAAGAGCCGTTGCTGCTACATCTAGCAGCGACGAATCAAGTGGTTAGTGCAGCACTAGTGGCACAGAGAGAACTTGAGGAAGAAAGAGCGGCGGCAGCGATGCCGTCGGATGATGGGTCGGAGCATTCCCCAGCAAGGCCTGGTTCCGGCAAGGCAAAGTCTATGGAAGTGGGTGAAGTCGAGCAGAAGAAGAAGGTGGTGCAGTACCCGGTTTATTTCGTTAGTTCCCTCTTGCAGGGGGCTAGATCAAGATATTCTGGTATGCAGAACCTACTTTTCGGCCTCCTTATGGCCTCGAGAAAGTTGTGTCACTATTTCCAAGCGCATGAGATCACCGTTGTCACCTGCCTCCCTTTGCAACGAATCTTGCACAATCCAGATGCAACTTGGAGGATTGTGGAGTGGGCACTGGAACTATCAAGCTTTGGCCTCAAGTTTGAAAGTACTTCAATGATCAAGAGCCGAGCCTTGGTAGAGTTCATAGCAGAATGGACCTGAACGCCCGACGAAGAGATTCAAGATACCACCCTTCCTAACAAGGAGACGTGCCGAGATTGGATTATTTACTTTGATGGAGCTTTCTCGCTGCAAGGTGCTGGTGCCGGCGTGCTACTCGTCGTACCCATTGGAGAGAGCCTCAAGTACATACTCCAGATGCACTTTCCTCGGGAAAATCAACAAACAACACCACAAAGTATGAGAGATTTCTTCTGGTCTCAGGATCGCGGCAGACCTCGAAATTAGGAAGCTCATCATTAGAGCTGATTCGCAGGTTGTCGTCAAGCAAGTTAACAAGGATTACCAGAGCCTGTTGACGGAGGCCTATGTGGATGAACTAAGGAAGTTGGAGTAGCGTTTTGATGGTTTACAAGCAGAGCATGTTCCCTGAGCAGAGAATAGCATTGCCGATGACCTGTCGAAACGCGCTGCCCTCAAGTTGCCTGTGGAACCAGGTACCTTTGTGCTTCAATTAACCCAGACATCCGTTGAGCCATCGACGGTACAAAACGAGCGAAGGAAGGCGGGCCCCGACAAGTACTTTCCCGCTGAGCTCCCAGGAGCCGCCAGCAAGGAAGTTGCCGGGTCCCCCAAGCTTGCCGGGGAGCAGCAACCTCCAGCTGGGCTCCAAGCCCTGACCATAGAGGCATCTGCTCCTACGACCGAAGATGAGCCTTTAGTCTTTGCCGTCGAGCCCCAGGCTTCGGCATGGGCGCAACGCACTGTCCGTTTCCTCCAAACAGGGAACTCCCTGAGGAACAGGAAGAGGCAGAGAAAGTAGCCTGTCAGTCCAGCATGTACCAGTTTGTGGATGATGCCCTATACAGAAGGAGACCAAACAGCGTGAAACTGAAGTGCATTCCTCAAGAGGATGGACTGGAGCTATTGGCAGGGATACATGGAGGCATTTGTGGCTCCCACATAGGGTCAAGATCCCTTGTGGGAAAAGCGTTCCGGCAAGGTTTCTTCTGGCCCACCGCTCTCCAGGATGCAACTACGCTAGTAACCAAGTGTGAAGCGTGCCAGTTCCATTCAAAGAAGCTTCATCAGCTAGCCCAAGCCCTTCAAACAATCCCTCTTTCCTGGCCATTTTTGGTCTGGGGGCTCGACATACTGGGCCCCTTTCCTCGTGCTGTCGGGGGCTTTGAGTACTTGTACGTCGCGATCGACAAGTTCACAAAGTGGCCAGAAGTGGAACCGTGTGAGAAAGGTGACAACACAATTAGCCATCAAGTTCTTCAAGGGGATAATCTGCCGTTTTGGTGTGCCGAATAGAGTCATCACTGACAATGGCACACAGTTCACGAGCCGCACAATCATGCAGTATATCCAAGACCTCGGTGGCAAGGTTTGTTTTGCTTCTTTTTCTCATCCCAGAAGTAACGACCAGGTTGAGAGGGCGAATGCAGACAGGTTGCGAGGCCTCAAGACCAGAAATTTTGACAGGCTACACAAGTGCGGAAGGCGCCATATTGATGAGTTGCCAATGGTTCTTTGGTCGATCAAAATGACACCAAATCGAGCCACTGGCGAGGCACCCTTTGCCCTGGTATACGGGGAAGAAGCAGTTCTCCTCACGGAACTCATATACAGGTCACCTCGAGTGCTCGCTTATGATGAGCTTGAGAAAGAGCGGTTGTGCCAAGATGATGTGACGCTCCTTGCGGAAGATCGTCTTTGGGCTGCTGTGCGAGCCACATGCTACCAACAAGCCTTGCCGCTATCATAGCCGCAAGGTTCATGCCCGAAGCCTTGAGGAAGGCGACCTTGTTCTTCTGCGAATCCAATTCTCCAAGAGTTCAAACAAGTTGACGCCAAACTGTGAAGGCCCTTATCGGGTAATACGAGTCACCAGGCCCGGCGCAGTCCGCCTGGAGACCAAAGATGGCATTCCAGTGAGCAATTCCTGGAATATTGAACATCTTCGCAAGTTTTACCACTAAGGCGTGGTCGTCGGGGCCCCTTTATACTAGCCTTGCCGGCAAGGCATGTAACCCTATGTACAATGCTAGGCGTAGACCCTGTGCGTAGTCAGGGAAAGATAACGCTTAGTATGTATGATTTCCCATTGATTTCCATGTTTATGTGTATACGTATATGCATGCTTGTCCAGGATATTGTACTACTTTTTGATTCCAACAAATGTTAATGGACCACCAAGGTTCCATGCTCCTGCCCTCTCTTTTTCCAGCCGCGGCAAGGACACTCGATCCCGCCAGGGACCCGACTCCGGCAAGAAGTTGAGAAGACGGCCTGCCCGCGGTGATTCCCGGCAAACCAAACAGATAAATTTCACCTCTTGCCCATTCCTGTTCGTAACCTGTGACTTGTGCATTATAAATCCTCCCCACTCTCTATTAAACTTAGGTGCTCCCATCCCTGACCCGAACGTTGCTTCGGTCAGAATGGTCGCAGTAGCCTTTGCCAAAAGGAGATTGACGAGGGGCTGGACCCTTTGTCTGTAACCCGGCAGATGTGATTCTCCGGCAGACACAAAGGGCACCGGCAGGATATCTTGCTGGGAGAACTCATTTATTTGCATTAAAGAGGCATTTCACCTCTACATGGATGCATATGTGCACGGGTGCCCGACAAGGCTGGTCTTTTTCATTAACATGCTGATACAAGTACGAATGTTATGGGACATAGGCATGGGCTCGAGAGATTACATTACTTAGAAATTAAGATTTGGCATGTGCCTACAAGCTAAAAGAAAGATAAGTGCCTCGCCATCTCCGTTCTTGCCCCTTTCCTCCCTGGCATGGCGGGTGAAGGCAAAGTAGGGGCGACGGGGAACGCGCCGATGGAGAGCATGGTGGGGATGACCCTCGGCAAGGTGTGTAGCTGAGGGAGGAGGGCGATGCGGATGATGGTGTTGCCGCCGATGGTCAGCTAGAGTCGGAATCGGCGTCCTCCCGCCCACTACTCTCGTCGTCGCTATCGCTGTCCTGCTCGTCACTGTCGCCCGAGGAAGAAGTTTCATTGTCGGTGGAGCTCTCCGCGTAGCACCCTAAGCGAGTTCCCAAGTGCCCAAAGACCTTGAAGGAGAGAAAGTTGTTCTCCATTAATTGGAACTAGAGAATGTGCCCCTCCGATAGGCTATGGGCGCGGGCAAAGGTCTTCCACACGCGGCGGAGATACATGACGTGAGGGGCGGGCAAGTCGATGTCGACCCACATGTCGCTGTTCCCGCAGCCCCTCATGTGCAGCCTCAAGGCCTGTGGAGGATCGAGCTCCATTTCCCGAGCGAACGGGGTGGGGAGGCGGAGGTGACTGCACACTAGCTTGTATAGCCTGATGAAGAACTCGCGGGGCTTGTCTCCGACATGGCCCTCCATTGGGGGAAGAGCCACTGGCGGAAGCGCGTTAGGTGCGCCACCCCATCCTCCTCTCCCTCGAGTGCCTCGGCGGCCTCGACCTCACCCCCTCCCTATTCCTCTCACAGCGGGCTCCTCCACTATGAGCTCCGGAGGAGGGGGACATGCTGTCGAGCAAAAGCCCTCGTCGCCGCCATTGGAGCGCCGAGCGCCCTCTCACCATGGCGAGTGGAAGAAAGGGGCCAAGCAGGAAGGAGATGAATGCAGAAGGATGCTATTCCTCTCCCCTCTTTATAGAGGGGTAGGGCCGGGGATCGCCCCCCCCCAAACCTAAGGGCGACCGCCCTACTCGACCAATCCGGCCGCCAAAGGCGCAGGGAATCAGGACCGACCCATTGCTCCACTCAGCAACGCCCGGCTTCTCGCGCCCTCCGTGTCCTCCGTGTCCACCACCTACCCTCCTGAGGCATGGGGGACACGTGGCGGGTGGGCCAGAGTTGAAAAGACAAGTGGGATGACCGTTTTCCACCCCGTGGTCGTGGTGCGCTGGCGCCATGAAGGCCCCGACCCAAGTCCACTTTGTAAATGAGCCGCGCCCCTGCGGCTTCTTCTTTTTTTATGGGGAAGACGCGAGCTGCCTCTTTACTATTCACCGAGGGGTGAAGCAAGCATGCTGCGACCATTCCACGCACGACCCCCACGTCACGCACTCAATGCGGGTTGTGGGGAGGCACAACTAGCGACCGAGGAAGATAAAACTCTGCCACGCGTACCCGCGCACCGTTCTGGGCCTAGCCGAACAACGCTTCGCGCTTATGCGTGGCCCAGGGCCTGGGGCTCCTGTTGGTGTACAAAAGTAGGGGCCTTTCTGTACCCCTTTACTTGTGCACGGGCAGTCGTAGCCACACACATGGTCGTGCTTGGCGGGGCAGAGGAAGGAAAGGTACAAGACTGCCAACGATAGCACTCGAGCCAAAGGCGCGAAGAGCGAAGCGGCAAGATGAGCTCCCCCCGACAAGGCCCTTGCTAGGGCGGCCTACGTGGCCCCGACAAGAGCCTTGGCGGGGCAACTTGCCCAACACCAGCGAGGCCGCCACCATTGAGCCTGAGAGCTCTGACACCATCGACAACGTCAAGACCCAGAGTCAGGGGCACCTGCATGGTGGCATGCAGATCTCTGTGAAGACCAAGGGCCTGCGAGTCTAGATAAAAACCAGAAGACAAAGACCCCCAGCAAGATCCTTGCCGGGGACGGCCGAAGACTCCTGGCATGATCCTTGCCGGGGATGCCCGCGAGACCCCGGCAAGAACCTTGCTGGGGGCATCCGCGGGGTCGCTGCCAGGCCCTCACCTACCAACGTTTCGCGGCCCCGCGGCCGTTCTAACGTGGCAACCAACCTGCCAACTAGGCACGCACCTATGTGGCAGCATCCAACTTCTAGTCCGACTAGTCAAGCACCTGCGTGGTGGCATGTAGATCTTTGTGAAGACCCTTTCACCGCACGAGCACAGTAGCTAGCCAGCCAGCGTGGCGCTACATGCCTCGTCAGCCTGGACACACATCGAAGCAAGGCGAGGCGGCGACGGATGGGACGAGCTCTATTCCCACCCCCGATAAAACAAGAGGGCACGTAGGCAGCACATTAAATGTGTTTGTCCTGCGGTGCCAGGCGATAAACTTGTACACTATAGTTGCTTTCCACCTCCGGTGTGCCATTGTGGCGACCCCTTTGACATATAAAAGGAGGCCGAGGTGTACCGGGGAAGGATTCAGACTTTTTGGACTAGTTATGCACCGCAGGTAGTTCAAGAGCTCAAGAACACCAAAAATACAAAAAAGCAGGACTAGGGTTTTACGCATCGTTTGCGGCCCAATCCCGGGTAAAAATCCCCTCGGACTGATTGCTAGACCTGCTCTTTGCGCAGCCCCATGCCCCGCCAACCATAGAAGGGATTCCCCGAGATTCCCATAGGTGTCATTTCCCCCAACAATGTGGCTCACATGCATTTTGAAACTAAAGTAGGAACATTTAGCTGACTAATTAAACATGTCTTTGTTTTACTAATATCATATTTGAATTTGTACAAGTAAGCTTGTTTAGCTCAATGGGTGGAGCAGTGCTATTACGACACGGACCACGTAGGCTGATCATGGTCATCATAAAATGGGGAAACCGCAAGCATGATGAGTATAGTGTTGACCGTGGCAGTGGGATGGCAGATCTGAAGCTGCAAACCGTGCAAAGGGTAGTTAGAAACCGATGTTTGCTTTGAAATAACAACTAACATTTGGTATAGACAAGAAAGTACAGTCAACAAAGAGACAAAGAAATGCAATTCTACTGTCTCTCTATATGTCGCAACGTGCATTTGGAAACTCAAGTGGGACCTTTAGCTAAGCTATTAAATGTGTCTGTTAACTAATATCAGTATCATATCACAATCATATTTGAACAACTAAGCTTTGGAATTATGAGTGTTGTGTTGTTTAGCTTGAAGGGTGGAGTACTACTAGTACGATGGAAAACACCTACGTAGATCATAGTTGTAACACCCACGATGCGGCTATATCTCCCACGTGCCGGAGCACGATTTAGAGGCATAACCACATTGTATGCATGTCGCAAGAGGGGTAATCTTTACACATCCCATGTAGTGAATAAGAAAGAGGTACAGAGTTGGCTTACAATCGCCACTTCACACAATACATTAATATAGCATTACATCATCCAGAATACAAACAAGGTCCGACTACAGAACCAAAATAAAAGAAGACCACCCCTAATGCTAGATCCCCGATCGCCCCGATTGGGCTCCACGACTAATCAACTGGAAACGAAACAACACAACGAACACGGTCTTCATCGAACTCCTCCTTGAGATCGGTTGTGTCACCTGCACTGGTATCATCGGCACCTGCAACTGGTTTTTGGAAGTAATCTATGAGTCATGGGGAATCTGCAATCTCACACCCTCACGATCAAGACTATTTAAGCTTATGGGTAGGAAAAGGTAGTGAGGTGGAGCTGCAGCAAGCACTAGCATATATGGTGGCTAACTTACACAAATAAGAGCGAGAAGAGAAGCAAAGCACGGTCGTGAACTAGAGGTGATCAAGAAATGATCCCGAAACTACTTACGTTCAAGCATAACACAAGAACCGTCTTCACTTCCCGGACTCCGCCGAGAAGAGACCATCACGGCTACATACGCGGTTGACGCATTTTAATTAAGTTAGGTGTCAAGTTCTCTACAACCGGACATTAACAAATTCACATCTGCCCATAACCACGGGCACGGCTTTTGAAAGTTTAAAACCCTGCAGGAGTGTCCCAACTTAGCCCATCACAAGCTCTCATGGTCAACGAAGGATATTCCTTCTCCCAGGAAGACCCGATCAGGCTCGGAATCCCGGTTACAAGACATTTCGACAATGGTAAAACAAGACCAGCAAAGCCACCCGATGTGCCGACAAATCCCGATAGGAGTCGAATGTACCTCATTCTCAGGGCAACACCGGATGAGACTAGCTACGAGTAAAACCAACCCTCAAGTTTCCCCGAGCTGGCCCCGCAGGCAGCTCAGTTCGGACCAACACTCAGAGGAGCACTGGCCCAGGGGGGGGGGGGGGTTAAAATAAAGATGACCCTCGGGCTTCGGAAACCCAAGGGAAAAAGGTTAGGTTGTTAGTGCAAATGTAAAACCAAGGTTGGGCCTTGCTGGAGGAGTTTTATTCAAGGCGAACTGTCAAGGGGTTCCCATTATAACCCAACCGCATAAGGAACGCAAAATCAAGGAACATAACACCGGTATGACAGAAACTAGGGCGGCAAGAGTGGAACAAAACACCAGGCATAAGGCCGAGCCTTCCACCCTTTACCAAGTATATAGATGCATTAATTAAGTAAGAGATATTGTGATATCCCAACAAAATACATGTTCCAACATGTAACAAACTTCATATTCACCTGCAACTAACAACACTATAAGAGGGATTGAGCAAAGCGCTAACATAGCCAAAGAACGGTTTGCTAGGACAAGGTGGGTTAGAGGTTTGACATGGCAATATGGGAGGCATGATATAGCAAGTGGTAGGTATCGCAGCAAAGCAATAGAGCGAGCAACTAGCAAGCAAATATAGAAGTGACTTCGAGGGTATGGTCATCTTGCCTGAGATCCCGCAAGGAATAAGAAAACGAGTCCATGAAGAAGACAAACAGACATAGTCGAACGAATCCTCACAATTCCGGAACGAAACCGAAGCTAACGCGAGAAGCAACCCGGAAAGGAGCAAACAACATAGTAAACAACCAACACATGAACATGGCATGATGCACAACCAAATATGATGCATGTCCGGTTTAATGAAGCATGGCATGGCAAAGTGCAACAAACAACACTACAAATTAAGTGGAGCTCAATATGCAACGGAGTTGCATATTGAAGAAAACACCACATGACTTATTTAGTTCTCTCTCGTTTATGTTCCCAACAAGATTAAATGTTGATTAACATGGCAAGAGGGTGAAGCATAATAAAACTACCCAACTAGGCAAGTTTAAATGAGGCCGGAACAACAAACAACAATTCCGGAAACTCCTCATGTGCATATTTTAGGTTTTGGTACTGTTCTTCCCTAAACCATATTTTATAGTAGTTAAAGATGCAAAGCAATGCCACCATGTTAAACTAGGCATTTTTACACCCCATTTACATATAAAGTTTATTGAAAACCGAGCTACGGTTATTAAGTTATGAAATAAATCATTTTAGCATGGCATAAAGATAAACAAAACAAACAACAAGTTTAAACATTTTTAACATGCATGAAAGTGGCATATAATTAATCTACACCTAATTCTATGCATTTAACATATATAGAACATTTTAATCCGGTGCACGGATAATGAATTATTATATGCATGATGTCTAGGGGTTTCTTTGCAAAACTAAAAACACTGGATAAATAGATAATTCATTCCGTGAAAAAAACATGAATTGGGCCGAATCTGGAGGTGCAGGGAGCTGCTCACATTGGGCCAAGCCCAGCTGGAGGAGAGGCTGGGCCGCAGTGCCTTGCTAGGCCGCGATGAGGCACAAGGCGAGGCCAGCAAGGAGCAGATGCAGGCCGTGGGGCAGGGAAGGCCCACGGGCGACGAAGGCGACTAGTGGAACGAGGCTGCTGTGCTGGTGCGGTTCACGATCAATGGGCGCTGGAATTTCTTCGGGCTCGAGGAAGAAACAGAGGAGGCCGCGGGACAAAGGGGTTGAGCTCCTCCGTCCGGTGCAAAAACGAGCAGAGGCCGACGCCACGGGGATCTAGGGCGGCGCGGCTGATCCAGGGCACGGGCGCGGCGTCCGAGGCAGGACCCACTGGACCCGCGACGGTAGGGACTTGAGGTCGACGAAGCTCGAGCGGCAATCCATGGCGGCCCCTAGAGAGAGATGAGAGAAAGAAAGGTGAGGCAAGGGAGTGAAAACCAGGGGGAGGAAGAGAAAGGAAGGGGCTGCGTGACCTGGTCGCCGACACTGGAGCAGGGCGGCGCTGGAGTTGCTCGACGGGAGGAGTGTGTGGCCTCGGGCGCCTGGTTGCCGATGCAGAGGAGAGGTAGAAGTAGGAAGGTCGGCGGTGCTGGTAGCCCACTCCGGTGAGCAGGGACTTGGGAGCGACGTGAGGCACGGAGTGGTCAACGCGAGGAGCTCGGGAGGAGCGGTTGGTGCGGGAAGCGAAGATGGGCGCCGGTGCAGGACTGCAAGGCTGCGAGCTGCGGTCCCGACGAGCACAGGGAGGTGCGGAACAAAGTCAGCGGATGTCGAAAAGGGGGATCCGGCGCGGATGGAGCTCCGGTGCGAAGTCCATGGAGGCCAATGCGCCTTGTTCTCCCTTTGAGAGAAAACAGAGGGAGGTGGAGAGAGTTACGGGATGGAGAGAGGAAGGAGGGAACAGAAGGGAAAGAGGAGACAGGAGGCTAGCCTGGAGATCCAGTAGGTGGCCGACGGCTACAGTCCGGTTGCCTGCTCCGGCGAGGAGCTACAGGCGCGGGCGACGAGGTGGCAGCTCGCGGCTCCGGTGGCGCGGTGAGGAGTTCGGGCAGGAGAATCGGGTGCTGGTTGGTGGGGATCAATGCATTGGGGGACATGGGAGATCGCTCAGGGGAGGGGCCTTGCTGGTTGGGTGAGAAAGGAAATCGAGGTGGATGCGGGGTGGATCCCAAGGAAGAAGAGACATGAGGAGCGACGGCGGCTAGGAGGATCCCTAGAAATTAGGGATTGGTCCGATGATTGCACTGCTATTTATAGTAGGTGGGTGTGGGTTTGATTAGGGGCTATCTCGTCCCTCCGATCAAAATCGGACGGTCGGGAAAAATAGGCTGGGGAGTCCAAATAAGAAAATGGTGATGTTTTCTAGATGTTTGGCGATGATCCGGACCCATTGGTAACGATAGAGCGGGCCGGGTTCGGGACAGTTACGGACATGGGCGAGGGGTCGATGCACTGTGCAAAGAGGGAGTAGGTGGTTTGACAAGAGGGAATCGATAACCTGGTCGGTCTCGGAACGGTCAATGAAGGTGAGGGGTTTGATGGGCTCAGAAAAGAGAGAGAAGAGAGAGATGCCCGACAGCAGTTTCGGAGACCGAAATGTCCGACGAAAGACCGGCTACTATTGCCGCTATAGTTATCCGTTGGGGCCTCAAACGGACTCCGAAAGCGATGAAACTTTGCAGGCGGACTATCGACACTAAAAAAACACCGCATGCCAACTTTCATCCCATTCCGAGAACATTTCCCGGCCACTTATAAAATACTATTTCAGACATGCCACGGGCATGTGCGAGTGTGACTGGACACAGAACAGACAACAGACGGAACTGGGGGAACCCGGGCGAATGCAAGTTTTGAAAACATGATGATGCAAAGAACATGATGACATGACAAGATGCAACACGCAAGCGAATGACATGGCAACGACGGCGAATAACTGGGAGACACCTGGCGCATCGGTCTCGGGGCGTCACAATAGTAGAGTAGATAAAAGGGTAAAACCCTAAGCATCAAGAGTAAAATCAGGAAAGTGGAACTAGCTGGACCAGTGGGTGGCACACATGCTTTTCGAAATGAATATAGGAACATTAGGTGATCAATTAAATGTTTTGGTTTTAGTAATATGAGCATCATATCAGATTCGTATTTCAACAACTAAGCTTTGGAATTATGAGTGGCATATTGTTTCGCTTGATGGGTTGAGGTCTTGAGGAGCAGTGCTAGCACGACACGAAGCACCTACGAAGATGGTAGTGAATATAAAGGGGGAAACCCATAAGCTTTACGACTATAGTGACCGTGCCATGCCGGATCTGAAGGTGCAAACCGAACAGAGCTACTTTGCAACCAATGTTTTCTTTTAACTAGCCACTATGATTTGGTATGGACGAGAAAAGTACAGTAAACGAGTTACGATCTATTTTCCGTGTGTGATCAATAACTCAAGCAGATATGAAATAGTACCACATCTCTTGCGATGTCGTGTAGGCCCCTGCTGATACATTGAGGGTGCTGCGGTTGCGATGGCTGTCGGCAGAGTGAAAGAATACTTTAGATGGTAGACGGCCAGGTCGGGGGATAAGTCCTGTTGTCGTGGATGAGGCGGTCATAGGAGCGGCAACGAAAGGTGGACGGTGGCGCCGATGAAGCGAGAGGGCGCGATGAAAGGATCCTAGTCCGGCATTGTGGATGAGAGACGTCCATCTCTTGCAGTGGACAACATGGTAGGGGTAGCGGCTCCGGTAAGGTGGAGGATGTGGTGACGGACGGAGGAGGCTGGTCGTAGTGGGGAGGTTGTTGTGGCACCGACGGTGTATGAATGAGGAAATTGAGGGGGAGGGGGGATCTCAAACTTTGGGATGCTCTTGTCTGAAATGTCGGAAAGTGTAACGCCCCGAGACCGTTGCGCCAGGTGTCTTCCAGTCCTTCGCCGTCATCGCCATGTTATTTGTTTGCGTGTTGCATCTTGCCATGTCATCATGTTCATTGCATCATCATATTTTCAGAACTTGCATCCGTCCCGGTCTCCGTTCTGAGCCCAGACACACTTGCACGCGCCCGTGGCACGTCCGAAATAATATTTTATAAGTGGTCAGAAAATGTTCTCGGAATGGGTTGAAAGTTCGCATGCAATGTTGTTATGTTGTCAGTAAGTCACCTGCCAGGTTTCATCGCATTCGGTGTTCGTTTGATGACCCAACGGATAACTATAACGACATTATAGTCGGTTAAATCATCGGACATTTTCGGTCTCCGGAAACTTCTGCCGGGCTTTCCCTCTCTTTCCTCCCTAGACCATCTACACAGCCCACTACCAACCGCCAGGCCTCCAAACCCGTCCTTGCACAGTGCATCGACCCCTCGCACGCGTTCGAAAGTTGTCCCGAACACGACCCAAGCAGTCGTGACTGTTGGATCCGGATCATCCCCAAACATCTATAAAACGTCTCCGTTTTCTTAACTGGACTTCCTAACCTATATTTTCTCAGCCGTCCATTTTAGATCAAAGGGCTTCCATTAGTCTGCATTTAGATCCACTTGCTTTATAAACTAGACAAACCCTAAATTCTAGGCACCTTGTCCCATCCTTCCCACTCCGCCACCACCATCTTTCGCAGGATCCTTCCCGAGCCAACCACCTCTCCACCTGCTCCATCCAATCCATCGATCCCTGCCTCCCTCGATTCCCCACCAACAGAGCCCTACAACCCTCGCTCCAGCGCTTGGTCTCCTCGAGCGAGCTCCTGCCTCGTTCCCCTCTGTCCTCGCCCGTCCTTCGCGTGCGACAAGCCGCAGCACCACCGGAGCTCCCTCCGCCGACGAGCATCACCAGCAGATGAGACCTCGTTGCCTTGTTCTCTCTCCCTGCACCCCCCTTTTCCCTCTCTGGTTCTCCCCTCACCTCGTTCCTCTCTTTGCTCTCTTCATAGGAGAACACCAATGCCATGGAAGCCTCCCGATGGACCCCGGCCTCCTCCTTGCCTCCTCGGTGCACGCTGTCAGGTCGCCGTCTCGTTTTTCTCCTCCTCCGTTCCCTTTTTTTCTCTCCCGTGCTCTCTCTCTAATCCTTCTCCCTCTCCATGTGTTTGCCTTCTCTGCTAGGATCCACATCAAGCGCCGGTCGGCCTGAGCCGCGCTTCTCGCTCCGCCTTGCCCGCTTGCCGGAGCTCGTGCACTGCTCTGCATCGCACCGCCGCGCCTGCTAGCCCTGTTGTGCTGCTCGGCTTTGCCCGCTCATTCCCGTCGACCCAGCCATAGCCGACCCTGCCTCATCGCCTCCTTGACACAAAATGGCCTGATCCGGCCATCTCCGCAGCCTTCTCGCTGACCCGCTGCTTCCCACACTGCCGGACCCCGCAGGTCGCCGACCCCTTCTCTCCGTCCTCTGATCCTCCCCTATTTTCCTCTCTCTCAATCGTTGTCTCTCTGTCTCAGGGACAAACAAGGACGAACCACCCTCTGCTTCGATCGCCTGGGCACGCAGTCGGTCGCCCCGCTGACCACGGCCCTCGCCCGCTCGGGCCAGATCTGCGCCAGGCCCATCGTGCGTCAGCCGCATCCATCGACCGGGCCAAGGACCACTGGGTGAGGCCACACCCCAGCGCCCTTCCTCTGTTTTTTTTCCTGTTGGGCCAGCCTACCAGTTTCGGCCCGTAGTTATTTTCTTCCGCTGCTGCGAATTTGTCCAATTATCAAAAACTGCATATTTACAGAATAGCTCCTAAACTTCATGCATATAATAACTCTTTAACCGTGCCTCGGATTAAAATGTTTTATATATGAAATATGACTAGAATTTCATCTAGTTTCATAATATGCCACTTTCATGCATGTTTAAATTTTTTAAAATGATGTTTGTTAATTTTTGCTCTAATGCCATGTTAAAATGCTTTAATTCATAACTAATTAACTATAGCGCGGTTTTAAATCATCTTTATACGTAAATGGGGTAGAAAATGCATAGATTAACATGGTGGCTTTACTTTGCATGTTCAAAAACTCTAAAATATGGTTTAGGGCAGAATAGTACCAAATCTAAAATATGCACATGAGAATTTTCCATACTTGTTGCTTGTTGTTCCGGCCTCATTTATACTTTCCTAGATAGTTAGATTTCATATGCTTCACCCCTTGCCATGTTTAAGAACATTTAATATTGATGGTTACCTGACCGGTAGTGAACTAAATAATTGATGTGGTGTTCGTCAATATGCAACTCGTTGCATATTGAGCTCCACTTAACTTATAGTTTTGCTTGTGCACTTTGCCATGTCATGTTTCATTAAACCGGACATGCATCATACTTGGTTGTGCATCATGCCATGTTTATGTGAAGATTGTTTACTATGTTGCTTGCTTCTTTCCGGGTTGCTTCTCTCGTTAGCTTCAGTTTCAGTCCAGAGTTGTGAGGATTCGTTCGACTACGTCCGTTTGACTTCTTCATGGTGTCGTTGTCAAAACCGGTGGATCTCGGGTAGGGGGTCCCGAACTATGCGTCTAGGCCAGATGGTAACAGGAGGCAAGGGACACGAAGTTTTACCCAGGTTCGGGCCCTCTCGACGGAGGTAAAACCCTACGTCCTGCTTGATTAATATGGTGGCTTTACCCAGGTTCGGGCCCTCTCGACGATGATATGGGTAGTACAAGAGTAGATCTACCACGAGATCAGAGAGGCTAAACCCTAGAAGCTAGCCTATGGTATGATTGTTGATGTGTATGTTGTCCCACGGACTAAAACCCTCCGGTTTATATAGACACCGGATAGGGTTAGGGTTACATAGAGTCGGTTACAATGGTAGGAGATCTGAATATCCGTATCGCCAAGCTTGCCTTCCACGCCAAGGAAAGTCCCTTCCGGACACGGGACGAAGTCTTCAATCTTGTATCTTCATAGTCCTGGAGTCCGGCTGAAGGTATAGTCCGGCCATTCGGACACCCCCCTAATCCAGGACTCCCTCAGTAGCCCCCGAACCAGGCTTCAATGACGATGAGTCCGGTGTGCAGATTGTCTTCGGCATTGCAAGGCGGGTTCTCCTCCAAATTCCATGTACCTGTTGAATAAAGTCCGGTTTCTTGTAGATGTTGCGCTCCTTGGCTTCTGCGCCTAATAATGGCTGCTCCCCACGTGTCAAACAAATATGAAAGGTCTGAGTGTTTTTACATTCACACCCCTAGCGGCGTAAACAAGCTGACCTATTTAAGGAGACGAGGATTTAGATCCAAACCACACCTTCCCCCTTCGCGAGTGTTCATCAGAGCGCATTCGACAAAGATCCATTCCACCATAGCCAGCCGTCACGACTCCTCCTCCCGCCCTTCCAGCTCTAAGCCTAGATATTGGGAAAGATGCTCGATCCCGCATAGTGAGTTAGTGATGCTCCAGACCAAGGGATTTCTCCCCCTGGCCTATATGACCCCTGTTCAAGCTGGTCTTGCCGTCTATAACGGCGGAGAGCAAGCGGAGAGCGCCCCTAATCCCTCCAAAGGAGAGCGGGTGTGCCTCATCCCTTATTTAATAAGGGGGATAGGATTTCCAATCCATCCATTTCTCCAGGGGCTGCTGGAGTTCTACGGCCTCCATCTACATCATCTCACGCCTGCCTCAGTGTTGCATATCGCGGGCTTTGTAGCCCTCTGCGAGCTGTTCTTGGGTGTTGAAGCTCATTTCGGACTGTGGAGGGAGCTATTTTGCCTCGTGCCCCGTTCCAAGAAGGGGTCTATGTATCAAGTGGGCGGAGCCGAAGTATGGCCCATCGCCGGGACCGGCTATCTGTCCGGAACCCCGAAGCAGGCGTCCGAAGACTGGGCCTCGGAATGGTTTTACATAGAAGACGTCCCGCTGCCGGATCCTGTCCGGATCGGCCTCCCTGAATTCAACAATGCTCCCTTAAAGAAGCGCCTAAGATGGCACCCACGGAGCCCTCAGAGGGAAAGTGACAGGGACGTTGTTTACCTAAGGCCGTAAGGGGCCGGATTCGGCTGCGGCTCTAATAAAGACCTTGTCCGCTTTGTACAAGGGAGAAGAGGAGGATTTTCTCTGCGTTGACCCAAAGGGTGTATTTTCCATGTACAATCCTCCAAGATGGGTGAGTGATGACATCTTGTCCATCCGTTTTATATCCCCATTGTTAAATATTTAATCTTAGTGATTTTGACGCAGGAATTACGCCAGGCTATTAAAGAAATAAACAGCCCTCCTCCACAACCCGAGGACCCAGGACGGTCCCTCGACCCGGACTCGCAAGAGGATCCAGAGCTTTCGGTGGATCTGATTGATGGAGTGTTCCATCAATTGAGCAAGGACAACGCCCTGGTGGCCATTACGGCCGATTATCCAGGGCTAATCCCGGCCTCCCAGAAACGGGAGGCCAAACCTGCGGCGACAAGCCAACGAGGGGCCGCAGGGCCCCGTGGGCAGAAAAGAGGTGCAGTCCGGACCGGGGCATCAGCGCAAAGGTATGGCGCACCCCCTTATCCCAGGTGTCGTACCTTCAGCGCATATTAACACTTGTGCCCTCTTCAGGACAAAGAGACCTCGCCGAACTATATTCGGAGAGACCGCCAATCGCGCCTCCACCAGCCAGGCTCCAAAGCCTGGCCCGGAAGCGGGGCCGAACACAAGGCGCACACCGGACGCTCCTCCGACGGAGGATGTGGACAGGTTGACTGCCACCAACTCTGAGGTGGAGAGTGCCATGAACCACAGGCGTCGCCGAACAATTCTTCGCGACGTTTGTTTCTCCCAAGAGGCGTTAGATGCCTTTAAGTCGGGAGATGCGTACCTCTGTGCCGCTCAAAATGGTCTAACCAGAGCCATTGAGCAATTTGTAAAAGACATACGGGTAAGAAATTTTTGGTAATTATATATATACCAGTAGCCCCCGAGACTTGAAACAGTTAAAATAACTGATTTAAGGATCATTTGTTATGCAGGTTCTTACAGAAAAGAATTCCCTACTGTCCAAGGAGCTGGAAGAGTGCAAAGCCCAACTTGAGGCCACACTAGCCGCAGCAGGGGAGCCTAAGGAGGCACCCTCTGGTAATATACACTTCGAAAGATAAGTATTTTGCGAAGCACGACTTTGGTGCGAATCTGACAAATGAAATTGCAGTTGGCGCCGGATCGGATCCGGAAAGGCAACACCTCCTACGCCAACTAAAGGCTGGTGAGAGGGTGCTGTTGAAGGTGATGGGGGAGAAGAATGATCTCCGAGATGCCAACACCAAGCTGGGCATTGAGCTGAAAGATGTTCGTGCCCAGCTGTCAGACTCCGTGAAGGAGAATCAGCGGCTTCGGCGCGGCATATTTAGTAAGTGCTTGAACGAACCTTTTGAAAGAAAGTTCGCCGGGGAAGTCGACTAACAGAGCAATGTCTATAGGTGTGCTGACAGGCCATCCTGCAGAGGAGATGCCCGGTTCTACGAATGACCTTCTTCCCGAGCTCTCGCAACTGCTCGATCGAGTTCGGCAGGCGATGCAAGGCGTCGCCCAGGCCCTGGGGCCATCCGTCTCCATGCCCGAAGGTCTTGGAGAGCTTGCGGAGAAGCTAAAAGGAGCACAGCGGCGCTTCCAATTGTGGAAGATATCAGCCTGCTATCAAGGCGCTAGGGAGGCCTGGGCCATGGTGAAGATGCGGTACGCAAAGGCTGACCCCAACCACATGGCCGAGGTCGGTCCTATAGGGCCTGATGGGAAGGAGATCCCTGTAAGCTTAGTATACGGCCAAGTAGAGTTGACCGCAAAGTATTCCCAGCAGGACTGTAAATTAGACAGCCTGTTAGATGGTATTGAAGTGGAATACGATCAGTCAAAATGACTATGTAATTTAGTTGACATTTATAATGCCTTCTAGCCGGATTGTAGATCATTTGTCATGGCCGACCTTTTCGCTTCAGCCTCGGGACCTGACGGTCCGGAGTGTGTCCGAATTCCCATGCAGTTATATAGGAACCGGGGAATGCATGGAGACCAGGCGTAGGGGTCATTAGTGCGTGAACAGACAAGTGCCCGACTAGTTATGTTATATTACATGGTTAGTAAGAAACATCTTCCAGGGAGAATAGTTCCATTAGGGGTTCCTTTCCCTGGGAGGCATGCCCTAAGGTGCATGTCCATGCTGCGAAAAGAAACGCAGGAAAAACATCCGGGGGTGTATAGATAAAAATAAAAAAGATCATCTTTAGTTCACCGACCGAACATTCCCTTAAGAACGTTAGCTTTAGGCTTCACCCAGTCTGAGGTACACGTCCGGCTGACCCGGCAGTAACAATCGCAGAGGTGCTCCCTTTACCACCTAGCCGAACAATCGGGAACGTAGGGGTAAGCACAGGAGCCAGGCAACCCAGCTTGGCGAAAACTTAAGTCATATCGATGCATATAATAGTGAATAAAAGGTACGTGCGGAAGTGTGACGCATGTGTTGGGCATGAAGCCCGTATGAATAAGCTTCTATTTAAAGAAGCCCCCAGGTTTAATGAGCGCGGATGGCGCGTCACTTTATGAGCCTTTAAGGGCTGTGAGAGAGGGAGAGAAGAAGAAGAAGAGAAATGCAAGACAGAAAATATATAAAAAATGGACAGAGGAAGGAGATGAACATAGAGTCCGGCACTAGGCATAGAATCTTCGGAGACGGGCTACGTTCCATGGGTTCGGCTCGAGTCGGTTATCCGATGCATCTCGCAGGCGGTACGCTCCACTAGTCAGGACTTGGTCAATTATGAAGGGACCTTCCCACTTGGGCTTGAGTTTGTCCTTTTTCTTGTCTGGTAGTCGTAGAACTAATTCGCCAATGTTGTAATTTTTGGCCTGTACTTCTCTGCTTTGGTATCTTCGAGCCTGCTGTTGATAGAATGCGGAACGGGCTTTTGCCATGTCACGCTCCTCCTCCAATGCGTCTAAGCTGTCCTGCCGATCGAGCTCGGCTTCTCTTTCTTCGTACATGTGCACTCGAGGTGAGTCATGAATTATGTCGCAGGGCAAAACTGCCTCTGCGCCGTACACCATAAAGAATGGTGTGTATCCGGTGGTGCGATTCGGCGCAGTCCACAGCCCCCAGAGTACGGAGTCGAGCTCCTCTACCCAGTGCGTGTTAGATTCCTTGAGGGACCGCACTAATCTGGGTTTAATGCCGCTCATGATAAGACCATTTGCATGTTCGACCTGGCCGTTAGTTTGTGGGTGATAGACGGAAGCATAGTCGAGCTTGATGCCCATGTTTTTGCTCCAGAGTTTAACTAATCGGCCGTGAAGTTCATGCCGTTATCAGTGATGATGCTGTGGGGAACGCCGTAACGGTGTATGACCCCGAATATAAAGTCTATCACCGTTCCGGATTTGGCCGTCTTAACAGGCTTGGCTTCTATCCATTTGGTGAATTTATCCACCATGACCAGTAAGTATTTTTGCTTGTGGGTTCCGCCTTTAAGGGGTCCAACCATGTCAAGCCCCCAGACCATGAAGGGCCAACTAATGGGGATAGTTCGGAGGGTGGTGGGTGGCATATGGCTTTGGTTTGCAAAGAGCTAGCATCCGGTGCATCGTTGGACTAAGTCCTGAGCGTCTGCCCGGGCCGTCGGCCAACAAAAGCTTGTACGGAAGGCCTTGCTTACAAGGGACCGAGCTACAGCGTGATGACCGCCCAGTCCGGCATGAATTTCAGCCAGGAGGTTCCGCCCCTCCTCTTCGGAGACGCACCTTTGAAGGACTCCGGTAGTGCTTTTCTTATAAAGCTCTCCCCCATGGACTCTGTAGGCTTTGGATCGCCGCATTATGCAGCGTGCCTCATTTTGGTCCTCGGGGAGTTCCTGCCTAGTGAGGTAGGCGAGGAATGGTTCTGTCCACGGGGCAATGACGGCCATTATTACGTGGGCTGAAGGTGTTATTTCATTGGCAGAGCCTCCGATTATGTCAGAATGTTCGGTGTCGGGCAATACAGTTGGGTCCGTTGTGTTATTGTTTGGCTCCCCTTCCCATACTACGGATGGCTTGAACAGTCTTTCCAAGAAGATGTTGGGGGGGGACTACATCGCATTTTGCGCCGATGTGTGCCAGGACATCTCCCGCCTGATTATTTTCCCGGGCTATATGGTGAAATTCAAGCCCCTCGAACCGAGCTGACATTTTTAGGATGGCGTTGCGGTAAGATGCCATTTTTGGATCCTTGGCATCGAAGTCTCCATTTATTTGGGATATTGCGAGGTTCGAGTCCCCGCGCACCACTAGGCGTTGAATGCCCATGGATACTACCATCCGGAGACCATGTAAAATGGCCTCATATTCGGCTGCATTGTTGGAGTCCGTGTACATAATCTGGAGTACGTATTGAACTGTGTCTCCTGTGGGGGACGTCAAAACGACGCCAGCCCCCAGTCCGGCCAACATCTTAGAGCCGTCGAAATGCATGATCCAATTTGAATATGTGCCATACTCTTTAGGGAGTTCGGCCTCCGTCCATTCTGCGACGAAGTCGGCCAAGACCTGCGACTTGATGGCTCGCCGTGGCTTATAAGTTATGTCGAACGAGAGGAGCTCAATGGCCCATTTTGCAATCCGGCCCGTTGCGTCACGGTTGTTTATAATATCGTTAAGTGGTACTTCCGAGGCTACTGTTATTGAACACTCTTGAAAGTAGTGTCATAGCTTCTAGGATGCCATGAATACCGCGTACGCGATCTTTTGATAATGCAGGTACCGTGATTTGCAAGGAGTGAGGATAGTGGACACATAATAGACCGGCTTTTGAAGGGGGAATCTGTGTCCGTCCGCTTCTCGTTCGACGACGAGCACTGCGCTTACAACCTGATGTGTTGCTGCAATGTATAATAGCATTGGTTCGCCAATATTTGGCACGGCCAGGAATGGGTTTGTTGCAAGTATGGCTTTTATCTCCTCGAGTCCGGCCGTGGCTGCATCCGTCCATTTGAAGTGTTCGGTGCGCCGAAGGAGGCGGTAAAGGGGTAGGGCCTTTTCTCCCAAGCGGGAGATAAAGCGGCTTAGAGCCGCCACGCATCAGGTTAACTTTTGTATTTGTTTGAGGTCCTTTGGGATATCCAGTTGCGACAGAGCTCGGATTTTGGCTTGATTTGCTTCGATTCCTCTACCGGATACAATGAAGCCCAAGAGCTTTCCGGCTGGAACGCCGAAAACGCATTTTTCAGGGTTGAGCTTGATGTCGTATGTTTGGAGGTTATCAAATGTGTGCCTCAAGTCGTCTATTAGAGATTCGACATGTCTTGTTTTGACGACCACATCATCTACATATGCCTCCATTGATTTGCCGATCTGGCTTGCCAGACATGTCTGAATCATGCGCTGATATGTTGCGTCGGCATTTTTGAGCCCGAAGGGCATTGTGTTGAAGCAGAATGGGCCATATGGTGTGATAAATTCCGTTGCGGATTGGTCAGATTCTGCCATCTTGATTTGATGGTAGCCGGAATATGCATCGAGGAAACACAATGAATCGTGTCCTGCGGTAGCGTCGATAATTTGATCAATGCGGGGGAGGGGGAAGGGACCTTTGGGCAAGCCTTTTTAAGGTCTTTAAAATCAACGCACATGCGCCAGGATTTGTTCTTCTTTGGTACCATCACCAGGTTTGCTAGCCAGTCCGGATGTTTTATATCTCTGATGAATCCGGCCTCCAATAGCTTTGCTAGCTCCTCTCCCATAGCATGTCTCTTAGGTTCGGAAAAACGCCGAAGAGCCTGTTTGATAGGTTTGAATCCTGTTTGGATATTTAAGCTGTTCTCGGCCAGCCTGCGTGGGATTCCTGGCATGTCTGAAGGGTGCCAGGCGAAAATGTCCCAGTTTTCTCGTAGGAACTCTCGCAGTACGGCGTCTACATCAGGGTTTAACTGTGCCCCGATGGAAGCTGTTTTATTTGGTTCCGTTGGATGGACTTGGAATTTGACTATTTCGTCCGCCGGTTTAAAGGAGGTGGACTTGGATATTTTGTCGAGTACCACTATTTGACTGTAGAGCGCAGCGCAGTCAGTTCCTCAGACGCTAGGGCTTCAGATAGTGCCTCGAGGGCCAGTGCGGCTGTCTTGTTTTCGGCGCGGAGTGCTATGTCCGGATCACTAGCGAGAGTGATGATCCCATTAGGACCGGGCATTTTGAGCTTCATGTACCCGTAATGGGATATTGCTTGGAAGATTGTAAACGCTTCCCTCCCTAGCAGAGCGTGATAACCACTGCTGAACGGAGCCACATGGAACGTGATCTCTTTGGACCTGTAATTATCCGGCATGCCGAACACTACATCTAGTGTGATTTTTCCTGTACAGCGCGCTTACCGACTGGGGATTATTCCTCTAAAGGTTGTGCTCCTTCGCTCAATGCGGTTCTAGTCTATTTCCATTTTTTGAAGGGTTTCCTCGTAAATGAGGTTCAATCCGCTGCCGCCATCCATGAGTACCTTGGTAAGACGAAAGCCGTCCACTATTGGGCTGAGGACCAATGCGGCTGGTGCTCGGGCTGTTCAGAATTTAGGTTCATCACTGGCGTTAAAGGTAATAGCCATGTGACTCCATGGGTTTATTGTTGCTACTTGGTAGACTTCGACAAGGCTAAGGAGTGTCCTTTTTCGCATATTATTTGATGCGAAAGTCTCGAAGACTGTTAATACCGTATGGGTGTATCTGGGGTGGCTTTCTGTGGCCTCCGGAATTAGGAGGTTTTCACCAATTTTGGCCACCTGCCGGAGTATCCAACATGCTCTAAGGCTGTGAGTTGTTGTGGCGTCATCTGTACTGTGAATTTTACATGGTCAGTTAAGCCATCCTTCCAGTACGGTTCCATGCCCTATAGAGGGTTTTTGCTTTTTGGTATTTGACCTGGGTGTCTGGTTATGCTGCACCCTTTTATTTTGAACTGGGTTTGTATTTAGGGCCGGATTGTCCCAAAATTTTATTTTGGTTTTCCAGGCGCTTTCCATCACACAATACTTTTGTACAGTGGATGCCCAGTCAGCGAAGCGTGTGATATCACGATGACTTATGGCGTTGAGTATTCCCCTGTCCGTGCAATTATTGCAAAAGATTAAGATTGCGTCTTCCTCGCGGCAGTCCCTTAGCCTGTTCTTAACCAGGAGGAATCTAGCCCAGTAATGATGTACTGTTTCGTCGGCGTCTTGCCTGATTTTGGATAGATTGCTTATGTTGGGGTGGGTGGGTGGAGTTAAATCCGAAGCCTCACCCCGTCTGAGGCTCAGAGGCCGAGGAATTACTGAACTTGAAAATTTGGATCCCTGGGTGTTGTCCAATGAATCCAGCCCGTCGCCTGACTCTAAGTTCAGCTCTTGAGTGATATCCTCCCCTCCGCGGGTATCCGGCTTGGAGGGATCGGGAATCCGGACGTAGCGAGTTGTTAAGATAGACGAAGGGTCGCCGCACTGTCCCTCTACCACAGCAACATGATGGGTGACTTGGGGAGAGTTAATCTCTCTCAGATCGGTTTTAGGCCAAATCTGGTCGTAATCTGTAGCGACTCCCAAGGCGGCGAAGCGATCCAAGAGCTCGTTTATGGAGGAAAGCTCCATTGGATCTAACTGCTCGGCGAGTTCCGAACTGACATGAAGATTGTTTTCGATGGCTCGAGAGGTCATCGTCGGCACAGAAGCCGAACAGGCGGTCATAATAAAACCACCTAGCCGGAGGGTTTGGCCGACAGCCAAAGCTCCCTTAGCAACGGTGTCGTCTTTAAAGACGGGGCGAGGCATCCTTCCTGATGGCGACGACACAGAGGAACTCTCAATGAAAGCACCAATGTCGGTGTCAAAACCGGCGGATCTTGGGTACGGGGTCCGAACTGTGCGTCTAGGCCAGATGGTAACAAGAGGCAAGGGACACGAAGTTTTACCCAGGTTCGGGCCCTCTCGACGGAGGTAAAACCCTACGTCCTGCTTGATTAATATTGATGATATGGGTAGTACAAGAGTAGATCTACCACGAGATCAGAGAGGCTAATCCCTAGAAGCTAGCCTATGGTATGATTGTTGATGTGTATGTTGTCCAACGGAGTAAAACCCTCCGGTTTATATAGACACCGGATAGGGTCAGGGTTACATAGAGTCGGTTACAATGGTAGGAGATCTGAATATCTGTATCGCCAAGCTTGCCTTCCACGCCAAGGAAAGTCCCTCCCGGACATGGGACGAAGTCTTCAATCTTGTATCTTCATAGTCCTGGAGTCCGGCTGATGGTATAGTCCGGCCATCCGGACACCCCCCTAATCCAGGACTCCCTCACATGGACTCGTTCTTCTTCCTTGCGGGATCTCAGGCAAGATGGCCATACCCTCGAAATCACTTTTATCTTTGCTTGCTAGTTGTTCGCTCTATCGCTATGTCGCTTTACCTACCACATGTTATATCATGCCTCCCATATTGACATGTCAAGCCTCTAACCCACCTTCCTAGCAAACCATTGTTTGGCAATGTTACTGCTTTTGCTCATCCCCTCTTATAGCGTTGCTAGTTGCAAGTGAAGTTGAAGTTTGTTCCATGTTGGAACATGGATATGTTGTGATATCACAATATATCTTATTTAATTAATGCATCTATATAATTGGTAAAGGGTGGAATGCTCGGCCTTATGCCTGGTGTTTTGTTCCCCTCTTGCCACCCTAGTTTCCATCACACCAGTGTTATGTTCCTTGATTTTGCGTTCCTTACGAGGTTGGGTGTTATGGGAACCCCTTGACAGTTCGCTTTGAATAAAACTCCTCTAGCAAGGCCCAACCTTGGTTTTACAATTGCCTAACAACCTATTACCTCTCCCTTGGGTCGGCCAACCCGAGGGTCATCTTTATTTTAACCCCCCCCCGGGCCAGTGCTTCTCTAAGTGTTGGTCCGAACCGGGCAGCCTACGGGGCCACCTCGGGGAAACTTGAGGGTTGGTTTTACTCGTAGCTTGACCTATCCGGTGTTTCCCTGAGAACGAGATATGTGCAGCTCCTATCAGGATTGTCAGCACATCGGGCGGCTTTGCTAGTCTTGTTTTACCATTGTCGAAATGTCTTGTAACCGGGATTCCGAGACTGATCGGGTCTTCCCGGGAGAAGGAATATCCTTCGTTGACCGTGAGAGCTTGTGATGGGCTAAGTTGGGACACCCCTATAGGGTATAAACTTTCAAGAGCCGTGCCCGCGGTTATGTGGCAGATGGGAATTTGTTAATGTCCGGTTGTAGAGAACATGACACTTAACTTAATTAAAATGCATCAACCGCCTATGTAGCCGTGATGGTCTCTTCTCGGCGGAGTCCGGGAAGTGAACACGGTTCTTGTGTTATGCTTGAACGTAAGTAGATTCAGGATCACTTCTTGATCACTTCTAGTTCACGATCATTGCATTGCTTCTCTTCTCGCTCTTATTTGCGTATCTTAGCCACCATAAATACTTAGTGCTTACTGCAGCTCCACCTCATTACCTTATCCTACCCATAAGCTTAAATAGTCTTGATCTCGCGGGTGTGAGATTGCTGAGTCCTTGTGGCTCATAGATACTTCCAAACAGTTGCAAGTGCCGATGATACCAGTGCAGGTGGCGCAACCGAGCTCAAGTGGGAGCTCGATGAAGATCTTGATCGTTGTTTTGTGTCTTTTCCGGTTGATCAGTAGTGGTACCCAGTTGGGACGATCGGGGATCTATCATTTGGGGTTGTCTTCTTTTACTTTGGTTCCGTAGTCGGATCTTGATTGTATTCTGGATGATGTATGTTTAACTTGTATTTGTGTGAAGTGGCGATTGTAAGCCAACTCTTTATCCCTTTCTTATTCAGTACATGGGATGTGTGAAAATTACCCCTCTTGCGACAAACCTACCATGCGGCTATGCCTCTAAGTTGTGCCCTGACACATGGGAGATATAGCGCATTGTGGGTGTTACAAAAAGTTACTAACTTATCCCCCGTTTAAAATTTTGGACATCACGTCGGTTGGGGATAGGACGGTAATTCTCCCCAATATTTGTCGGTAGCGATTTTGGTCAAGGAGAGGGTGTTTTGCCTCCCACTATTGGCACCCACGGTGTATGAACGAGGCTGACAGGTAGGGTGGTTGTGTCACGTCTGAGTGAAGTTACACATCTGCCCCTATTTAAAATATTTGCCTACATCGATTTTGGACAATGAGAGTTTGTTTTGGCGCTCACCGTGTATGAATGGGGAAATGGAGGGAGAGACACATGTCTTTCGGACGAGCTTGAATCAAATGTGTTTTGCCGCCCACGTTTGGCGCCCACCGTGTTAGAACAGGTAGTCGTGTCATGTCTGATTGAAGTTATTAGTCTACCCCTATCGACAATAGTGTAAATCCAGTTGATAAGGATGTCAAGTGTTATGGGTAAATAATAATTTCCATCTCACAAACACTTGCTCCGGGCAGCCCACAAATGATAGTGGGTGTTTAGCCGTTTCGTTGAAAATTTGGGAGAATTAGCATTCACGTTTACCCTGGGCCCTAGCAACTAAATTCGAATCCAATTTGTATTCGATTATGAATATCCATACATAATTCTATGTTTTTTTATTTATTTCTGCAAAACCACGACAAGGATTTATTCCACCTTTGTATATGATTATGTTTTAGAAATGTCGTGATCTTCGAATTCAGTAGGTTGGATACACTTGGAGTCAAAAAATTATTCCATCCAATACAATATGCTCACACAAAAAATAGTTCACATTATGTCAATCATAGAAGTACTGAGGATTACCTCGCCTAAAATATTCAGATCATTACAACACATGGACAACATAGGGGGTCTTACAACATAATCCATTTAGAGACATGACACAACATGCAAGTATAATAATCTAATGACAATTTCAACTGGTATCTAAAGAGGAACCGGGGTTACCCTGGGCTTCAGATAGCAGAAGCAGCAGGACCTCCTCCGTCTTCAAATGCAACATTCTTACTTCCTCCAATTCTTGGGTTGCTTGCATAATGCGTGCAGCTAATTGCATAATTTCCAGCCTCAAGATCAAGATTACCTCATTCATGGCATCCACACCATCTCTTTCTGCCTCTAGTAGAGCCTCAAGAACTATAATATTTGTGCTCAGACTGCTCTCCGGTGGTGTTGCCTCTGAACTACTACCATCTGGTAACATGGATGGTGCACTACTTCGACAAATAGATTCTGGGGTTATACATTGTGTCCTAGTGTGAACGGCATCCTGAAAGGTTTCCGCTGGACATAAGTAAGAGATTGTTGTCGCATGATCCAAGCAGTAAGCTTACATGGTAAACAACATACATATTATTGCTGAGCATGGCAAGCAATATTCAAATGGTTCGAAGCAGCATCAGCCGAAAAGAAATTAAAATGGTAAGATGAAACTAGGGATATAAGTGGAAAATAAACGACATCCACAAGTCCCATCTAGTTAGTTTTTGCTAGCTCCCTAGTTCATCTTCCTCAAAAAACAAAAACTCTTTTGAACGATCATACCACTAGTGGACTTTAATCAGGATTAAATAGGACCTAGTTGACATCCCTAGTTGAAAGGGAGTGTACCACTGAGGGAGTCCTGGACTAAGGGGTCCTCGGGCGCCTGGCCTGTTAGCCATGGGCCGGATTGATGGGCTGTGCAGATATAAAGACCGAAGACTACACACATGTCCGGATGGGACTCTCCTTGGCGTGGAAGGCAAGCTTGGCGACTAAATATGTAGATTCCTTTCTTTGTAACCGACCTTGTGTAACCCTAGATCCTCCCGGTGTCTATATAAACGGGAGTACTTAGTCCGAAGGATGGACATTATCATAGCCATACAAGCTTGACCTATAGGGTTTAGCCATTACGATCTCGTGGTAGATCAACTCTTTTAATACTCATATTCATCAAGATCAATCAAGTAGGACGTAGGGTATTACCTCCACAGAGAGGGCCCGAACCTGGGTAAAACATTGTGTCCCCTGTCTCCTGTTACCATCGACCTTAGATGCACAGTTCGGGACCCCCTACCCGAGATCCGCCGGTTTTGACACAGACATTGGTGCTTTCATTGCGAGTTCCACTGTGACATCGACGACAGAATCGATGTCTCGCCTTGTTCTCAAGGATAATATCACCACCGGAGGAACGCTGGCTCCAGGCCAAACCCTCCGGCTGGGCGGCTTTACCATGACCGCCCGTTCGGTTCATCGAAAACCCCCTTCGTATCGACTCCGAACACTCCAAGAAGATGAATCCAGCGGAGCTTTTGTCCTTAAAAGAGCTCCTAGATGGCATCGCCGCCCCGGGGGTCGCCACAGACTATGATCGAATTGGGCTTAAACCCAATCAGAGAGAAATCAAATCTCCACCGATCACCCACCAGATAGCGGTAGTCGAGGAGCGAGTCGACAACTCTTCCTTCATACTAAGGACATACTATGTCCGGATCTCTGGTCTTGAAGAGCCGGGCACCTACCCGCGAGGAGGTGCATCATGCCCTCCGAACATTGAATCGGACAACGGACCTAAGAAATTAGCGGACATCCCGGAGCCCGATCTGCTAAGTTCGAAATACCTTCAGACTCCGGATCCAAAACTGGGTCAGGGTTCAGATTTAAATCCACCCACCCACCCGAATACAAGTGCTCTGATGAGCATACAATAGCAGTCTCAGGAAACGGTCCAGCACTTCTGGGCCAGATTCCTTCTTGTCAAAAACAAGATTAAAGATTGCCATGACGAGGAAGCGATCTCAGTGTTCTGCAACAATTGCAGGGACGAAGGAATTCTCAACGCCACCAACCACCGTCGCATCCTACACTTCGCTGACTTGGCAACTATCGTACAGAAGTACAACGCAATGGAAAGCACCTGGAAAACTCAAGCAGCCTGTTGGGAATCATCGGTCCCCACTCAACCCCTCATTCAGGCGAAAAGGGTGCACCCTTTCAACACGCCCGGTTCAATAGTAAAGAAATACAAGTCTAGTACGGGGCGCGGAACCGTTCTAGAAGGATGGCTCGATGGGCCATGCAAAATACATGCAACACCAGATAACATACCAACACATAGCCTTAGAGCATGTTGGATACTCCGGCAAGTGGCCAAGAGCGGCGAGGAAATCCTCACCAAAAATAACCCAGAACAACACCCCCAGAGGACAACGACCCCAAAGTACTGACGGTCTTCGAGACATTCGCCTCAAACAATAGACGCAAAAGAGCACCACGCGGACTCGCCGAAGTCTGTCAAATAGCAGCACTAAACCCTTGGAACGACACGGCTATAAATTTTAATGCCGGTGATGAACCAAAATATAGGACAATCCGAGAACCAGACGCCTTGGTCCTCAGTCCAATCATGGACGACTTTTGACTCACCAAGGTCCTCATGGATGGCGGCAGCGGACTAAACTTCATCTACGAGGATACAATACGAAAAATGGAAATAGACAGGAGCCACATCGAGCAAAATAACACGACCTTCCAAGGAATCATTCCTAGTCGGGAGGCACGGTGTGCGGGAAAAATCACACTCGATGTGGTATTCGACACACCGGAGAACTATCGGTCTAAAGAAATAACCTTCCAAGTGGCCCCTTTCAACAGCGGATATCACACCCTCTTAGGGCGAGATGCATTTACGCGCTTCCAAGCGGTACCCCATTATGGATACATGAAGCTTAAGATGCCTGGGACCAACAGTATAATCACTCTAGCTAGTGATCCGGACATAGCAGTCCGCGCCGAGAATAAAACCACATCCTTGGCCCTCGAGCCCTTATCTAAAGCCCTCGTGGTCGAAGAATTAACCCCGCTATGCTCCAAAGTGGACAGGGATGATGTGGTCCTAGACAAACAACCCAAATGCACCTCCTTCAAACCAGCAGAAGAAATAGTCAAATTCCAAGTCCATCCAACGGACCCCAAGAAGCTAGCATCCATGGGAGCACAACTAGACCCGACGGTTGACGCCATGCTATGAGAATTCCTGCGCGAGAATTGGGATATATTCGCATGGCACCCTTCTAATATGCCAGGAATCCCACGCGAGTTGGCCGAACACAGCCTCAATATATTGAAGGGATATAAACCGGTCAAGCAAACAGTGCGGTGCTTTTCCGAACCCAAACGTCAAGCTATGGGGGAGGAGTTAGCCAAGCTAATCGAGGTAGGATTCATTAGAGAAATAAAACATCCGGATTGGCTGGCAAACCTGGTGATGGTTCCAAAGAAAGACAAGTCCTGGCGCCTGTGCATCGATTTCAAAGACCTCAACAAGGCTTGCCCTAAGGATCCATTCCCCCTCCCCCGCATTGACCAGATCATTGATGCTACCGTAGGACACGACTCATTATGCTTCCTTGACGCATATTCCGGATACCGTCAAATTAAAATGAAGGAGTCCGATCAAGATGCAACAGCATTCATCACCCCATATGGGCCATTCTGCTTCAACACCGTGCCCTTCAGACTCAAGAACGCCGATGCCACTTATCAACGCATGATCCAAACATGCCTGGAGAAACAGATCGGAAAGACAGTTGAAGCCTATGTGGATGACGTCATAATCAAGACAAGGCACATCGAAACACTAATAGACGACCTACAACTCACATTTGACAACCTCCGCGCATATGACATTAAGCTCACTCCAGAAAAGTGTGTTTTTGGCGTCCCCACAGGAAAACTGCTGGGCTTCATCGTTTCCAATAGATGAATTGAAGCGAATCCAGCCAAAATCCGAGCTCTGTCACAATTGGCTACACCAACAGACCATAAACAAGTCCAAAAACTCGCGGGTTGCGTGGCAGCTCTAAGCCGCTTTATCTCCAGAAAAGGCGCTGCCACTCTATTGTCTTCTACGGCTAACCGATCACTTCTAGTGGACGGATGCGGCAACAGCCAGATTGGAAGAAATAAAACCCCCTCTAGTGAGCAACCCAATCCGGGCCGCACCAAACGTCGGTGAACCCATGTTGCTATACATATCAGCAACACATTAGGTGGTGAGCGCCGTACTCATCGTTGAATGAGAACAAGACGGACACAAATTCCCGCTTCAGAAGCCAGTACACTACGTATCCACTGTCCTTACTCCATGCAAATCCTGGTACCCCCATTATCAAAAGTTAGCACACACAGTCTTCATGGCATCTCGAAAGCTACGACACTACTTCCAGGAGTGTTCGATCATGTTGGCTTCTGAAGTACCACTCAACAACATAATAAACAACCGCGATGCCACGGGCCGGATTGCCAAATGGGCCATTGAGCTCCTCCCATTTGACATTACATATAAACCACATCGAGCCATTAAATCCCAAGTACTGGCTTATTTCGTCGCCGAATGGACAGAGGCCGAACTCCCTAAAGAGTATGGCACATATTCCAATTGGGTTATGTATTTCGATGGCTCCAAAATGCTGGCAGGACTAGGAGCGAGCGTCTTTTTAATTTCCCCTACCGGAGACGTCGTTCAATACGTACTCCAAATACTATACACAGACTCCAATAATGCAGTCGAATATAAGGCCTTATTGCATGGTCTTCGGATGGCTGTCTCCATGGGCATACAACGCCTGGAAGTGTGCGGGGACTCAAACCTCGCAATATCTCAAATAAATGGAGACTTCGATGCCAAAGACCCAAAGATGGCAGCTTATCATAATGTCGTCCTAAAAATGTTGGCTTGGTTTGAGGGACTTGAGTTCCATCATGTGGCCCAAGAAAGTAATCAAGCGGCGGATGTTCTTGCTTGCATAGGCGCTAAGCGCGACCCCGTCCCACCCAACATTTTCCTGGAAAGGTTTTTAAGCCATCCGTGGTCTGGCAGGGGGAGGGCGGCAACACTAGTCCGGATCCGAACACAACCCTAGATTCCGAACACACTGATATCGTTGGAGGCTCAACCACCGAAATAACACCTTCGGCCCATCTCATTATGGCAGTCATTGCCCCATGGACCGAACCATTCTTGGCCTACCTTAACAAGAAGGAGCTTCCTGAGGATCAAAACGAGGCATGCTGCATTGTCCGACGTTCGAAGGCCTACAAGGTTCATGACGGAGAGCTCTATAAGAAAAGCGCTATCAGAGTTCTTCAAAGATGTATCTCCAAGGAAGAGGGGCGGCAGCTCTTGGCGGAAATTCAAGCTGGACTCGGCGGTCACCACGCCGCAGCTTGGGCCCTTGTTAGCAAGACCTTTCGTACAGGGTTTTATTGGCTGATGGCCCGAGCAGATGCACAGGACCTTGTCCAACATTGCGTTGGATGCCAATTCTTCGCCAACCAAAGCCATATGCCCTCACTGCCTTAGAAAGAATCCCCATCACTTGGCCCTTTACAGTCTCGGGACTCGATATGGTTGTACCCCTTAAAGGAGGAAGCCATAAGAGAAAGTATCTGCTGGTCATGGTGGATAAATTCACTAAGTGGATAGAGGCCAAACCAGTCAAAATGGCCGAGGCGGGGCCGGTAATAGATTTCATATCCGGCGTGGTACACCGTTATGGTGTTCCACACAGCATCATCACCGATTATGGCTCTAATTTGACAGCCGATGAAGTGAAAACTTGGTGCGCTAATCTGGGCATTAAGCTCGATTACGCCTCTGTATATCACCCGTAGACAAACGGTCAAATCAAACGGGCTAACGGTCTTATTATGAGCGGCATCAAACCTAGACTAGTGTGGTCTTTGAAAGAATCGGACAAGCACTGGGTGGAGGAACTTGACTCCGTACTTCGGGGGCTGTGGACCATGCCCAACCGCACTACTGGATATACACCTTTCTTCATGGTGTACGTTGCTGAAGCAGTGTTACCCTGCGACATTATTCATGACTCACCTCGAGTGCACATGTACGAAGAGAGAGATAGGCCGAGCTCGATCGGCAGTATAGCTTAGATGCCCTGGAGGAGGAGCGCGACGTCGCAAGAACCCATTCCACATTTTATGAACAACAGGCTTGCATGTATCAAAGCAGAGAAGTGCGGGCCAAGACTTATAATGTTGGTGAACTCGTTCTACGCCTACCGGAGAAGAAAAAGGACAAACTCAAGCCCAAGTGGGAGGGTCCCTTCATCATTGATGATGTTTTCACTAGAGGAGCGTACCGCCTGCGTGATGCGTCGGACAATCGCTTGGAGCTAAACCCTTGGAATGCGTCCAGGCTCCGACGATTCTATGCCTAGCGCCGAACTCTATGTTCGTCTCCTTCCTCCTATTCTTAACGTTATTTTTTCTCTCTTTTCGTTTTTTACCTCTTTTCGTTTTGCTCTTTAGCCCTACAGTGATGCGTACATCTCCAAATATGTATGTCCATTATACCTGGGGGCTTCTTGTACAGAAGCTTGCTATTATCCTTCGAGCCTCAAGCTCACCACATATGCGTTCTTCTCATATGTACCTTTTCTTCGCCATTATATGCATCAATATGACTTAAGTTTTAGCCAAGCTGGGTTGCCTGGCTCCTGTGCTTATGCCCTAGGTTCCCGTTAGTTAGGCTAGGGCATAAAGGGAGCACCTCTGTGATTGTTACTGCCTGGTTATCCAGATGTGTACCTCAGACTAGGTGAAGCCGAAAGCTAGCATTCTTAAGGGAATATTCGGTCGTGAATTAAAGACGTTTCCGCATTCACTCCATTGTGAAACACCAGAAGTTACTTCCTCTACGATTTTTTCAATCACAGTTCGGACATGCACATTAAACGCATGCACACCCAGGGAAAGGAACCCTTAACGGAACTATTCTCTCTGGAAGATGTTTCTTACATAATGTAATATAACATAACTAGCCGAATACACATTATCTGTTCAAGCAACTATGACCCCTACGCCTGGTTCCCATGCATATCCCAGTATATTCTACCGCTAGGGTATTCGGAAAAACTCCGCACCTTCAGGTCCAGAGGTCAAAGCGAAAAGGTCGGCCATGACAATTGTTTTTATAATCCAACTAGAATCACATATGTCAGGGAAAGTACATAGTCACTACGACTCAAAAATTTCCTCTATGTCGTCCAGCAGGCGGTCTAATTTACAATCCTGCTGGGAATATCTGGCGGCTACTTCCACTTGTTCATATACTAAACTAAAGGGAATTTCTTCCCCATTTGACCCTAGCGGTCCGACCCAGGCCATGTGATTCGGATCTAGCTTGGTATACCGCATTTTTACCATGGCCCAGGCCTCCCGCCACCCTCTCGGTAGGCTGATATCTTCCATAGTCGAATACGCTGCCGTTCTCCCTTGAACAACTCTACAAGCTTCTCCATACTCCCTGGAGGGGAGGTGGATGGCCATAAGGCCTTGGCTACACTCCGCATTGCCTGCCAAACTTGCTCGTGTAACTGCGACAGCCTTGCAGAAGATCACTTGATGATCTGGACACCTCTTCTTCAGGACGGCCCGTCAATATACCTGCAATCATAGCTATATTAGCTAAACTTTACCCCCAAACTATTATAAGGTAAATTCGGCCACATACCGAATATGCCGCCTTGCAGCTTTTTGTTCTCCTTCACGGAGTCGGCTAGCTGGGCTCGCACATCTTTCAGTTCTTCGCCCAGTTTGGTGTTTGAATCTTGGAGTTTGTTTTTCTCCTCTCTGACTCAGGTCAGAACGCGCTCGCCTGCGGCATGTTGTCTCTTCGCCTCTTTTTCGCTCGTTTGAGCGGCCTTTAGTTCCTCTCCCAGTTGGTCCGATGACCCTGTTATGAGACAAGCAACAGTTGCAATACAGCTGGCATATAATTTTTTGTTTCTCGATGGAGGGAAATATTACCAGAGGATACCTTCTTGAACTTTTCTAGTTCGATGGTAGCAGCAGTTAGCTGTGTCCGGCACCGCTCCAGCTCTTGGGCTAGCAGGTCGTTCTTCTCCGAAAGAACCTGGTTATACAACGATCCTTGAAACATTTGTTGCAACTGCTTCAGGTCTCGAGGGCTACGGGCACATGGTTATCAAATTTGGACAAGGTAAACTTACCTGCACATCTTTCAAATGTTGCTCGGTGGCTCGGTTAAGCCCATCTCGAGCAGCTCGGATGTATGCATCAGCCGAGCTGAAGGCACCGAACGCCTCTTTTGAGAAGCAGGGATTTTGTAAAACGGCCCTCCGGCACCGGTGATTCATGGTGCTCTCCACTTCCGAATTAGTGACGTACATATTTTCCAAACCCTCGGCAGAAGGACAGTCCAGCGCTGCTCCCATATCGGGCCCCGTCTCTTTGGCTGGGACCGAACCCTGGTGATCAGGAGCACGACTGGTTGGGTTCCCCGGACACAGCCCGTCGAGCCTTTTCCCTGATACAAAATGAATATATAAATCACAGCTGGACACGACTTCTAAAAAGAGCATAGTTTCAAACCCATACCTCTTCAAGGAAGGCCCGACCGTATCTCTGTTTGCCTTCCTCTTTGAAGGCCTGCCTGACGCAGGAGCCACTCTCTTTGGAGATGCCCTCGGGGTAGCATGATGCACCAAATTCCTCGCGTTGTGAGCACATGATAGTGCGGTGAGTGAGGAAGAATGAGAAAAACCTCTCGGACAAAGTGTCTCCTGATTACTTACGTGCAAAACAGGAAGGAGGCAGGGGTAATCGGCGATGATGGGTTCCGTGCCATCATAACTCGTTAGAAAACTCCATCTTTGAGCTCCATGAATATGTCTGGATCTTCCTCATATCCAGGGTCGATATCCGGATTGTGATTCTCCGACCGAGGGGCAGGGTCATGGATCCCCCCGACAGCCTTTCGCCATTCCTGTCATGAGTGAATAATATATCACCCTTCAAAAATAATTCAGGGAGAGGGGTCGAATAGTGGAGTTAGAACTTACCCAGCTAGGAGAATTGTACATATAAAACCCATCTCGATTTTGGAGACGGGCGAACTCCTCCTGCTCCCCTTTATAAAGTTCGGCCAGTATTTTGGCCAGAGCGGTGGGAGTCTTCGGGCCCTTCTGACCGTAGCGGGAGGCGTCGTCTTCCCCATTGAAATGGCACATGGGTAGCCCTCTATATTGGAGTGGTTGGACCCCCCGTGTTATGGAGACTGCCATTACCTTGACTATTGACAATCCGAACTGGGCGGGCATCTTGATCTTGCCCAGCAATAGACTGATCTCTAGGCTATCCTCTTCCTCGAGGCTCCGAGGATGCCAACTATGGTGTTTCTTCAATGGAGCACTTGAAAAATCAGGGAGGCCCATCCAGATTGGGTCGGGAAGTGTGATGTCGTCAATATAAAACCATTCAGAGGTCCACTCTTCAGAAGCTTTCTTCGGTGTGCCGGATAGGTATCCGGTCTCAGCAATTAATGCACCATATTTTGGCCCCACCCACTTCAGATATCGATCCCTCGTGGTTGCGTGGGACAAGAAAAAACAACCTTCTCCACAGAACAAAATGGGCCTCACAACCCAGGAATGATTCGCATAAAGCGACGTAGCCCGCAATATGCAAGATGGAGGCTGGGGTAAAATTGTGTAGCTGGAGGCCATAATACTCAAGAAGCCCTCGGAGGACCAGGTGAATTGGAAATTGCATGCCCCTCAGCAGATAGGGGATGAAGCACACTCATTCCTCCATGGAAGGATTGGGGAAATCCTCCTCCTGGGTTTTGCCGTTGAAGGAAGCCAACCCTGCTCGAACAGGGACCAGATCCGCAGGGGGGAGAAATCCCTGCTTTTGCAACTTTGCCAATCGACTGTGGGACACGGAGCACCTCTCCCACTCACCTTTCTCCAGGTTGGAACGGGAGGAGGAGCTGGGAATGCTGGCCATGTTGGAATGGTCTTTCCTGACAATCTCTGAGGATTTTCTCCGTATGATGTCGAATGGATCTGAGACCCAATCTCCTTATAGACGCTCTTTCTTGCATGGCTAGGGTGTTATTTGCAAAAGGAAACCCTGACTGTCTGCATTCGCCCGACGCGCGGCAGCTGAAGTCATAGATGTATAGAAGCTGAGGGGCGCGGCCTTGAATTAAAAACCGAATACGTTACTTGAAAGTTGTCGGAGGAGGAACCCGCCTTGCAATGCCGAAGACAATATACGTGTTGAACACATCGTCATTGAAGCCTGATCGTGGGCTACTGAGGGAGTCCTGGACTAAGGGGTCCTTGGGGGTCCTTCCTGTTAGCCATGGGCCGGATTGATGGGCTCTGCAGATACGAAGACCGAAGACTACACACGTGTCCGGATGGGACTCTCCTTGGCGTGGAAGGCAAGCTTGGCGACTAAATATGTTGATTCCTTTGTTTGTAACCGACCTTGTGTAACCCTAGATCCTCCCGGTGTCTATATAAACCGGAGGACTTAGTCCAGAGGATGTACATTATCATAGCCATTAAGATCTCGTGGTAGATCAACTCTTGTAATAATGGTATTCATCAAGATCAATCAAGCAGGACATAGGATATTACCTCCATAGAGAGGGCCCGAACCTGGGTAAAACATTGTGTCCCCTATCTCCTATTACCATCGACCTTAGACGCACATTTTGGGACCCCCTACCCGAGATCCGCCGGTTTTGACACGGACAACCACCGTTATATTTAAGTTTCCAAGGCATCTAAGCCGTTGAAATAATCTGAGAAAGCACTTAACAGTGTGGCCTCATATAAACTACGAAGATAGTCTTGTGATGAAGTTCATAGGAAAGTTAAGGACTCAAATGAAATAGGCATGCATTTCTTTATGATAGTACAGTAGGCACTGCTGACATATTGGCCAACTCAGGTATACACTACTAGGAAAAGGCCTACTAATGGCGCACTGGTTTTGCCTACTAATGGCGCATTACCTGTGCGCCATTAGTAGCACGCCACTAGTATATCTTACTAATGGCGCACCACAGGTGCGCCATTAGTACCTGGTATACTAATGGCGCACCAACTAGTGCGCCATTAGTATGTAACAGCATGCGCCATTAGTGTGCCTCCCGGGGGGCCATACGTAAGCATGGCTTTGTCATACTAATGGCGCATTCTCTGTTGATGCGCCATTAGTATCCTTTGGCATACTAATGGCGCACCTGGTGGTGATGCGCCATTAGTATGAATATTTGGTTTTTTTGTTTTTTCCTTTTCTGATTTTTGCGCAGGTTACAAAATATATTATTAGACAAAATATAAAATATATTATTAGATAGAATATAGACAGCAGCACACAGCAACATTAGATTCATCGAATATAATAGAAGATTAGTCTCCGAATACAATTCATCATATTAGTCTCCGAATTCAAAAGACCGAACAAAGATAAAACATTACAAGTCTCAAGACCGCGAGTATCGAGTTTGTCTTCACATTACAAGTCGATATCGATCATCTAAACTACCATCACATAGAAGAGAGCTGTGGTCATCACGATGAGCATCATCGCGATCAAACTGGTCTTCATCCGGTTCCTCCAACGCTCCCTCCTCTCTCCCGCTAGATAGCGGGTGTATCTAGATACGGCCTCCGCCCTAGTGGTGTACCCTTTGTAACTATTACCGCTGAAACGGTGAACCTGTCTCCGACACTTCTCCCAGTCGTTGTAGACTCCGGGAACCTTACCCTTGTACACGACATACGACGGCATCTCTATGCACAAGCCAAACAACAGACAATATATAAGCAATATGTAAGTATGCAACAAAAGGATCGGAAGAGAAAAGCAAGACATTAATAGCACGATTCATGGTCCTACTAATAAATAGCATCGATTACATCTAAGTTGAACGACTGTCCAAACCAAAGAGACATACGAATTCATTAAAGTATAATTACAACACGAGCCAATCAATGTTTCAGAACTACACATCACTACTTTCGACTCGACTCATCAGACAGGAACGTGGATGAAGCCGCCGTTTGTCGTGATGGTCATGAAATCGCGGTCGTTGTCACCCTGCATTTGTAGCATTTTATCTATCTCACTGTTGGACGGTTGATATCTGAGGAAGAACTGCCCCGAGGTATGAAGGACATCTTGATGGATGATGTCCGCAAACTCCGACTGGATGCGAAAGAATTCTTGTCTGAGGTCCGCGTCCTGGACTGCCGACAAGCTCACGGCCCAATCTTTGAGATTATCTGGTAGCAGAAGTTGATGATGGTCCCTTACGATCGCCTGCATGTGATGGAGGGTGTAGTAGGCATCCTTCTGACCGCCAGGCGGCTGCTTGACGCAGCAGAACTTCATATTGTGTGAGAACATGTGCTTGCCGTACTTACGAACTGCCCTAGTGAAGGTGCCTCCAGATTTGGCGTAGGCGGGGAGAAAATCATCAAGAACTTCCTTGACATTTGTGTAGTCTATCTTGGAGTTACGGTTCGGGTCTAAATACGTGGCCATGGAATATTTCGGGCTTAAAAGGATGAGTGTGCAATGTGTGTCACTGCACAGAACATGGAATGTTAGAAAAAAAAGAACGATCGAAATCTAAGAAATCATATGTTACGGGGCGGTTAAGGGATGACTTACTCGGGAAAGTAAGCCACAAGGAAGTTATCCTTATCTGGGTTTGCCAGAATGAAGCCTTCGAGGTGTGAACTCGCAACTTGGCGGTCCCCAGCGCTGCTCAAGTGCTTGGCACGCATGTAGAAGGGGTTGACTATCACGATGTCCGGTGTCTTGCCTCTAATGATCCGCATCTCCATACTCAGCGAAAACAGCCGAACGAAGGTGTAGTGCAGCGGATGAAGGTTAAACATAGCAAAGATGTCATCAAACCGCAGGACGATCGTACCCCCGATGTCTCCATCCACAAAGCCCTTGCCCTCTGGCACCTTGGCCACGAAAACCGGGTATGCCACATCCTTCTCTCTGAGACGCCGCTTCTCCAAAGAAAGAACACTGTCGTGCAGACTCCGCATAGCACCGGTTGCAGCATTCAGCATATTTGGCGGTAGCATCGCCCTACCCGCCACATGCACCCTCCTCGAGATATCCTTAGGTGAAGGTGGCCCGTCCTGAGCACGGATCGAACTCGGTGCCGGCTCGCTCGCACCGGCGCCCTTGTTAGTCTTTCGTTTCCGTCCCTTCTTCTTGATCTCCTGTAATGGGACCGAGTTCTGATCACAGACCGCCTTCTTGAGCGTGTTGGGGCTGATAATATTTCGCACCTCAGCTATCTGAGGCTCGGTGAAGGCGGGAGCTGGAGGCGTGTCCTGAGAACTGAACGCCAGACGACGCCTGTTGCAATTGGATTTCTCCGTCGTACCAGCTAGATCGCGGTCGTCTTGGTTGGGTTCTTGAGAAAGAGGCCCGCAGAACTCGTTAGCGTACCCATGTTCGGCAAAGTACTTATCAACTTTGGTAAATGTACCATCGTCATTGTCGTCGCCGTCCGGATCCTATGCCATAGGGCTGTCCGGATCCTGTGCCATAGGGATGTCCGGCAGGTCTGGTAGCGTTGCAGCGTTCTTGCCATGGCTTGGCGCCGGCACGACTGGCGGTCTTGTATGTGGGGTGGTGTCCCCCGCCCCCAAACGAATCTGGCTCTTCGGCCAAAGCAGGGGCCAGTTTACGCAGGTGCTGAGGGTCATCTCATCTTCTTCGTCGGCCCCAGCAGGTCGAATCGGAGGTAACAGCTCGTCGCAGCCTGGAAGCACCCGAACCACCTCAACCCTATACATTGTGGGTGGCATCGGATTACCGTGGAACATGGGGTTGCCCGGTTGAACGATGATGCCCTTGGCGACATCGACCAACTCGGCGCCCATGAAATGCAGAAGAGTGCAAGGAACATCGGCGGTGCCCTGCGAAAACATGTACAGGGCGTCAGGGATGCCCAGTCAAAGGCAAGGAGATGAAGTCATCTGCCGAGAGGCTTGGTTACCGTGATGTCGTCGAGCTCGGCTAATGTCGAGGCACCGCCAACGGCGGGAGTGCAACTGACGGAGGGGGCGCTTGCCGGCGAGGTGCCGGCCGGCGTACACCTGGGTGCATTAAGCTCCAATGCCCGTGCCGGCACCGGAGACACGAATACCGCCTCCGCCGGAGACACCAATGGCGCCGCCGCCGGAGACACCAATGGCGCCGCCGGAGACACCAATGGCGCCGCCTGCGCACTGTGCGAGTTGCTGGACGTGAAGCTAGGAATCGGGGGAGGCCCCTGTTGGCCGCCCGCAATCCACGTCGTCAGCCCATGAATCAACGTAGGCACCATGGCGTTGAGCGTCGTTCCAAGTTGTTGTTTCACTTGCTCTTGGACAAGCTCCGGAATCCGCGCCACTTGTGCCTTGAGTTCTTCAACCTTGCACGTCTGGCTTTCCGAGCTGGTCTTTTTCTCCTTCCGCACACCAGCGGTATAGTATGACCCCCATTTTGTGGACAAGCCTTTGCCGGCCACATGACCAGCTGATGTTGGCTTAGGGAGCTTATCCTTGTTTTTCATTACACTCAACGCCCTATTTAAAGGGGTGTCGAAAGGGGAGCTCTTAGACGACCCCGCGCTACTGCTTTCAATGTCCTGCGAAAGGAACGTGAACCATTTAGAAATATTGGGATTAATTAGAGTGCAACCATATGGAGCTAATTACGCGGGGGTGTATTCCTTACCAGAAGAAGCTCAAGCGCCCTGGTCTTCGGATCCGTGGTAAGCTCCTTTGTTATCGGGTCCTCCTTGTACCGGGCCCTGACATAGTTCCTGGTCTGCTTGTCACCGTTGTATTTCTCGAAGCGGGGCGGTAGGCCTTGCTCGGCACGCTCCGCGTCCTCCTTGTCCCATATAGGCTCCGCCACTCTGTAACCGCCGGGACCGAGTTTGTGTTCCCCTAAGTTCAACTCCTGCATTTCTTTCCCCCACTGACTTGATTCAGAGGTTGCACTGCTCTCGCACTTGATCTTGAACTTCTTGTACTCATCTTCGCTCATCAAAGGATATTTCGCCTTGATCTTCTCATAACTATCACCTTTATCAATCATTCTCTTCACCGCGCTTTTCCAAGTAGACAGGGTCGTGCTCATCTTCGTGAGGGAGGCACTGTTCACTTTATTCCCTGAGAGGCGTGTGTTTTCAAATTCGGTGGGGAACTTGTATCGTTCGTGCAGCTTCGTGAAGAGGAGGTTGCGCAAATTCCCTCGGTCCTTATGCCTAAGGTTCTCGGTGTTGATCGAGACGGTGCTCCAGAGAATGCACCCGAGTTGAAGTGAGTACCCCTTGACTATATGTTTGGGCTCCGTTGGATTCCCATCGGAGTCCACTTGAGTGAATTCCTCCTTGAGGGTGCGGAGCGCATTCGGGCGCCGGTCCTTCCTTTGCTTCTTCGGTTGGCTGCCATCTGTGTGTGCGCCGCCATCATCAGTGGTGGCATCCTCGGCGGCACCATCAGTGGTGTCATCCCCGACGCCACTAGGGGTTGTGTAATCAGGATCGGTGTCTTTCCGCGGCGTCCTCATAGCGGTGAGGTTGTTCCTCCATCTCCTGGGACAGCTCCCAGAATTTCTTGCCGCCCGAACCACCGGCCTCATTGTTATGGGCCATGTTTCGCTCTAAATAGGAAAAAAGTTTGGTCAAAAAGTTGGTTATTGTCAAGGAACAAGATCATGGTCTCATCATTTAGGGTTTGTCGACACCGAGGCACCCTAAAAGCCTAAGCTTTCATCATTTAGGGTTTGTCGACGCCGAGGCACCCTAAAAGCCTAAGCGTACATCATTTAGGTTCTCATCGACACCGAGGCATCTGGGGCAGCCAAGTTAAGTTTTCATCATTTAGGGTTTATCGATGCCGAGGCACCCTAGGTTGGGCCTAATCACTTGGCTCTATTGCCACCTATGGTTTAATGCAGCAAGAATGGCGGGGCAGTTGATCCTACTTAACTAATTACTAAGATACCCCGGCCCATGCATTAGTCGCAAGTACCCCATATGTCCTATTTTTAGCAAAGTCATGCTAAAATTCACGGAAAATTTCAGCATGACCTTTGCTGAAAATAGGACATATGGAGTACCCGAATTTGCCGGAACGGAAGTTAATCGACATTCCGGCAAACTCAAGGGCCTCTCGGGGTACCTGCAAATTCATCACGACACAATGGTCGGAGACAAAACCCAGCCACAGACCATATGGTCCTCTGCTTTCATATGGACAAAAATCAGCTCAACTTATGTGAGCTTCCATTCCAGATATAATATGTCTCCCAACAAAAAATCATCAATAGTTTAGCAAGTCTGTACAAACACAGAAAGAATGACAAATGTATTTTACAGATCATGGCATTGTTTTTACTATATGCACCATGGCAAATTTCTTTTCTTTTTGCAACATGGCAAATTTCTTTTGCACCGGGCCATGGCAAATATAGTCTATGCATCATGAAAATTATAGTGTATGGATCATGGCATTTTTTATTCTACATTTTTATTCTATGGATCATGCCAGGAAATTATAGTCTATGCATTTTTTTAATCTCTGGATCATGATCTAACAAAATTGCCATCTCCCATGGCAAATATAGCCTATGCATCATGGAATTTATACTGTATGGATCATGGCATTTTTTTGTCTATAGGATTATTGTTTGTGTGCATACATGCAGAGTATCAGCTCAGAGGTCTCTGTTTAACAGTGATAAGTCAACGACAAGGAACATCAAGCTTATAATAAAATCTCTTAGAACCTTATGAGAGTATGTACATATACAGATTTTGTTTACTAGCTTGGCACATGTCAAGTCTCACTTGCAGGTGCACATTTTTTTCTTTCAAAGCACACCTCTTTGTTTCAGCTATCTATATATCTTGTTCTATGTTGCATTTTTAATTCCTGATGTTAACAAGAGTGTTTGTCAAAATGAAAAACAAAGTTCATGGTGGTGTAGCTAGCTTCTCATGCATCCCTCTTATCATCTAGCTAGCTAACACTTGAATCCATGGAGGTCCAAGATTTTCTTTATAATTATTAGTATATCATCGTATGAACAGATAAATCCTAAAAAAATTATGAGCAGAGAGAGGAAAGAACAGTAGCAGTAGTACTACTACTAGCTAGCTAGCTAGCTGGTACTGATCTAGCTTCTGCCTGCATTTCTCTGAATTTTGTGTGGAGTGGACTAGAATACAAGAATACAAGAATGCATACATGATCAGGAGTACATCAAAATCTATTGATTAGTTCTTGTGCTCATCCAGTAGCAACATCTTTCATACATGATCAGTAGTCATGTACCAAATTTTTATTTACTGAATTTGCAAATCACCAAGAACTCTACTAGTTTCAGACTAGATTTACAGTAAATACACTAGAGTATTTGACCAATAGTCATGTGAACTCTTTGAATTTGTAAACACTTCCAGACTTGAGCATTGAGAGTTCACAATTGCAAAAAATGTCCCTTGTTCCTGAACTTGTATTGTACTCCATTCATTCAAGCAGAAAGAAACAAACAAGGTTTGAAGAAGAATGAATCCATGATGCTTCCAGACTAGAACTCACCTCGATGGACGCGGTCGCAGACGAGGTCGTAGACGGCGGTGGAGCAGAGACAAGGTCACAGACACGGTCGTGGTGCTCCAGTGGACGTAGCTGCATCAATCGTTTGAATTGGCATTCAATCAAACACCTCACAGGCAAGAACAGAAGGTGGAGACAGAGAAGAGAGGGGATCGAGCAGAGAGGGAGAGGGCAAGGAGGGAGGAGCAGAGAGGGAGAGGTGGGAAATGGAGGCGGGGTGAGTTGGATGGGGTACCTGCGGGCGTAGAAGACGGGGGCGTCGTCGGGGACGAAGACGTCGATGCTGTGGATGTTGCCGCCACGGGAGGCGATGCAGTCAGAGATCCGGGACGATGAACTGCACGTGAAGGCCAGGGGAGTCGAGTCAGTCTAGGGGGAGGGAGCTTACGGGCGGAGGAGGACGGGCGGAGGAGGAGGGGGCTTACGGGCGGCGGCGAGACGGTTGCAGGTCGGTGGCGGTCGTCGTCCTGCATCCTGTGCGGTCGGTGGCGGCGGGATGGTTGGGGGCCACGGCGGCTTGCTGTCCGGTGGGCGGCGGAGGAGCTGCAGTGGTGGGGGCGCGGGGGCGCGGGGGCGGCGGCGCACGTAGGGGCTGCGGCGTCGTGGGTTGTCGGGGCAGCGGAACGCAGGGGCTGAGAGATGTGAGATGGGATCGGCCGGGGATTGGGGCCGAGATTTTAGTCGGGGGAGGTATAGCAATGGCGCACCAACTAGCGGTGCGCCATAAGTAAGTTTTTTTTTCTGATAGCAATGGCGCACCCTCCTCTGGTGCGCCATTAGTAACTTTTTGTTCTAACAGCAATGGCGCACCCTCCTCTGGTGCGCCATTAGTAACATTTTTTTCATTATTTCTTGTTGCATCTAATAATTTGTTTTTTTATCAAATTTGTTATTTTCATGAGGACTAGAACATAAGATATCATCAAATATCATCAATTTTTTTTTGAAAATATCATCAAATTTGTTTTTTTATTTTTAATTGAAAATATCATCAAATTGTTATTTGAAGATATCATCAAATTTCTTATTTCAAAATATCATCAAATTTGTTATTTAAAAATATCTTCAAAAAGTGGGGGAGGGTGCGGGTGTTGGCGGCGGCGGTAGAGCGGGCCGGGGGAAGGTGCGGGGTGTCGGCGGCGGTGGTGGAGTGGGGGAGGGTGCGGTGGGTCGTCGGCAGCGGTGGAGCGGGGGAGGGTGCGGTGGGTCGTCGGCGGCGGTGGAGCGGGGGAGGGTGCGGGGGGTCGGCGGCGGCGGTGGAGCGGGGGGGGGGGTGCGGGGGGTGCTCGGCGTCGAGGGGGATCTAGCGAGGGGGATAGCTATCGAGAGGGAGGGGGATCGAGATCGAGTGTCCTCATGAATATTCAATATTTTTTCATATTGAATACAATCGATCTTTTGTAGGCCCGAGAAATATTTTGTCATATTGAATACAAAAATATTCATGATATCAAAAAGTGCCTAAGAAATGAAGGCTACAATTTAAATACAATCGATCTTAGCTAGCTATCTGTTCACAATCTTCTTGCCCTTCTTTTTCGCAAATGGAGTTCTTTTGTGGAACGGACGTCCTTTAGGTAGGGTGGTCCTGCTTCTTCTTGTGGTGTATGCTGCTACTTCATCGTCGTCGTCATGTTCGATCTTCGGGTCGCCGTACTTGTCAAAGTCTTGCTCATTGGCTACTCCATCCATTCCGATGATCTTCCTTTTGCCTCTCCTCACGACAACACGACTGGGCTTTGATGGATGGGTAATGAAGAAGCATTGGTCCACTTGTGAAGCCAGTACCCATGGCTCATTTTTCACGGTGACGTTTGCGCCCGCGGTCTTGGATTTGGCTTCGGGTATCACCATGGTGGTGAAATACCAGTCTTCTTTTAGGACGCTCTTGGCCCATCTGACACGGAACATCGGGACCTTCTCTCCAGCATAGCTCAGCTCCCAGATCTCCTCAATCCTTCCGTAGTATCTGTCCTTGTCGTTACCGGTGTAGGATTCCATCGTTACCCCGGAGTTATGATAACCATCGCTCTTCATGTCCTTGTCCTCGGTGTAGAATGTGTAGCCGTTGATATCGTACGCCTCATAGGTCATCAGGTTGTGCTCGGCGCCCTGTGACAAGGCGAATATGAGTTGTTCTTCCCCGGAAGAATCCTCATGTAAAGGGTACGACAGAAGCTTCTGCTTGAACCAATGCGTGAAACATGAGTTGTGCTCTTTGAGTATATCTCCGTCCGTCCTCTGTTGGCCTCGGTCATTGTACGTCTTCTCAATAAAGGTTTTGTGATCTACCACCCAAGGATCGACCACATCTATGTGTTGTAGCGCGACTAGGTTTGCTCTTTCAAAGTCGGCGAGTCGACCCTCGAAGTCGACATGCATTTCGCGGCGACCCTCACGGTGACCCCATCCAGCGAGCCTGCCGAGGTGCCTGTTGACAGGCAGACCAGCGGGGTTCTCGATGCCTAGATAATTCGTGCAGTAGGAGATGCACTCTTCGGTCAGAAAGCCCCTGGCTATACTTCCCTCTGGACGTGACATGTTGCAAACGTATCCTTTAATGACACCATTCATCCTTTTGAACGGCATCATGCTGTGCAGGAACGTCGGCCCGAGTTGGATGATATCCTCCATGATATGGACCAGCAGATGCACCATAACGTCGAAGAATGCGAGCGGGAAGTACATCTCAAGCTCGCATAGTATCAGCACGATCTCTTCCTGTAGCCTTCTGAGTTGCCTCACGCCAATCGACTTCCGAGAGATGACGTCGAAAAAGTTGCATAGGCCAAATAGCATTTCACGGACGTGCGCGTCCATGATCCCACGGATTGCAACTAGAAGTATCTGTGTCATCAGCACGTGACAGTCGTGAGACTTCATCCCGCTGAACTTCTGCTCCGCTGGGTCTAGGTATGTGCTTATCTTCCCCGCGTAACCGTAAGGACGTTTTACTCCTAGGAGGCAAGTGAAAAACTGCTCGATCTCCTCCTGACTTAGAGTGAAGCACGTGGGAGGGTAGTCATTTTCGGTCTTCTTGGCCTTTTTGCCTTTGCAATGACTTTCTGTGTCCTGCTTCGCCTCATCATCATCATCATCATCATCATCATCATCATCATCATCATCATCATCATCATCATCATTAGCGTGAAGCGTCTGCCTAATGCCCATTGATTTCAAGTCTGCCCTTGCTTTCGGCCCATCTTTGGTCCTCTCTGGCATGTTGAGCAGGGTACCAAGCAGACTCTCGCACACGTTCTTCGTGATATGCATGACATCAAGGCTGTGAGGCACACGGTGGATCTTCCAGTACGGAAAGTCCTAGAAAACAAACCTCATTTTCCATACCTTCAGCAGCGGCTCTGGCGCCTTTCGCTTCTTTCCCGGCTCTGGCGCCTTTTGCTTCTTTCCCGGCAGTGGGCAGTCTTTCCAATTTTTCAACAGCTCGTCTATTTCCTCGCCGCTCCTCGTACACGGGCGTTTTCGGGGTTCGGTTTCACCATCGAACAGATCCTTGCGTTTCCTCCACGGGTCATCGTCGCGAAGCCACCTTCGATGTCCCATGAACACGGTTTTCGAAGACCTGGGATCTCTATCTAGCTGGCGATACGTTGTGTCATCCATGCACCTTACGCATCTAGAAAATCCATGGACTACCTGCCTCGTGAGATATCTGTAACCGAGATAGTCATGCACCGTCATGAGCAGTGCGGCTCTCATAGGGAAATGTTCTTTCTCTGCGGCGTCCCACGTATTGGCTGGCATTTTCCACAGCGTGTCTAGCTCCTCCTTCAGCAGCCCCAGATACAGATTGATGTCGTTCCCTGGTTGTTTCGGCCCTTCAATTAGCATACTCATGTGAATGTACTTCCTCTTCATGCACAACCAGGGGGAAGGTTGTACATCCACACAAACACATGCCAGGTGCTATGTGTGCTTCTTTGGCTGCCAAACGGATTGACTCCATCGGTGCTCATGCCCAGCACGATGTTCCTTGGATCCTTCCCAAATTCTGGGTATTCGAAGTTCAACGCTTGCCACTGGCTCGCATCCTTAGGGTGACTCAGCATCTTGTCTTTTTTATTTATCTCTGGATCATTTCCGTCATCTTCCCGCTTCTTCTCCTCCCTATCCGTGTGCCAACGCAGGAGCTTTGCTACCTTAGGGTCCGTGAAATACCGCTGCAGACGAGGAGTGATTGGAAAGTACCACACCGATTTTTGAGGAGCTTTCTTCCTCTTCTTGTATCGAGTGATGCCGCACACCGGACATATGGTAGACTCCGCGTGCTCATCTCGATAAATGATACAATTGTTCATGCACACATGGTATTTCACGTGCGGTAAATCCAGAGGACACACGATTTTCTTCGCCTCCTCGAAACTGGTCGGGCACTTGTTCCCCTTGGGAAGACGTTCATGCCAGAATGACATGTTCTCGTCGAAGCATGCGTCGGTCATTTTGTGTTTTACCTTCATCTCCAGAGCCATGAGCATTACTTTCAGGTGGGTATCCTCGGGCCTGCATCCTTCATACAATGGACTAACCGCGTCTATCTCCAGTTGATCCAGCTTGGCTTTCTCTCGGGCGGCATATCTTGCGTTATCCGTCTACTTGAGAAGCAGCTCTTGAATATGAGGGTCCTGCACCCAGCCTCCATCATCGTCTACTCCGTCATCTTCATCTTCATGATCATGCCCTTCGTCTTGATCTTCCTCATCATCATGTACGACATCTTCTACATGATGACTGTGTACAGCATCACCGTCGTAATCATGTCCTGGAGATTCTTCGTCTTCTCACCCGTCCTCGCCGCGGTGGTACTTGTCTTGTTGCCCTTCCTCATTTCTTGCCCGGCCCCGGCCATGGACGACTTCATAGTCATCTTCATCACCTTGCCACCGATAGCCATCCATGAAACCATGCAAGAGCAGCTGGTCCCGCACCTGCCTAGAATCCGGGTCCGCGATAAGGCTCTTCAGCTTGCATCTTCGACACGGACATCTTATCTTCGTCTCGTTCTTTTGAAGCATCTCGGCCTTCGCGGAGCTCAAAAACCTATTCACGATGCCTTCAGTCATCGTGCGGACCATGGTCGCCTGTGGGGTAGAGCAAAACGATATTTTAGAACCAAGAAAAAATTTGGCATGACCTTCCCTAAAAATAGGACCAAAAAGAATGCATAGTGCCAAAATTCTCGCCGAAACGGAAATGAATCAAAACATTCCGGCAAAATATTGGCAACTATCGCATTTCAAATACCGGTACCTTCAAACACAAACATATATGCAACACCACAAACACATGCAACACCACAAACACACATAGATCTAGCTAGGCCACAAAAAGTGCATGTGCACGTTGTTGGAGCGAGCTAGGGAGAAAAAAAGTAGATCTACATCATGAAGATAGCTTTCCCCATACTTACCTATCAAAAAAGGTAATTTCACCACTTAATTTTGATGAATCTATGGTGCAAATGAGGTGAGGAGGAGGAGGCAACCGAAAGCTTGGAGAAGGAGGTGGAGGGAATGAAGTGGGGAAAGTGAGTGGGTAGGTGTGGGGCTGTCCAAAATATCTTGTTGGGGTCCCAGGTTACTAATGGCGCACCACAAGGAAATGCGCCATTAGTAACCCTGGTTACTAATGGCGCACCTGCAGGTGGTGCGCCATTAGAAGTTTTGCAAAAAAGTAAAAAATATAAATATATATACTAATGGCGCACCGTGTAACAGTGCGCCATTACTAGATTAAACTAGTAATGGCGCACAGTGAAACGGTGCGCCATTAGTAGTTTTGCAAAAAAAAGAATAAGAAAAAAATTACAGTAATGGCGCACTCTCTGCCTGGTGCGCCATTACTAGTTATAACTAGTAATGGCGCATTGTCGACCTGATGCGCCATTAGTATGTATGGAAAATGGAAAAAAAATTAATACTAGTGGCGCACCCTATTTCTGGTGTGCCATTAGTGTCTTCCACACTAATGGTGCATCACCAACAGGTGCGCCATTAGTATATAGTAGTGGCGCACTACTTCCCTGGTGCGCCATTAGTATGAATCCTATCTATAGCCCTTTTCCTAGTAGTGATAGCCTAACAGGTAACAAACAAGCATTCGAATCAAGCAATACAGCAAAGCAGACAACTGAACTATTTGTAATACTGTAGGATTACAGGTTGATGGAACAAGCCAAGAAAGCAGCCCACACACATTACATTTCACATGTACTAAAACACACTGGCTTACCATATGTTGCTGTGAAGCCTTGCTGCTGTTGCAATGTTCTTTGAAGATATTCATCAGCATCCCGTGGTTGCAAATCTAGTTATTGTAGTTTATTCTTCACCCTCTATTTAGGTAAAATTAATTGTAATCGCATGCATTGGTTCAAATTTATCATCAATGGTTCATCTAAACTAAAGAAATAAGGGTGTGTGATTACACGACAATATATGTGCTTCATTCTATTTTTATGCTTGTTCGAGATGCTAGCCCCAAAAGAACAAATAATTTGCTAGATGGGGTTGGCAACTCCATAATTAATAGAAGCATCAAATTAGTTATGCAACTTGGGAAGATCAAGGACGCACAAAAAGTAATGGACAGAGGCTCGGAGAAGTGATGTAATAGCTAGCATCAGAAAATGTAGGGTAAAACGAACGAAAAGCAGCGGACCACATGCTAGTTTGCTGATGTGTAATTAAGCATAGAGAACATGAAGCAGTCTGATGGAACCAACATCTGGCATTAGAACAACACCATTATTATAAATATAGCATGTAAGAAGTAAAATAGTAGGCGGTGATATCTAGGAAGTACAATAATACTTAGGACAAAACTAAAGCATTGTAACTATATGTGCACTAGTTTGTAACTTAGCACATGTAACATGTTCACTGCCAGAAGTATGGCCCTACATGTGCAAGCTAATGTGTCTCATGAAAAATTGAATGATGCCATGAAGAAATTCAAAGGTACGGTGCTTATGCTAAGAAAGTGAACGTAGGCGCCGACCATTGGATAATAGTACCTGATTTTCGGCGGCATATGGGTATCATTGTCATACTTGATAGCTAAGGATCGACGATGGTGCTTGTCTTGCGGTTGAGTTTTGGCCAGCTATCGCCGTTGCTGAAGCGACTCCAGTGCTTCGGTTGGGGCACCTGTCAACATACAAGAAAGCTCATCTGTGGTAAGTGAACAGTTGCACGATAGATAAGAGAAAAACCGAAGGAGTAAAAATCGATATAACCTGATGAGGCTGCGGCGTCAGTAAAGCAGGGCCGGTGGAGTTGAATATGGCGTCCGTGGAGCGGGTCTGGTACAGTCACTACTAGAAAACAGGCTATAGATAATATAGACACTAATGGCGCATTATACATGCGGAGTGCCACTACTATATAGTAATGGCGCACCTATACATAGTGCGCCATTAGTATCTAAAATAGTAATGGCGCACCTAGTAAAAAGTGCGCCATTACTATGTTTGACCAAGCTTCGACCCACTTCTGGACATAGTAATGACGCACTTTTCCCTGATGCGCCATTGCTATTTTTGATACTAATGGCGCACTTTTCCAAGCGGTGCGTCATTGTGGTTTTGTAGGTAAGTGCCACAGCCCGACCACCCACCATCTCTCTCCTCTCTCTCTCTCTCTCGCACGGAACCCTATCCTCTTCTCCCTCACCCCACGCACACACACGCGTCTCTCGGCCTCGCCCCGGCCCTGATCCATGCCGCCTCCCAGTGCTCCCTCCTCTTCCTGCGCGGTGGCCCTTGCCCTCCTCTCTCTTCGGTCCCCTTCGCGCCTCCTCGCGGAAGTCACAACCAAGGAGCCCGAGCTCGGCAGCGACGGATCGGAAGGTGAATAGGGAACTAATGAGATGGCGTCTCCCACCTCCCACCTCCCACCCCACCTCCGGCGATCTCCTCCCACCACCACTAAAACCCTAATCTTTCCCTACCAATCTCTCCGGCGTCTCCCCCTCACTCAGGGGTCATGGTTTTCTCATCGGGATCAACCCTTGGCTTGGAGTTCTCCAAGGGTTTGGAGTTTGCGGATAAAGTTTTTAGATCTACTGGTTTTTCGGTCCACCCTACGGAGGACACAGGTCACTTCAAGTTGGTGGTGTCCTTTAGCCGTCATGTTTTCAGGATTGATGATCATTCTGTGGCGGCGGCTCTGGAGGCTGCTGTTGGTGGATCTGCGATCGAGTTGGGTGCCTCATGTTTACGTGACAAGGTTTATTCCTTCAACGTTTCTTCCAAGCAAGTTGGTTTCTTTATTGTTGATCTTCGATCTTTTGCTTGCCCGCAATTCAAATGTTATTTTAATCTTTAGGGCCGTGGAGGACCAAATTGGGTTCGCGAGTTTAAACTTTGGAAGTTGCAAAGTGATGCAGAATGGATCTTAGTTAGTCCATCTAAGAGACGGGCGGCGCTTGGGATGATCGCTATGCATAAACCACCGTCTAAGTCCTCTTTTAGATCTTCTGGTTCTGTGCAAAAGAAAATTTCTTTTGCAACATTCCAAAGCTATGATGCATGCAAGGGTTATAGATATACGGCCACGCAGGATTGTATTGATACAGTTTCTGATGCTGGATATGTTGTCTCGGCAAATGAGCGTTTGATCATTCGACCATCGCCGCCGGCGAATCTCCAGTGGACTGTTGCTTCTCCGTCGATTGTTTTCGGTTCTGTTGATCCGCCGCGGATTCAACGGAATTCACCTGAGGCTGTTAGTTTGTTCTCGTCTGCTCTCGTTTCTCCTGCATCCCATGTTGGGCCAGCCCTGCATGACGGGCTACAGCCCACCACCCAGCCAATGGATATCCCGTCTACTTAGGAAGCTGCTGATTTGTTTGATGAGATGGTCAATGACATGGTGGACCGTGTTCTAACTTGTTCCAACTGTCACCAGCGGGGCCACTTGTCGGTCTCTTGTCCTGTTTGCCTGGCTTGCTCACGTTATGGTCATCATCGTCGGGATTGCATTAATTGGGCCCAGGATAATGGTTATGTTTGGAGAGTTAAGCACACGAAACAAAATCCAGAAAAATCTCCACTGTTGATTCCCATGCCCGCCACGAGTCAGCCTCCTACTCCATCGCCTAGGGACTCCTCGGGTATAGAGACGACCCACGCGCTGGTGCAGACGAGTCCCATCATGTCTTCACCCCTTCCCGTGCACCACCAACCTGCTCCACCTCCACCAGAGCAAGACATGGCAAACTTTCCCCTGGATCCTCTTGAGTTCCTTCCACCGGGGTTCGAGTTCATCGATGGAGGGCCAACCCGCGTGCCTCGGACTTTCTACTCTCCAGCCATTGCGCCGGACCGTCGCCATGAGCAGTTTGCCATTGGCTTTGTTGAGCCTCCGCCGCCACCTGGACAGATTCATCACTTCCGGCAACTGGTTAGTGATTTTGTGATGACTCAGCTTCACCGTGACATTCTTAGTGATCAGCAATGGATTGAGGGTGTTGGTTTGTTTGAGTTCCGATCTCCTGCATCTAGGCATGCCATTATAAATCATCCTCCTTATGATCTTGGCAATGGTCACTTTGTTCGGTTTGTTCCTCATGATCAAGGCATCAATCACAGAGCTATTCAGGGTTTTCGTAGGGGCTGGATTATGATGTTAGGTGTTCCTTTGGATTACCGCACAGCACAGCATATTTCTAAGGCAGTTAGCACCTTTGGTCGTTTTCATATCTGGCATCAGGATGATCCGCGGCTAGTCAGGACTCTTGTTTATGTTTCTTTCCCAAGCCCTCAGCAAGTACCTAGGGATGTTGTCTATCGTGAGTATGCAGACTTTGGAGCTACGCGTCTTTCTTGGACAGCACCTATCTATGTGCTCTCTGCAGAATTTGCTGACATTATGCCAGCTGATGAAGATCCGATGCCTTTCAATGGAAACCCTCATCCGCTGCCCGAGAACATGCCTTTTGATGATGTTAACTTTGTCATGCCTGAGTTTCTAGAGCTGGGCTAGAATGAGGACCCTCATGCTCACAATGATGATCCGCAGCCTCATAACCAGCATGACAATGTCATTATTGAGGAGATTCATGAGGATGAAGCACTACCTGCTTCTCAAGAGTCAGTGGTTTTAGAGAACTCGGGGCCTGTTGATTCTGCTGAGGGATCTGTCAATAATCAGCAAGGTGTTGTGGCAGCCTATGTGCCTCCTCTGATCCAGCCTCATGTTGTTATTGGTCAAGTTCTGACAGTTTTCAGACCAGAGCTTCCTCCGGTAATGCAATGGACAAGATCTTTTCAGCGTATGATGCCAGTCTTTGATACAATGCACATTCCTCGAGGGTTACAGTTCTACAGTCCTTTTAAACCAATTCTACTGTCTAAGCGCTCTTGGGAGGTATCTTTCTCTTACTCTGCTATGAAGAACAAGCTGGTTTTTCATCCTTCACCTATTCGTCGAATGGTGAATATTCCAAGGAAGCCTCTTGTTGTTCGTGCACTTTGTTTTGACAATGTTGCTGAGGATTGTGCCATGGTTGATCCAGCTTTGTCTGTTGTTGAGATGTATGCCTTCAATTTCTCTGCAGCCCCAAGTCAGCGTCCAGCTCGTGCTCGTAAACCAAAGTCTGTGATTGTTGAGTCTGAGGTTAGGTGCAGTGCCAGGCTCTCATCCCTACGTGATGGCTTCAGGCATTCTAATCCAGCCAAGTCCCCTATGAAGAAACCTGCAGGAAAGCCTCTGAAGAAGCGCAAGGTTACTGTGGATGGCGAACTACCACGGGCTCCTCCTCACGATGCAGATCAACCTACTGTGCCACCGCCCACGCCAATCAATGTGCTGCAGCAGGTTGGTCTTCGCCTCGGCATTGGGCCGGAGAAGCTCACTAAGGAGAAGCTTGAGGCTTCTTCTTGCAAGTCTTTTGCTCCTCCTAGTTCCAATGATAGCTGATCATTTCATTTGGTGGGGTTTATGGTTAACCCTTGTGAAAACCATTTATCTACACTTATCTTTTAGGCTTTGTCTGAACTTTTATGCTATCCCTTGGCTGAACTGGTACTGTCATTATGTGACAGTCTTTTGCTGTTACTTTATTATGGTCTATAATGAATCAGAATGATGTTAGAGATTGGAAAGTTCTTTGTTGGAATGTGCGAGGTCTGAATTCAGATGACAGAAAGCGTGCAGTTCGTCAGAAAATCGATGAAAGTGCTTGTTCCATTGCTTGCCTCCAAGAAACAAAATGTGAGGTCATTGATCAGCGTTTCATCCGTAAGTGTTGTCCATGATGTTTTGATCAGTTTATCCATGTGCCTTCGTCTGGAGCTTCAGGTGGGTTGTTAGTCGTATGGAATACTGCTTTGTTTGCTGGAAAGCTAATTGAGTCCAATAGTTTTGGGATTATGGTGGAGTTCAAGTCTGTTCATAACTCCCAAACCTGGACTCTAGTTTCAGTCTATGGACCCTGTCAAAACCCAACTAGAGATAATTTTATTAATTGGTTTCATGATATAATTATCCCTGATGATGCTAACTGGCTGTTACTGGGTGATTTCAATTTCATGCGATCAATGGAAAATAGGAATAAACCAGGTGGTGATATTAATGACATGTTCATCTTTAATGAGGTTATTGGGCATCTGGGCTTAATTGAATTACCTATCAAGGGCAGAAAGTACACTTGGACAAATATGCAAACTGCTCCTTTGCTTGAACAGATTGATTGGTTTTTTACAACCCCTTCATGGACATGTTCTTATCCTAACACTATGGTCCTACCTCTGGCTAGAACCACTTCAGATCATGTGCCATGTGTGGTGCAAATCAAAACCACTATTCCCAAGGCCAAAGTGTTTAGATTTGAAAATTACTGGACTAATTTGCCTGGTTTTCTTGATTGTGTCAGTGAATCTTGGAGTAGGCCAGTTCATAAGAGATCTTCTGCTGCTATAATATCTGCAAAGTTCAAAGCTCTCAGGCAGGCACTCAAACATTGGCACATTAGCCTTTCCACCGTCAAGGCTCTAATTTCCAACTGCAATAAAGTAATTCTTTGTCTGGATGGTCTTGAGGAGTTAAGGCCTTTGTCTGGGCCTGAGGAAAATTTCAGGAAAATTGTAAAGTTGCATTTGGAGGAAACTCTAAGGTTGCAATTTATCTACTGGAAGCAGAGATGTACCATTAGAAACATTAAAGTGGGAGAGGAAAACACCAAATTTTTCCATGCCATGGCCACAGAGAGATACAGGAATAACTCTATTTCTAGTATAACTTCTGATGATGGGCAAGTGACCTCTGATCATGCATCAATTGCTGGACTATTTTTGCAGGAGTTCAAGCAGAGGATGGGATGCACAAATAATACACAAATGGGTTTTGATATGCCAAATATTATCAAGAAGGTTCAGGGACTAGATGACTTGACCAAGCCCTTTTCTGAGCAGGAAATTGATTGTGTTATTAAGGAAATGCCTCCTGACAGAGCACCTGGGCCAGATGGTTTCACTGGCCTTTTTCTTAAGAAGTGTTGGCACATAATTAAAGATGACTTTCATCAACTGGTCAAAGAGTTGTCTGAGGGGCACCTTGATTTGGAGTGTATCAACAGTTCTCTCATAACCTTGATTCCAAAAAAGCTTTCACCTGAGGGTTTGAATGATTACAGGCCAATATCTTTGACAAATACCTGTTTGAAATTCCTCACTAAACTTTTGGCAAACAGGTTGCAGAAGGTCATCCTTTCCTGTATTCATAAAAACCAATATGGGTTTATTAAATCCAGGTCAATTCAGGATTGTCTAGCTTGGTGCTTTGAGTATATCCACCAGTGTAATGCTTCAAAGAGACCAATAGTGCTGCTGAAATTGGATTTTACTAAAGCCTTTGACACTATTGAGCATGATGCCATTCTTAGAATCTTAAGATACAAGGGTTTTAATGACAAATGGATTTCCTGGATGCAAACTATTTTGTCTTCTGGTTCTTCTTCTGTGCTTCTTAATGGTGTTCCTGGTAACCATTTTAAATGTAAGAGAGGAGTCAGGCAAGGAGACCCAATGTCACCTCTTCTTTTTGTCCTTGCTGCTGACCTGCTTCAGTCTGTTGTCAATGACATGTGCAGTAAAGGAATTCTGACTTTGCCAATCCCTTCCAACAGCCAGGATTACCCCATTGTTCAGTATGCTGATGATACACTAATTGTGTTGCCTGCTATTGATCATCAACTGCTTGCTCTTAAAGACATGCTTGATGTCTTTGCTGCCACAACAGGATTATCTGTGAATTTTACAAAATCCCTTATGGTGCCTATGAACATGTCATCTGATGAAGCTAACAGGTTGGCCTCAATTCTTGGATGTAGTATAGGAACCATGCCTTTTACTTACTTGGGTCTACCCATGGGGACTACAAGGCCCTCAATCCAAGACCTCATGCCCCTTGTGCATAGGATTGAAAGAAGATTGTCTGCCACTTCATGTTTTCTGAATCAAGGTAGCAGGTTGCAGTTGCTCCAGTCTGTTTTAACATCAATGCCCATATACTTCCTGTGCACACTAGTCATCCCAACTGGAATTTTGAAGCAAATTGAAAGGATTCAGAGACAATGTCTATGGAGAGGGAACTCTGATACTCCAAGACAATCTCTGGCTGCTTGGGACTTGGTATGCTTACCAAAAAACAAAGGGGGTCTTGGTGTGCTTAATCTCAGGGTGCAGAATGAGGCCTTGCTTATGAAGTTCTTGCACAAATTTTATAATCATCATGACATCCCCTGGGTTGGCCTTATTTGGAATGCCTACTATGCCAACTCTGTCCCTCATACTACCACACTCTGTGGATCTTTTTGGTGGCGTGATGTGTTTAAATTGGCTGACAAATATTGTCAGATGGCTACTCCAACGTTGGGTGATGGCAGGTCCATTCTCTTTTGGTCTGACAGATGGATGGTTGAGCTTAAGGGTTCCTGTCTCAGTGAAAAATTTCCCAGGCTCTTCTCCTTTGTTATTGATGAGCAGCTTTCAGTGTCTGATGTGCTTTCCCAGGAGTTTTTGTCAAATTTGCATTTGCCCCTCTCTACACAAGCCTTTGCTGAGCTTGAATGTCTTCAACAGCTGACTCATGCTTATTCTTGCTCTGCAACTCATGACGCATGGATTTGGCCTTTTCATAAGGGTTGTTTCAGACCCAAATCCTTCTATGTGTATGAGCATCAGCATATTGTTGTTGATCCAATCTTCCAATGGATTTGGAAATCTTCATGTACATTGAAAATCAAAATGTTTGGTTGGTTACTGCTGAGAGATCGTTTAAACACCAGAGACATGCTACTCAGAAGGCATTGGCATGTGGAAGATCATACTTGTGTTCTATGTCCATATCTGATCCATGAAGATCGTGCACATCTGTTCTTCTCTTGTAATTTTAGCATTAGAGTCTGGAATTACTTGCAGATTATCTGGGACCCACAGCCTGGGATGACAACATACAACATGGCAGTAAAGGCTAGGAAGGATTTTGGGCATTCTTTCTTCACTGAAGTGGTCTTTACAGCAGCTTCGAACATTTGGATCTTGAGGAATGGCAAGGTTTTCAGGAATGAGACACCTTCTTTCAGTGCATGGAGACATAACTTCATCCATGACATAACCCTTCTTTCTCATAGGATAAAATGTAAATACAAGGATAGCCTTCTAACTTGGATCTCTAACCTTCCTTAGGTAGTGTTTTTCTTTGCCCTGCTTGGGTTGTAAGTTTGTAAGTATTTCTGTCTTCCTCTTTCCTTTACTTGTATGGACTTGTAATAGGACTTTATTCTTTGTTGTTTTCAATAAAGAGCTGTGAGGCTGTTGCCTTGCAGTACATATTCAAAAAAGCGACGGATCGGAAGGCAGTGTCGGCGCTGGATCTGGAAGTGGTGGAGCCGCCGCCGTCTCCACTCGCCGGGAACCGGCCAGATCCGCCCCACGAGCTTCACAGGTGCCACCCCCTCCGCCACCAGCCATGGTGGCCTCCCCCGCCCCGTATTGGCGCGGATCCAGGCGCCATCTCCCGCAGCAACAATGGCCTCACCCTGCTCCGCCCCTGCTCCTCATCCTCCTCCTCCGCGCCTTTGCCTCGCTCCCCATCCCGGCCCATCTCCCTCAGGTTCTCTCCGCTCTCAAACCCTTCGTGTCCGTCCTCTGGATTTCATTTCCTGGGGCCTTGGGCGCAGCGACGCACGCCGCGCGTGCTGGACCGGTGTAGCGACCAGACCTCAAACAGTCTGATCTCTGTGCTCCGGTGTCATCCCTGGATCAGTAATGCTGACACCACACAGTACTCGGAGGATTTATAGCAGAGTAGCAATCACACACTTATTACATCGAGTGTCTCAATCGAGAACTTATTACAATAAATATGGCTTAAGGCCATCTAATAACGATAACAGCGGAAGGCTTGGAAGATAAGTGAGTCCATCAACTCCAACGGCATCACTGAGTATAGAACCACGACCTAAAAACTCTTTAATCGTCGTCTGAAAAGTCTGCAACATTAACGTTGCAGCCCGAAACGGGTCAGCACATGGAATATGCTGGCAAGGTAACACATAGAGAGTAATGGAATGAAACAACTATACTATATGCATATTTGGCTGGTGGAAAGCTCTATAGTTACAGTTTTGCATAAAGCCAATTTTTCCCTACTTCAAAGGAATAAATTTATTTAACTATCATGGTGGTTGTTAAACATTGAGAATGGTTGACAACATTCTCAATCCCAATTAAGCATCATCCTTAAACATAACCCAACAAAATTAATTTTAGAGTAACATGTTGAGATTCACATGAAAATCCAGGTACTAGATACTCAAGATGTCCATAACCGGGGACACGGGTAACCATGATTAGTTTATTACACTCTGCTGAGGTTTGCGCACTTTTCCCCACAAGACTCGATCACCTCCGTTTGGTTTCTCGCACTACATGGTGTTTGAGAAGACGGATGACGGAGACATAGTCTTTCAGAAGCGCTAGCACCTTACGATCGGGTAGACCGTACCACCTACATCCCCTACATCTACTAGTCTACCACTGTAAGAGTTCGCATAACTTAGTCAACTATGCTAGAGCCCATAATAGCTTGTGGCTGCACACGGAAGTTTCTAGTATGAATAGTCTCATGATCCCTTTGAGCCTGGGTGGCGGTCCAAAAGAAAACAGGAAAGTCCTGGAATACCCAGGTGCCTCAGTCCACCCAGATGTGTGTTTAAGTTGCCACCTTAGATAAACCATTAATTAACAATCTCACATATGTCATGGATATCACTCACCCAATCCACGTCTACTAGCATAGCATGGCATAATAATCAAACGTAGAAGTAACTCCCAAAGGTTTGATAATAAACAGGTAATAGGTACTACCTCATCTACTTCCCATCCCACAATTTAATTAGATCCTAATCATGCAATGTGTGAGGATTGATCTAATGCAATAAAACTGGGTAGTAGAAAAGGTATGATCAAAGTGTTACTTGCCTTGCTGATGATCCGCGAAACCTAACGATTCGAAGTAGCAGGCGGCGCACTCCGGGTACTCTATCGCAGACAAACAAACAAGCATACAATAAGTACTCATCTAATGCACAGGTAAAACTCAAATAAGAGATCTAACCATAAGGTTCAACTTAAGAACTCTGGTTGGCAAAAAGAATCAAATCGAACGAAGCAACGAAAGTCAAACGGTGAAAGAAAACAACTTCGTTCTAGCAATCTGGATCTAGGGCAAATTTTACAGTAGGAAAATCTTGTTTAAGTTGATTAAATGGATAGAGGGTTTCGAGACGAATCCCTAGGCGCTTGAATCGCCTGATTCTGATAAACGAGCGAAAAGTTAAACTAAAACGAAAATCGGATCAGGAATCGCGATCAGAAAAATCGCGGATTTAATCCGAGAAAAAGAAAAACGACGAACACCGACTTTTTTTCGGCACGGAAAACGAGGTGTGACAAAACACGGCGGCGGGATCCGGCTTCAGCGGCGGCGGACGTCGGCGGCGGCGGCGGCGGTGGCTTCTTAGGGCGGCGGCGGCTTAGGGCGCTTTAGGGTTTCCCCCCGGGGCCGGGCCTCGGCTTATAAAGGCCTCCCGGTCGGTGTCCAGGTCGGACACGGCCCGTTAAGTCGGTTCGTTTTTTTAATTATTCCGCTTGAAAGAAAAATAAAAAGAAATACTAAACGGACTCCAAAAATTCCGAAATAAATTTTCACGGGCTTCTAAAATCAAGCCGCACAAGGTGAACATTTATTTGGGACCTAAATGCAAATTTGAAAAACACACTTTTTTCCTAAATTCAAATAAAACACCGAAAAACTCCAAAATAAAATCTTATTTGATTTTATTATTAAATCCTCAATATTTCTTTATTTTGGGAAAGTCATTTTATTACCTCTCTCATATTTTTGTATTAGAAATAATTGATGATAAAATAAATAAAATCAAATGATCCTATTCTCAAATTTGAGAAAACTCAGATATGAAAATATCGAAATCCCCAACTCTCTCCGTGGGTCATTGAGTTGCATAGAATTTCTAGGATCAACCAAAATGCAAAATAAAATATGATATGCATGATGCTCTAATGTATAACATTCCAAATTGAAAATTTGGGATGTTACAAACCTACCCCCCTTAAGATGAATCTCGCCCTCGAGATTCGGGTTGGCTTGAAAATAGGTGAGGGTGGTCTTTGAGCAAATCTTCCACTCGCTCCCAGGTGGCCTCATCCTCCGTGTGGTGGCTCCACTGAACTTTGCAAAACTTGATAACCTTCTTGCGAGTAACTCGGTTGGCAAACTCGAGGATCTTAATTGGTTTCTCCTCGTAGGTCAAATCGTTATCCAACTGAATAGTTTCAAAAGGCACTGTATCTCTCAACGATATGTCAGCCATCTCCGCGTGACACTTCTTCAACTGGGAAACGTGGAACACATCATGAACTTCTGACAATCCTTCGGGCAATTCCAACTTGTAGGCTACTTCTCCCATACGCTTCAAAACTCGATATGGTCCTACAAATCGTGGTGCTAACTTCCCTTTAACTCCAAAACGCTTTGTTCCACGAAGTGGAGATACTCGAAGATAAGCTCTATCTCCAACTTCGTAAACTGTCTCCTTGCATTTAGAATCCGCATAACTCTTCTATCTGGACTAGGCTACCTTGAGCCTATCGCGAATCAACTTCACCTTCTGTTCAGACTCTTTAATCAAGTCAGGTCCAAACAACTGGTGGTCTCCAACTTCGTCCCATGACAGCGGTGTCCTGCACCTCCTTCCGTACAAAGCTTCAAAAGGGGCCATCTTTAAACTGGTTTGATAACTGTTGTTGTAAGAGAACTCTGCACATGGCCAATTATCGTCCCAACTAGATCCATAATCTAGCGCACAAGCAGTTAGCATATCCTCCAAAATCTGATTGACTCTTTCGGTCTGTCCATCTATCTGTGGATGAAAAGTTGTACTGAATTCTAGCCTGGTACCCAAAGTTTTGTGCAACTGCTTCCAGAACTTTGAGGTAAACTGGGTTCCTCTATCCGATACGATACTCCTTGGAACTCCATGCAGACATACGATTCTGGTCATGTATATCTTTGCCAACTTAGCACTGGTGTAAGTCGTCTTTACTGGGATGAAATGAGCTACTTTCGTAAATTGATCGACTACAACCCAAATTGAGTCATAGCCTGAACGAGTCCTGGGCAATCCCGTGATAAAATCCATGCCTAGCTTATCCCACTTCCATTCGGGTATCGGCAATGGTTGTAACAATCTTGTTGGCTTCTGATGCTCTGCCTTTACTCTCTGGCATACATCACAAACTGCTACATACTCCGCAATATCCTTCTTCATTCCAGTCCACCAGAAAATATCCTTCAAATCCAAATACATCTTGGTATTTCCTGGGTGAGTCAAATACGGTGAATCGTGTGCCTCCTGCAAAATCAACTTCCTGATCTCCGGGTCATTGGGCACGTAAACGCGGTCTTCAAACCATCCTCACGAAATCCTTTAGCTTTTCCTTTGCTCAGTTTCTCCTTTATAGCAGCAATCTCTTTGTTAGCTTTCTGAGCTTCCCTGATTCTATCCATCAAAGTTGACTGAATCTCCAATGCTGCTACATAACCTCTCGAAACTATTTCCAAACATAGTTCACGAAGATTTTCTGCTAACTCCTTGGGTATTTCTCCCGTCCTTAACGTATTGACATGGCTCTTGCGGCTTAATGCGTCTGCTACTACATTAGCCTTTCCAGGATGATAATGCAATTTCATATCATAATCCTTGATAAGCTCCAACCATCTCCTTTGTCTAAGATTCAACTCCTTTTGTGTGAAAATGTACTTCAAACTCTTATGATCCGTGTACACCTCACAATGATTTCCAATGAGAAAATGTCTCCATGTCTTCAATGCATGCACTACGGCTGCTAACTCCAAATCATGCATGGCATAATTCAACTCATGAGGTTTCAGTTGTCTTGAGGCATATGAAACAACTCTCCTTTCCTGCATAAGCACTGCTCCAAGTCCTCGACGTGAAGCGTCGCAGTACACCTCATAATCCTTGGTCTGGTCTGGCAAAATCAACACTGGTGAGGTAACCAAACGTTTCTTCAACTCCTGGAAACTAGCCTCACACTACTCCGTCCATATGAACTTGGTATCCTTCTTCAACAACTCAGTCATAGGCTTCGCAATCTTTGAGAAATTCTCAATAAATCGGTCGGCGTTCTGGGAACGGGGGTCCCCAGACTTGCCTGCATGCGGCCTGCGGCGTGGCTCAAAGGGGGGCCCAGCGCGGCCCATCTTCACCAACACAAACCCAAGACCCTCGCGAGGGGCCAAGCCTCGCGGGGCGGACGACTCGGAGCTTCCTCAGGCGCAGCCTCGTCAGTCTGGCTCATGAGGAGGCGGAGAGATCAAGGCAGGGTACCTCAGGTGCCCATGACGCAAGCCATGACGACCGGGGGCGCCAGGCGGGTGCCAGCCCGCGTAGTGTCCTCCCTTCCTCTTTGGTGCAAAGGGGGCAAGCGCAGCCGCGGAGTACCAAGGCATCGGGAAAAGGTTGCCATTTCGGTGCAACGAGACCAAGACCAGGAGGACTACGAGATGGAGGTCACCGTGGAGCCCAAGACGGCGTCATCACCAAAGCTTTGCGCAGGCGAAGACTACTTTTGTCAGGATAGCTGATGCTAGCTGTCCCCCTTCAAATTAGCCCGCCATTGTTGGCTCCCTTCCCGCTCGATATTTGGGAAGAGGACCAGGGCCTCTATAAATAGGACCAGCCACCCACAGAGCTGGAGGGGGGAAGAAAAGAGAGAGCAAGCCGAGGGATCAAAGGATAGAGAAGATCAAAGAGAGAGAGAGAGAAGGGTGACTGAGCTCCTCCCAGCAGTTAATCGCCCCAGCCAAGAATAGACCCTCGCGAGGCTGTTCTTCCTTGTATTGTTGATCATCATCAGCCTAAGAGGCAATCCACCACACCAGACTCTGGAGTAGGGTATTACACCACAACGGTGGCCCGAACCAGTATAAACCCTGTGTCTCTTGGGTTGTTCTTTCCTTAGGTTAGATCCTAGCAAGGCGGAAGAGTGCAGGTAGGCAGGAGGCAAAATCTCCACGCGCACCCCAGTGTTCGAACCTCAAGGGTCTGCCGGAACCCGAAATCCGACATTTGGCGCGCCAGGTAGGGGTGCGCCGGGATTCGTCTTCCACTACCCCGTTCTCCTCCGACCATCACGCCCATGTCTGACGCTCGTCGGGCCCGTGCTGAGCGCCGGGCCGCGCTCGCTTCCCGCGTCGCCCAGACGGCCCCTGTCGACGGGCGTCCTCGCCGTTCCCCGTCACCTGCCGTCAATGCTGCCACCGGCCCGGCGGGGGACGAGCAGCAAGCATCGTCCCAGCATCCGTCTGTGCGGCAAGACGGCCGCACCGCAACTCCCTCGCTCACCCCAGCTGGTTCTTCGTCCCGCGCGCTCCGCGCGCCCATGGAGGCTCGGGCTGCACTCATCGCGGCGAACGAGCTCCTGCGCTACCGTCCCGTCGATGACGTCTATGAAGAATGGCTCGACCGCGTCGCCGAGCTCGTCCGCGCCGCAGGGGGCTCTCCTACGTCGTCCGTTCCGCTGCACCGCACCCCGCCCCGCGCGGGCAATGAAGCTCCGGCGGTGCCCCGGCCTCCTCCTCCTCAGGAAGGCGCCATGGCTCCAAGGCGCGTGGCCCCTGGGCGGAATCCGCTCCGTCAGGCGCCAGCGCAGCAAGAGAAGAGCTGTCAAGAAGTACCTCGCCCGCAAGAAGCTGCCCGAGCGCTCCCTGCTCCAGCACGTCGCGACCATGCTCCTGCTCCCGCGCGTCAAGACCCCGCGCTGCTCCCAGCTGCAGCGCATGGGGACATGCAAGACCAAGCTCCCCGTCATCCAAGGCCTCCCGTGGCCACGGCAGGCTACCGCGCCTTCACCGCCGAGCTACGCAGCGTCGCGTGGCCCGGCAAGTTCAAGCCAGACTTGCCTCCTCGCTACGACGGCACGGCTGACCCTGTGGAGTTCCTCCAGCTCTACGAGCTGGGCATCGAAGCTGCCAACGGAGACGAGAAGGTCATGGCGAGCTGGTTCCCCATGGCACTCAAGGACGGGGCCCGCACCTGGCTCCTGAACCAGGCTCCAGGCACAATCTCCTCCTGGGACGAGATGCGCACCCGCTTCATCGCCAACTTCCAAGGCACTCGCGACCGGCCACCCGCCGTGAGCGACATGCGTCGCATCAAGCAACAGCCCGAGGAGACCCTGCAGAAGTACATCCAGCGCTTCAACAACGCGCACCTCAAGATTCCCAAGGTGACCGAGGAGGCCATCATCTCGGCCTTCTCCGACGGCGTGCGCAACGTCAAGATGAAGGAGGAGCTGGCGATGCATGAAGACCTGTGCACTTCCTTGGAACTGTTCAACCTGGCAACCAAGTGCGCCAAGGCCGAGGAAGGGCGTCTCTCCCTCCTCGAGCTACCTGCCGCAGACCCAGAAGAGAAGAAACCCAAGGCCAAGGATGTGAAGCGCAAGGGGGCTGCCGTGCTCGCGGCAGAACCAGACACCAAGCGGGGCAAAGATCAGCCTGAACCTTCCAAGGGCAGCCGGTACTGTGTGTACCACGACCTCCACACCCACAACACCAACGAATGTCAAGAGCTCCGAGCCGTGCGAGAAGGAAGGATCGACCGTCGCCCTGACAGCAGTGACCGGGGCTACAGCTGAGGAGGAGGAAGGAACGTAGGACGCTGGGAAGACCGTGGCCCGCGCCAAGGGTGGCGCGATCAACCTCGCGAGGATCGCTGGCAAGACCCGCCGCACGAGGGAGGCTGGAGGGATCACCCTCGCGAGGGAGACTGGAGGGATCAGGATGAGGGGGCTGGGGGCTTCCAGGAGCCTCGCGCGATCGCCTGCATCCTGGGCGGGGCACAAGCCCCAGCCTCTCAGTGCATCTTCAAGCAGTTTGCCCGCAAAGTGAACGCAGTCCTCCCCAGGCTCGAAGCCACGCGCCCTCTTAGGTGGTCGGCGTGCGCCATCACGTTCAGCTCAGCAGATCAGCTCAAGTGTGCGGCTACAGCCGGAGTTCTCCCGATGCTTTGCTCCCCGATCGTCAGCAACATGGTGGTCACCAAGACCCTCATCGATGGCGGGGTAGGGCTCAACGTCCTGTCCGTGAAAACATTCGACAACCTCCAAGTGCCCTACAGCCAGCTTCAGCCAACCAAACCTTTCTCCGGTATCACCGATGGCTCCACGGTCCCGATTGGGCAGGTCCGCCTCCTTGTCACCTTCGGGGCGCGCGACAACTACCGCACCGAGCTTATCGACTTCGACGTCGCTCACATTCGCCTGCCGTACAACGCCATCCTTGGGTACCCAGCGCTGGCCAAGTTCATGGTCGTAACTCACCACAGCTACAACGTCCTCAAGATGCTAGGAAGTGGCGGAGTCATCACGGTGCCATGTGAAGAGAAGGACGCGGTGTGTTCCCTGGAATGAGCCTTTCAGGCCGCGTCACTGGAAGACCTGGATCGTGGAAGCAGGAGGCCTCCCGAGACCGCCCCTAAGAAGAAGAAGACATCGTCCGGCCCGACCACTCAGGAGGCCGGCCCCTCTGGGCCCGCGCCTGCCCAGGGGGAACCTCCTTCCATCGCATAGGAAAGCGCGCCCGACGCCCTCCTCAGGCAGGGCTCGGGGACTCTCCCCTGGAGGGCCACCGACCTAGCTAGGGTCACGAGGGAGGCGCTTGGGCACCACATGGAGGCATGTTTCGAAGCACGTTTCCCTCAAGAAGGAGCAAGGCAAGGAGACCCAGACCCTCAGGAGTTCGTCAGCAAGGCCATTCAGGAGCTACAGGAGCCAAGAGTCATGAAAGGTGGCCGCCGCCTAACAGCAGTGGCTCCCCATCCAGGCGAGGATGGTGGGCTGCGCGTCTGCATCGACATACCAGGGCTCAACCGAGTCGCCTCTCTAGAGCGCCTCTGGCCCTCGCGAGTGGGGCGCTGCGGAGGCCCACCCCACAGCTACGTTCGCATGCCTTACGGCTTGCCGAACGCGGCTGACAAGTACCGGCGCCTCATGAGGGGCATCACAGAGGCACGAGAGGCAGGGTGTTCCACAGCCCTGGCAGGGATGGAGATGGCCCGTGAGGAGCCGCCAGCGCCTCCGGAGCCTCCTGAGGCCCCTGGGCCTGGGGGCTCGTGAGGATCGGCTCCCGTAGCCCACCGAGCCTGCTACACCAACGCTCCTTCGTCCTCAACATCATCAGGTGACATCTTTGGAGTTTTATTTCCAGCTGGGAGTGCCCCCCAAGGCTGCATTATTCCCAGGCCGCGTGGGTCCGTCCCTGCGGCGTGTATCCCTTTTTATTCCATGTTGTTAGCTTACCCTGTTGGGGGCGCCCCTCGGGCTGCATGATCCCCAAGCCGCTCGGGCCAGGCCCAGCGGCATGTATCCCATTTGCATTTATTTCCGATCATGCGTTAGACCCACCGTGCTTGATTATTTGATGCCGGTCCTCGGCACCTCTTCTTCTCCATGCCGACCACTTGCACTTTAAAGGGGGGGTACCTGAGCATCGCGACTCAGGGCTCTTACTGGCTCTCTAGCCCTCACCCTCTGGCCTTGTCCATGGCATCGCGACCTGGCATACCAGCGACGGTTGAGACCAGCTCGAGGGCCGGGACCCGAGGACGTAGAGTGCCGACATCTAACTAAATTTGCAGGGACACATCACAAGATAAGGCCCAGTACCAGGCGCAACCCGCTTAGAGGTAGGGCCCCGTGAGTCCCACGCCGGCTCACGGGTGCCCAGATACACCTCGCCAGGCCCTACCGTGCCAGCCACGTGTCAGGGCGGGGCTGTACACGCCCCGGGGGCTCCTCCCGGAGGGGGCCCCCTCCCACGTACCAGTGGAAGCACCATGCTCTGTGCTGGCTGACGACACTGCCGAGGAGCGGCTATGCCCGTACACATACGGTAGCACTATGCTCCACGCTGGTGATAAACAACTGAGGGTGGCCCCCGGGCCGCACCAACCTCAGGGAGCCCAGAGCTTAGTGTCTAGCCTCATCGTAACGCCTCCCGTCGGGAGTGCCGCGCGAGGGGGCTGGGCACGGGGCTGCGCCTGGGTCACACCCAGACGCACGTCGCTCAGCCAGGTCCCCCCGTGCCTAGTTCATCACGCGTCTCTCCCCGAGCGGAGCCAAGGTACGAAGGCCATTTGAGCGTCAAGGGGGACTCCTGAGCATCACGACTCAGGAGCCTAACTGGTCACGTAGCCCCTCACTCCGTGGCCACGTCCTGGTTTCCGGTCTGGACCAACGCTGGGTGAGGTACTCGCACGGCCGGGCTCTGCAGACGTAGAACGGTAGATCCACCCTCATCACGCCTCCCTACTTGCTGTTCGTGCGTCAAGGGGGACTCCTGAGCATCGCGACTCAGGAGCCTAACTGGTCACGTAGCCCCTCACTCCGTGGCCCCGTCCTGGTTTCCGGTCGGGACCAACGCTGGGTGAGGCACGCGCGCGGCCGGGCTCTGCAGACGTAGAACGGTAGATACACCCGCATCACACCTCCCTACTTGCTGTTCGTGCGCCAAGGGGAACTCCTGAGCATCGCGACTCAGGAGCCTAACTTGTCATGTGGCCCCTCACTCCTTGGCCCCGTCCTGGTTTCCGGTCGGGACCAACGCTGGGTGAGGCATGCGCGGGGCCGGGCTCTGCTGGCGTAGAACATAAGCAAGTAGGAAGGAAAGGCGCAAATTTCAAGAAGTTCAAAAGCAAATATTACAGTCAACACTGTTATCTCAATGCCAAATGCAAGTTTAAACGCCTCCCCGAGGCATGATACATGTGCAGGAATTAAAGGCAGGACAGGAGCCGCGACGGAGTCACTTGTCGGTGATGGAGCAGCGCGGATTGGGTACGCCTCATGGAGCGGTGGGGTCGGTAGCGCCTTGCTTCGGCTTGGTGCCAAAGGCCCGGAACTTCCCCAACATGGCCTCTACGCGACCCTTCACGGCCTCAGCAGCGGCAGCGGCACGCTCGCCGCTCACTGGCTCCAGCAGGCTGTCGAGGTCGACACCGGGATCGTGAAGGTAGATGTGGGTGAGGACCCACGTCATTGCTGCAGAAGACAGGACACGTGCCTCGGCCTCGGCCGCGGGGCCAAGTCCAAGGGCGACATCTTCAAGAGCGTGAACCAGAAAGGGGAGCAAAGGCGAGAGGGGAGAGACACACGAGGACCCCGCCGAGCAACCTCGCGCCTGCCGATGAACGGACCCGGCGACATACTAGGGAGCGGCCCCTGATCCTCAAGATAATTCATCACCCGGAAGCGCCAGCTGTCGTGGCACCATCCCCGCACCTAATGCTATGTTGTGTTAGCGACGCCGCTCTCCTTTCTCACAAAACGACGGCTGCTTGGGCGCCAAAGGGGACCTCCTGAGCATCGCGACTCAGGGGCTCTTACCAGACTGCAGGTCGCTCACCTCCTGGCCTTGACCACGGCATCGCGACCTGGCATACTAGCGACGGCTGAAGCCGCCTTGGGACTGGGACCTGTTGGCGCAGAGCACCAAGCCCTCGTGAGGCTCGAAAGGGAGGACTGAGCTAAGACGGAATGAGCAACTCGCGCAATTCTACGACAAGGGTTATATTAACAAAACAGGATCACAGGCACCTTACAAGCCCCCACGGGACGCGTTTTTGATTCCTCGCAGGGAACAGATCCTAAAGGGATACAAACTACGCACGACACTGCAAAAGACGCCATCGTCAACAGTGGGCCGTCAAGCACCGACTCCAACCCCATCCAGATCAGAGTCGGCAGCGGCCTGACGAGCCCGCCCTGCTCAAGGAGCGGCGCCGGCTCGGGGGCTCGTAGTTGTCGTCGCTCGTCTCCGGACTCGCGAAGAGCTCGCCGGAGTCGCTGGAACCTCCGACGCCTCCACCGCCTGAGGAGCCACCAAGGGAGCGGTTGGCGGGCCCAGTCCTCGTCGCGGCAGGGTCCGGGCCACCTTCCCCGGGGCAGCACTCCAGCCGGCGCCCGCTCGCATCGAAGACCTTGAAGAGCATCACCGAAGCACCGTCATAATCCAAGTGGACCGCGAAGACGCCCCTTACCCTCCAAACCCGGGCGATCTCTCTCCAGCCCCGAGTCATGAAGACCTCGCCCGGGGCAACGACCGCGACCTCTGCCTCGGTCGCGAGGGTGCTGCAGCCGGCGTGCTGCAGCCAGAGCTCCAGGGGCTCCCTTTGCGGGACGATGGAGGCGAAGAAGGGAGGAAGGCGGATCCAAGACTGAACAGGAATGGCGACGTGGAGCACGAACTCTTGGGAGGAGCCCTCGGCGTGGACCCCAGGGGGGACGACCCACACCTTCGTGACCCATTGGCGCCGACGGCGGCGCCGCCCATGGCGGTCAGCATCAGCTCCTTCGGGGCCCTCGACGTGGGAGTACAATGGCAGCGGGAACCCCGGCGGCACCTGCTCGCACCAAGGCCTTGACACCACCTGAAGGGCCCCCTCATCTGGGCCACGGGGGGCGAGCCGTTTCTTCGGCGGGAGTGGGTCTGGTTCCCCTCGGGGAGCCTTTCCCTTCTCTGCCATCGAGAACCGGCAGATCGGAGCCATCGCAGCAAGATGGAGCAAGGATCGGGAAGAAGGAGAAGTGAGGAGGATGGACTGGAAGGGCGCGCGCTGTTCCGTACTTATGGCCGGCGAAGGCCAACCGCCTACCTCCACGATTGCAGGTAATCATGACCCACTTTGCATGCAGGGACTTGTCCAATCCGTGCAGTTGCCGAGGCACTATGGGGAAGTGGAGACGCCCACGTCCAACCAACCGCCACGCGGCGCCCAAGGCCGCAGGCTATTGGGGCCTGCGGCGCTTCGCTCTTGCCCTTCCGCCTCCCTGCACGGCCAAGTCCGGGCGCGCCTTGGGCCCGGGGGCTACTGTCAGCGTTCTGGGAACGGGGGTCCCCAGACTTGCCTGCCTGCGGCCTACGGCGTGGCTCAAAGGGGGGCCCAGCGCGGCCCATCTTCACCAACACAAACCCAAGACCCTCGCGGGGTGGACGACGCGGAGCTTCCTCAGGCGCGGCCTAGTCAGGCTGGCTCACGAGGAGGCGGAGAGATCAAGGCGGGGTACCTCACGAGGTGCCCGTGACGCAAGCCATGACGACCGGGGGCGCCAAGCGGGTGCCAGCCCACACAGTGTCCTCCCTTCCTCTTTGGTGCAAAGGGGGCAAGCGCAGCCGCGGAGTACCGAGGCATCGGGCAAAGGTTGCCATTTCGGTGCAACGAGACCAAGACCAGGAGGACTAAGAGACGGAGGTCACCATGGAGCCCAAGAAGGTGTCATCACCAGAACTTTGCGCAGGCGAAGACTACTTTTGTCAGGATAGCTGATGCTAGCTGTCCCCCTTCAAATTAGCCCGCCATTGTTGGCTCCCTTCCCGCTCGATATTTGGGAAGAGGACCAGGGCCTCTATAAATAGGACCAGCCACCCACAGAGCTAGAGGGGGGAAGAAAAGAGAGAGCAAGCCGAGGGATCGAAGGATAGAGAAGATCAAAGAGAGAGAGAGAAGTGTGACTGAGCTTCTCCCAGCAGTTCATCGCCCCAGCCAAGAACAGACCCTCGCGAGGTTGTTCTTCCTTGTATTGTTCATCATGATCAGCCCAAGAGGCAATCCACCACACCACACACTGGAGTAGGGTATTACACCACAATGGTGGCCTGAACTAGTATAAACCCTGTGTCTCTTGTGTTGTTCTTTCCTTAATTTAGATCCTAGCAAGGCGGAGGAGTGCAGGTAGGCGGGAGGCGAAATCTCCGCGCGCACCCCAGTGTTCGAACCTCAAGGGTCTGCCGGAACCCGAAATCCGACAAAATCTCCGGTAGTATCCTGCGAGTCCAAGAAAACTCCGGATCTCTCCAACTGTTGTTGGGGCTTCCCACTTGGTCACGGTATCAACTTTAGTGGGATCAACTACTATACCTTCTCTGGATATAACATGTCCGAGGAATCCTACTTCCTTCAACCAAAACTCACATTTGCTGAACTTGGCATATAATTGATGTTCTCTGAGCTTTCCAAGTACCAAACGCAAATGCTCCTTATGCTCCTCTTCATTCTTCGAGTAAACCAGGATATCATCAATGAACACTATGATGAACTTATCCAAAAACTCCATAAACACTTTGTTCATCATGTTCATAAAATAGGCAGGTGCGTTAGTCAGACCAAATGACATAATGGTATACTCATAAAGCCCATACCTGGTGGTAAAAGCTGTCTTAGGAATATCCTGTTCTCGAATCTTCAACTGGTGGTATCCTGATCGCAGATCGATCTTGGAAAATACCTTAGCTCCTTGCAATCGATCAAACAGATCGTTGATCATTGGTAGTGGGTGCTTGTTCTTGATCGTTACTTCATTCAATCCTCGATAATCAACAGCCATCCTTAACGATCCATCCTTCTTCTCCACTAGAAGTACTGGCGATCCCCAAGGCGAAGAACTTGGGCGAATATATCCCTTATCCAGTAACTCCTTAATCTGCTTCTTAATTTCCACCAAATCCTTTGCTGGCATCCTATATGGTCTCTTTGATATTGGCCCTGTGCCTGGAAATAGCTCAATCAAGAACTCAATATCTCTATCCGGTGGCATGCCTGGCAACTCCTCTGGAAATACATCAGGGAAATCCCTTACCAATGGTACTTCCTCCTGCACAACTCCTGTTAGGCAATTTACTTGAGTCCTCTTTGGCACATGCCGGGATACATACTTGATCCTTCTCCCTTCTGGGGTGGTAAGAAAAACTGACTTACTAGCACATTCTATATTCCCTTCATACTTTGATAACCAATCCATGCCTAATATCACATCCAATCCTTGGGATTCCAATACTATTAGGTCTGAGGGAAAAACATAGTTACCAATCCTTAATGGTAACCGATCACACCATAGACTAGCCACATACTTTGCTCTGAGCGAGGTTACTAACATGAGTGACCTAAGGGCTTGGGTTGGTAGGTTATACTTATCCACAAATCCCCTTGAGATGTATGAATACGATGCGCCAGTATCAAAAAGAACAAGTGCAGTAAATGACTTAACCAAAAACTTACCTATTACTGCATCGGGCTGAGCTTCAACCTCCTCCACGCTAACGTGGTTCACCTGTCCCTTGTTAAAAGGGTTCGGCTTCTTCCCAGAACTTCCATTGCCATTTCCATTTTGCAATTCAAGACATTCATTTGCATAATGTCCTGTCTTCGAACACTTAAAGCAAGTGACTTGGCTCAAGTCCTTCTTGGCTGGGGTTGAGGGGTTGGTGCGATTCTGGTCGTTGCTTCCTCCATTGCCATTACCATTCTTGGTGCCATTGTGATTGTGTGAGCTACCTCCTCCATGGTATGCTGAAAATGTCCTCCCGGTCTAGGGGTAAAACGTGGCTTCGGCTGAGCTCCTGAATTGTACTTTCCTTGTCCATACTTCCTCTTGCGATTCTCAATTTGTTGTTGCTTCCCTTCAATCATAAGAGCACGATCTACCAACTCCTGGTAGTTGTTGAAGGTTTCTACCATCAACTGCATGCTCAACTCATCATTCAGTCCTTCCAGAAACTTCTCCTGCTTAGCTGCATCCGTAGCAACGTCATCTGGGGCATAACGTGCTAGCTTACTAAATTCCTCCACATACTGGCCAACTGTCCTTCCTCCTTGGCGCAAGTTGCGAAACTCACGCTTCTTCATGGCCATAGCTCCTGCTGAAACGTGTGCAGTATGAAAAGCATGGTGAAACTGGTCCCATGTGACAGTGTCTACAGGGAAAGTGGCTGTGAAATTCTCCCACCATGATGCTGCGGGTCCTTCTAACTGATGTGCGGCAAACTTCACCTTCTCCGCATCTGTGCACCCTGCTGTGGTCAACTCCCTAGCTGTCTTGCGGAGCCAATCATCTGCTACTATCGGCTCGGTGCTACTGGAAAACACCGGCGGATTCAGCCTAAGAAAACGGGCTAAGTGGTCCACAGGTGGTGGTGGTGGTGGGTTGTTGTTGTTGTTGTTTCCCTGATTCTGATTCTGGACTAGCAACTGCATCAATGTGTTTTGCTGCTGGATCAACTGGGTGAGCTCCGGTGGAAAGGCAAATCCCGGGTCATGTCTCGGAGGCATCTGAGGGTTTAGAAAAGATGAGATATAAGAATAGAGGGGGTCTAAAGAGAAAACACTACCCATATGCACCTGAGGCAAAAACAAACAATTCACTTCAATCAATCAAACAAGGGCATACATTCGATCTAACTATCGCAAAAGTGCTCGGACTACTATATTTACATGGTGGACTACTACTACTAATGAGGTGGTCTACTAGAAATATTCTTCGGTCGTTGACTCCATGATATCTGCTCCGGCTTCATCAACATAGTCATCATCGCTACTATCTGCTTCCGAGTCGGTGCCGTCGATGATGATGTAGTCTTCCGGGCTAATTTCCTTGGGTTCTTCGTCTTCATCTACTGGTGTAGGGCCTCCCATAAATATTCCAATCTTCTTGATCAGGTCGTCATTCTTCTTCACCAATACTTCAATTTCTTCTTCATAATCTTCACGTGTAGCCTTGAGTTCTTCCTCCAGTTCCTTGATTCTAGTCTTTGCCTTCTTCAGTTCTATCATGTCGGCGCACATCTGGTTCTCCTGTCGTCGAATGTGTTGGTTTAATTCTTGGATAAAAGTTGCAATTGATCTATCCTTCCTGGTGCTGATCATCTCCCAGTGTTCATCTCGGCGCCCACAAATATGGTAGATAGTATCCTTGAGATCCTTGCGGTAGACGTCTCCAATGTGTCCCATGGCGATGTGAGCTGCCATGCTCTTTCCTAGACTCCAAGTTGGTGCATCAAAAGAAAACTCTATGGGCTTAGTGACTGGCATGAACGTCCTTCCTAGAACTTGAACTTGAATCATCCAGCGCTCTTCTTCAGGTAAAGTGGCGTTGTAGGTTCCCGTGAAGCTTGGTACTCCTATGTTCAGGTATCTAGTGACTTCCTTCAAGTGTCGTCCAAAGGGTGTATCTTCATCCGGTTGTGTGAACTTGTTCCTTGCATCCGCCATCCTAAAGAGTAGAAAAGATGAGAAGTCGGGAGAGAAGAGAGTGAATAGTGATCTAGGTATTGTGCTTAGTGGTCGTGTCCTACAGTCAGCGTGTGCTCTGATACCATCTCTGTAGCGACCAGACCTCAAACAGTCTGATCTCTGTGCTCCGGTGTCATCCCTGGATCAGTAATGCTGACACCACACAGTACTCGGAGGATTTATAGTAGAGTAGCAATCACACACTTATTACATCGAGTGTCTCAATCGAGAACTTATTACAATAAATATGGCTTAAGGCCATCTAATAATGATAACAGCGGAAGGCTTGGAAGATAAGTGAGTCCATCAACTCCAACGGCATCACTGAGTATAGAACCACGACCTAAAAACTCCTTAGTCATCGTCTGAAAAGTCTGCAACATTAACGTTGCAGCCCGAAACGGGCCAGCACATGGAATATGCTGGCAACGTAACACATAGAGAGTAATGGAATGAAACAGCTATACTATATGCATATTTGGCTGGTGGAAAGCTCTATGGTAACAGTTTTGCGTAAAGCCAATTTTTCCCTACTTCAAAGGAATAAATTTATTTAACTATCATGGTGGTTGTTAAACATTGAGAATGGTTGACAGCATTCTCAATCCCAATTAAGCGTCATCATTAAACATAACCCAACAAAATTAATTTTAGAGTAACATGTTGAGATTCACATGAAAATCCAGCTACTAGATACTCAAGATGTCCATAACCGGGGACACGGCTAACAATGATTAGTTTATTACACTCTGTAGAGGTTTGCGCACTTTTCCCCACAAGACTCGATCGCCTCCGTTTGGTTTCTCGCACTACATGGTGTTTGAGAAGACGGATGACCGAGACATAGTCTTTCAAAAGCGCTAGCACCTTACGATCGGGTAGACCGTACCCCCTACATCCCCTACATCTTCTAGTCTACCACTGTAAGAGTTTGCACAACTTAGTCAACTATGCTAGAGCCCATAATAGCTTGTGGCTGCACACGGAAGTTTCTAGTATGAATAGTGTCATGATCCCTTTGAGCCGGGGTGGCGGTCCAAAAGAAAACAGGCAAGTCCTGGAATGCCCAGGTGGCTCAATCCACCCAGATGTGTGTTTAAGTTGCCACCTTAGATAAACCATTAATTAAGAATCTCACATCTGTCATGGATATCACTCACCCAATCCACGTCTACTAGCATAGCATGGCATAATAAGCAAATGTAGAAGTAACTCCCAAAGGTTTGATAACAAACAAGTAATAGGTACTACCTCATCTACTTTGCATCCCACAATTTAATTAGATCCTAATCATGCAATGTGTGAGGATTGATCTAATGCAATAAAACTGGGTAATAGAAAAGGTATGATCAAAGTGTTACTTGCCTTGCTGATGATCCGCGAAACCTAATGATTCGAAGTAACAGGCGGCGCACTCCGGGTACTCTATCGCAGACAAACAAACAAGCATACAATAAGTACTCATCTAATGCACAGGTAAAACTCAAATATGAGATCTAACCAGAAGGTTCAACTTAAGAACTCCGGTTGGCAAAAAGAATCAAATCGAACAAAGCAACGAAAGTCAAATGGCGAAAGAAAACAACTTCATTCTAGTAATCTGGATCTAGGGCAAATTTTACAGTAGGAAAATCTTGTTTAAGTTGATTAAACGGATAGAGGGTTTCGAGACGAATCCCTAGGCGCTTGAATCGCCTGATTCCAATAAACGAGCGAAAAGTTAAACTAAAACGAAAATCGGATCAGGAATCGCGATCAGAAAAATCGCGGATTTAATCCGAGAAAAAGAAAAACGATGAACGCCGACTTTTTTCGGCACGGAAAACGAGGCGCGACGAACCTCGTCGAGGGCGGACGTCAGCGGCGGCGGTGGCTTCTTAGGGCGGCGGCGGCTTAGGGCGCTTTAGGGTTTCCCCCCGGGGCCGGGCCTCGGCTTATAAAGGCCTCCCGGTCGGTGTCCAGGTCGGACACGGCCCGTTAAGTCGGTTCATTTTTTTAATTATTCCTCTCGGAAGAAAAATAAAAAGAAATACTAAACAGACTCCAAAAATTCCGAAATAAATTTTCATGGGCTTCTAAAATCAAGCCGCACAAGGTGAACATTTATTTGGGACCTAAATGCAATTTTGAAAAACGCACTTTTTTTCCTAAATTCAAATAAAACACCGAAAAACTCCGAAATAAAATCTAATTTGATTTTATTATTAAATCCTCAATATTTCTTTATTTTGGGAAAGTCATTTTATTCTCTCTCTCATATTTTTGTATTATAAATAATTGATGATAAAATAAATAAAATCAAATGATCCTATTCTCAAAATTTGAGAAAACTTAAATATGAAAATAACGAAATCCCCAACTCTCTCCGTGGGTTATTGAGTTGCGTAGAATTACTAGGATCAACCAAAATGCAAAATAAAATATGATATGCATGATGCTCTAATGTATAACATTCCAAATTGAAAATTTGGGATGTTACAACCGGCGACCGATATCGTACATGTGGCTAGATCGATAGGACGTGGATCCGTTAGTTGGCTTGAATTTGGATTATGCCACTGTTATTCACGGACTGGGACTGGTGTTAAGATAGACTGTCAGTGCACTGGCAGTGGAAGTGATGAAGAGCAAGAGCTCTCCGGATGCATGATTTGGAGTGACTCCTACACTAATTCGTAAACCTAGATTCCTGAAATGGCACATATCTTCTCTCTGTCTGTCACCAAACTTGCTCTATCAGTCAATTTGTTTAGCCATGTCATATAGATATTGTTATGATTGGTTAATATCCAACTGTGGTAGGTAGACGATAGAAATAAAATGCATTACTGATCTAAATGGGGTTCAGTAGTTCATTGTTACACTCATTGATAGGTAATATAACTTAATATCAGAGTAATGTGTATGACTGTAACTTGCGGTGGAGGAGCAGAGGCGGTAGCCCGCGCACAGGGCGGCTGCTCCAGCCAGTCCCTCCGACTTCTCCACCATGATGAACTTGCTGAATGTAACCAAGAGCTTATACTGAATTCTCTGAATGAAGCGTTTACAGTTTCATACTCTGTTTTGTTCTGTTCATTTTCAAATGCGAGTTCTTGGAGGATTTTACATATACTACAGGTTTGAATCGGTTGTTAATTTGGTTGGGTTTCACTAAAGATATTCGCATCCATTTTAACATATCTGAACTTGCTCAATGTAACCAAGCTCTACTGAAGCATTTTACAGTTTCTGCAAAACTAGAAATACTCTGCTCTGTTCTCTCCATTGTCAAAGTTGAGTTCTTGGGAAGATTTATTTATACAAGCTCGAATTTCCTGTGAATTTGTTTCGATTTCATGGGAATTTGTGTGACAATTAACTTGAATCATGGATTTTGTTATGGTGTGGGCGCAGGACCCAAGCATCAAGGAGATGGCGGAGCAGATCACCAAGGACCCGTCCTTCAGCAAGATGCCCCGTAAATCTACTGTATGATCAATCAAAACATGTTTTCTCCAAAGTCCAAACTTAATGGTAAACAAGAGGCTAATCTTGCTATTTTTGTTTGTTATGCGGTTTGCACTTTTTGTTTCCTTGAACAGTTTACAGTTCATCTAATTTACATTTTTATGTTAACTTTAGCAATTAATTTACCTCAAACAAGGTAATTAATATGATAATTATCCCCTGTGTATACCGCAAGTAAGTAACTTACTATAATTATGTTAAGAAATTAGAATGTTTGTGACCGACTGTTTAATAAGATGCTCTTTTCACAAGGTGTGATATTGTGGCATATTTACCCTGGAGCTAGCATATATATGGAGCTGACTTTGTTCCTGGAGGTGAGCATATATTGTTGATCTTCTCATTTCAATTGCAGCAGTTCCTTGATTCACAATTTATATAGTGTGGTATAGTGGTTGTATTTGGAGGTTTATCCCTGTGAAATAATCACCGCAAGGTGAGCACTTTCTGCAGCTAATGTGTTATGCATAAGCTCAATGTGTTTGGTCAACTAACTACTGCTCAATTAAAATTGGTGACCTTCCATTGATGATAGGTCTCGAAATTATGCATTGAGTAATTGGACCTGACCTAGAGTACTTGGTTAATTTAGTGATCTTTTAACAAAATTTTAACTGAATTATTTTGGGCAATGGAGTACTGAATTTTAACTGAGTAACTTGCACTTGCATATGCACTAGACCACTTGTAAATTCTTTGGCTCCTCTTTAATCTGGTGTAATTACTTAACTGACCGTAATAGCCCTGACACTTGTAAGTAACCATATCATTCAAACATCCAATTAAATCTATTCTACTCCATTTCCTGAGATGAAATTGTGATGATGGGAGTGACATTAAACAACTTGAACATCTAATTGTGCATGTACTCCATTCTTATATACTGATCCATCTTGTCTTTGCCCCATGTTAACATTCAAATTGTTAATTGCATTCAAAGTGTTAATTGCAGGAGCAGACACAGAGGAGGAATCTGCTACCTCAAAGTAGTTGATCGACGCCGGGAGGGTGGGTACGTGATGTCGGAGGCTGCCGGGAGGGTGGTGACGAGTTACCGAAGAGATGAGTTCTTTTTATTGGATACTTGTAAAGACATGGTAATATTCTTGCTATAATAAAAATTATGGTTCTATTTCATTTTTTGTTTTTAAATTATTTTTCCTTATAGGTTGTTTTTTGTAAATTTGTATTTTTTTACCAAATATACTATTAGTGGCGCATTTCAGCCTTTATTGGTGGCGCACCTAGCTTTTTAGCTAGTGGCGCACCTCAAAGGTTACTAGTGGCGCACTTGGCTTTATTACTAGTGGGGCACCTAAGGGTTAGTAATGGCGCACTATTAGGTGCGCCATTACTGTCTGGGATAGTAATGGCGCACCAAATGTGCGCCATTACTAAAAATTACTAATGGCGTGCTAGTAATGGCACACCTAATGTGCGCCATTAGTAGCCAAAATAGGTGCGCCATTAATAACATGTTTTCCAGTAGTGAGTGGACGAAGGCGTCGACGAAGCACATCTGGCGCGGTGTACAGTGCTTTCAGTGAGGCGGATCTGTTGCGGCGGACAAGGGCTTGTATGAAGGGCCAGCAATGGGGCGGACGAGGGAATCAGTGAAGGGCCTACACTGTGGAGGACGAGGGCGCTAGTGAAGCAGATCTGGTAAGGTGGACCATGATGGCGGTCAAGGAGATCTGGAGTGGTGGAGAAGCCAGTCGCTCAAGCGGCTCCGATGAAGTGGTGAGTTGGCAGTTGGGGGTTCCATGGTGTGGAAGGTAGATCCGGCGGGGTGTGAGGTCCATCGCTGCGGCGGAGTGTCGATGTACAAAAGTAGGGGTCCCTTTTTGTACCCCTTTACTTGTGCGCGGGAAGTCGCAGCCCAACGCCCATGGCCACACTTGGCGGGGCAGAAGAAGCCAAGGTTACTGGGGCTATGCTCAAGACCAGAAGCATGAAGAACTGAGGGGCGAGGTGAAACTCCCCTGGCAAGGTCCTTGCCGGGGCGGCCTTCACGGCCCGGGCAAGAACCTTGCTGGGGCAACTTGCCCAACGCCAGCAGGGCTGCCACCCTTGGTGGGAACCACATTCGAACCAAATCTCGGGAAGCGCCCCCGTTGTGGCATGCAGATCTTTGTGAAGACCAAGAACATACAAGACTAGATGAGAATTAGAAGACGAAGATCCTCGACAAGATCCTTGCCAAGGATACCTGCCAAGACTCCACTGTCGTTCCCACACAGCTGCCAGCCCACCAACTAGGCGAGCACCTGCGTGGCGACGTGCGGCCTCCATGCCAACTCAGCAAGCACCTGCATGGTGGCATGCAGATCTTCGTGAAGACTCTTCCACCGCACCAACTCAGCAGCCAGCCAGCGTGGCACTACACGCCTCGTCAGTTCGGACGCGCGTCAAAGCCAGGCGAGGTGGCGACAGCTGGGACAAGCTTCCGTGCCGTCCCCGATAAAGCAAGAAGGGCATGTCGGAAGCGCATTAATTGCGTTTGTCCTACGGTGCCAGGAGATAGACTCGACTAATGTACAACTTTCAACCTCCTGTGTGCCACTTTGGCAGCCCCTTTTGACAATAAAAGGAGGCCCACAGCGTGCTAGAGAGGATTCGAACTTTTTGGACCCTGCACGCTTTGTAGCTAGTCCAAGAACACCAGATAAACATAAACCAGTAGGCCCAAACCACCAGGGTATTACGCATCACTTGCGGCCCAAACCTGGATAATCCCCCGTGTTGATCCCTCAAACCCACTCTTTCTACAGCCCCGCGCCCGCCAACCGTAGCAAAAGGGGTTCCTTGTGATCCCGTAGGTGTCGTTTCCCCTGACATCTTTGGCACGCTAGGTAGGGGGCACAAGCTGTGAAAATCCGGCTTGAAGGTCAGCTCATCGACTCTTTCATGGGAATGGCTCTAAGGGAGAGGGCGACGTCGATCAGCCGCCCTCCGGTGCCATCCGCAGCTTCGACAGCCATCCATGTGGCCCCGAAAAGCTATGTCTTGCAAAATTTTGGCTAATTTCATTTATATAAGTCTGTCTTCCTCGAAAGATCTTGTTCCTTGTATGGGAAACCTGTACGCAATGGGACCCTTCTGCTATTGGCGATGCCCTTGTCTCTGTCTTGAGTCCGCTCGACAGTTCATGCGGCCGCGCTGAGAACGGTAAGGTGGCCTACCCGCTACTAGCAGCGCTCTTGTCTTGTTTCGAGTTCACTCGACAGTTCAAGCGACTGCACTGGGAGTGGCAAGGTGGCTTTCCCGGCAGCAAGTGCCCCCTGGTAGGCTGCTAAGGATCCGTCCTCAAAGCACCGCAGCATGGGTTTATGCGCCGACAGCCTTATCCAACCTAGCGTAGGGTGCGAACATACAAAGAAAGATCTATCAGGAAGATTGCATGCGTGATATTGAAGTACTACAGAGTTATATTACATCAAATAATCACTGCGGTTCTAACTTAAGATAAAATTGTCTTGGTCTTGAACTCGCAGCGGTGACGAGAAACGGGGTGTCTAGTCTCGGCATTGGCCCTCCACCCTCTCAACTCCATTGACGTAGTCTATGAAGGGCTTGATACGCTCCTTGAGCACCGCAAGGTCCGCCTCCTCCGGCAAGCTCTCCAATGCGTTGGTGAAGTTGACGGTGGGGTTCCAGAACGCCACCTTGGTGAGCACCTTGGTCAGGGCGCCCCGGCAGAGGCTCCGGGACTCGTTGGCCAGATAAGTTGCCCGGTTGGAGTGGAGCTACTCTAGGGATACAAGAAAGCCCTCGAAGAACAGGGTCAGTTTGGCGTTGGGACTCACGTTCGGCTCCGGGGAGTACCTCACATTCAGCATCCCCATGGTAGCTAGCTTCGTGGTGATCCTGCCGGCAATGTCGGCGAGGCAGCTGACCCAACGGTTTATGCCCTCTGCGTACTCCTTGTGTTCGGCGACATCATTCCTCCACAACTGCTTCTCCTCCTCCAGGTCCTTGGTCAGCGTCTATTCCCGGGCCCTGACCTTCGAAAGCGTCCCCTCAAGGCCCTCCAGCTTCAGCTTCAGGATATTGATGGAGTCGTTGGCCTTGGAGAGCAGCTCGGCCTTGCCGAGGATTGTGGCCTGCGCCTCCGCCAAAGCGTCATTGGCCGCGTCCTTCTCCTCCGTCATCTCTAGGACCTGTTTCTTCAGCCCATCCCGCTCCACCTCCAGCTCCTTCACCTTGCCGGCATGGACCAGGGCTTGAGCATTGAGTGCCTCCTTGTTCCTCTCCTCTAGCTCCTGGGTCCGCTACGCGACGAGCTTCTCGACCTCCTCATCCTTGCCGCGGAGTGTGAAGGCGAGTGCCTCCTCATTAGCGGCAAGGTCCTCCTCCTGGGAGTTCATCTCGGCCTGGTGCTGGTGCCGAGCGGCCTCGTCCTTGGCGGCCTGCTCCTTCGCCGCTTCCTGGGTTTTCTCGACATCATCCTGCTTTAGGATGAGCTCATGTTTGCGCTTAGCAAGCAGATCCTGGGAAACCTTCAGTTCTTCATGGGCCTTGTGGAACCAGGACTGCGTCTCGGTGACGCGCTCCTCGAGATCCGTCTTCGCCTTGACCACTGGCGCCATCCTGGATTTTGCCTTATCTAGGCGGGCACGATGGAGCGCCTGGAGCTTTTGGAAATTGACACTCATGGCCCAAAGGAGCTGCTCCTCTTGGGAACTACCGCCACCGGTGCTTGGTTCGTCAACAACCTCAAGCCCGGCGGCGGCGAGCGCCTCGTCGTCGAACACCTCCCGCTCGGTTTGTGCCCTGGTGCTCGCTGTTCCCGGGAGGTGGACGAACAGGTCATCAGCAACCTTCAAGTACTTACCCGAGCTAGAGGAAGCAGAAGAGGAAAGTTGGTCATCAACCACCCCCTCCTCGGCAGCAGCCTTGCTCGTCACCCCAGCAGGCCCCTTGGCAGCATCCTCCGCAGTGGCCTTGGCGGCCTCCTCGGTGGCGATCTTGTCGGCCTCGGCCTCGGTGTCCCTGGTGACCCCCTCGATGACGGTGTCAATGTCCTCCCGGTCCACCGAGGAAGGGTCTGGATACCAAGAAGGGGAATGAGGCGGAGCCAAGGTCGAGGTTCAAAAAGAAGAAGAAAGAGCAGGGACGGGAAACAAATGACTTACCCACACCAGGCTGGGAAGAAGTGGCGCCCTCCCTGGCACCCAAGTTCGCCTCCTCCTCCTCCATACGCGTGGGCTTGGTGGTGGATGCCCTTGTGGGGGACGCCCCTCGGGGCGACGTAGTCGAGGGGGGCGGCGTGTTGGGGGTGACCCTCGACGGCTCCTCCTACTACCGTTCTTCTCCTGCAAACCTGGCAAGGTCAGCATCAAGGATTCACACCCAAATGTTCATCAGTGGAGGAGTGAGTGATGAGCTTACGCTGGGGGCTGAAGCGGGGGCTACGACGGGGGCTGCTGTCCGGGCTGCTCTCCACCAGCAATGGCGTACACGAAGTACCTGCCGGGGGCTTGTCGCCCGTGGAGGCCTTGGCCCTCTTCGCCACCCTCTGGGCCAGCGTCTCCACGTCCCTGTGAAGATAACATCAAAACAAAGGAGGATAAAACAGGAGTAAAGTCAGGAGATGATGTGGGGGCGAAATACTTACTCTTCCTCCACCTCCTCCTCCACTAGCTTCCTCTTCCTCACCGGGCTAAAAGATCCGAGGTCGAACTCGGCCTCCAAGGTGTTTTCCAAAGGAGAAGGGGAGGGAGATAGGGTCTGGTGCTGCTTGGACGAGGAGGAAGCAGTCACTGTCCTCTTCGCCACCGTGGCCTTCGCCGCCTTCTTCGCGGCCACGGCCTTCATTGCCCTCGTCTCGTGAACGAGCTGCTCGTGGGCCGGCTGCTGCTGCGTGGTCCTGCCGGGTCGGACCGGCTCACCAGAGCTAGCCCGCCGGAGGACAAGTTGCCTCCCTGCAGCCAGGGGTCGTTCACCTCGACCTCCTCTTCAGACGACTCGTCGCCCGCGTCTTCAACAAGGGGGGCCTTGGTGTTGGCGCCGCTGGCCTCCCTGGTAGACTCCGCCCAGTGGGCGAGCTCCATCTCCTCCGCGGCCGCGTCGGCCTTGTCCTCTACGACGCCAACGCTGCCGGCCTCCCTGGTGAGCGCCGCCTCCGCTGCCATGGCGGCAATGTAGTCCAGCTCCGCCTTGGTGGTGTCCTGGATGAGTAGCGGCTCATCACAGACATAGCTCGTTGACAAAGTGTCAAAGAACTCCTGCACTTTCTCGGCTGCCGGCTCGGCCCAGGCCAGGTCAAGGCCATGCACATTGAAGTCCGGTATCATGGCGATGATGGAGGACTGGCCAGAGTTGTTGCTCAGCGGGACCACTCCCGTCGGCAAACCGAACAGGGCCCCCTTGATGGCCTTGCCGGCCTTCGCGGCCCTGCCGGTCCTCTCATCCATGCCGTTGCTGTCCACGTCGAGCTGAAAGAGCCTTTGACATAAATGGGTGTGCCCCATCACCATGAAGTTGTGCTTCAGGCCAGGTCGGAGCCTCATGATGTCGGCCGCGTTCCTGAAATCCCAAGCCGACCTCCCCTTGTTGTGCAGCGGGGCGATTCGGTGACGCATGAAGTCGGCCCTGATCATCTCGAGGGTGAGCCCGGCCATGTTGAGGCGATGGATCCTGGTGGTCGTGACCGTGAGTTTCTCGTCGTTGGCGTCGAGGTCGCTCCAATCCCTGCGGCGGGTCAGCGGGCTCTGACGAACTCGGCAGAACTCCTGCGGGTCCTTCTCCTCGATCCAGCACCACCGGCCCCGCCACTCCTCCCACCTCTCCTTCTGGGCACCCTCCGGATACGTGCCTTTCTCCTGGGTCCCTGGGATCGAGGTGATGCAGCCAGAGATGGCGCCCCCTAGTTGGAGACGAGGGGAGAAGTAGTGGCGGAAGAGCGTCATGCTGGGAAGCACTCCGGCAAAGCCCTCGCAGAGGTAGGCAAAGAGAGCCATGCACGCCACAGCATTCAGTGTAAGATCCAGAAGATGGAAGCTGTTGGTGTGCATGACATTGTTGAAGAAGTTACAGAGGGGGGGCAGAGCCTGTAGGAGAAGAAATCGACGAAGAAGGGGTACCAATTTGGGTCGGCCTTGGCAAAATCGGCGGGGATGACACGCGTGGCTGGGTGCCCCGTCGTCTTCCTCCCCCACATGGGCAAGAAGTAGTTCTTGAGGTGGACCGCATCGACCGTCGAAGGGAAGTAGGCAAGCTACATCCGCCGCACTGCCAACTCGCTCTCCGGCGCCTCCTTCTCCCCGGCGTCCTTGGCCGCTCCCTTGTCCTTGCTGGTTTTGGGTGCCATGGCAGCTGGGAGGGGGCGAAGGATCAAGAGCAATGAGGACACGGCGGCGGCGAGCAGAGGCAAAAGCTTCAAATCTTTCGCCCGAGGAAGAAGATGGGAATGGTGGCTCTGAGATTCGAAAAGGCACAGAGGGTAAAATGAGCAGCGTGCCTACAGTCTTTCCTTTTTATGGGGAAGACGCGGGCCGCCTCTTTACCACGATGTGATGCATGAGTGCAGCAACCGTCCCACGCATGACCCCGACATCACGCACGACCCCCGCATCGTGCATTTAACGCGGGTCATGGGGAAGCGCAATAAGCGAGGGAATTACTGCAGTAAAAACTCCGTTGTGCGCGCGCCCATGCACCATTTTGTGCCTAGCCCAATAACACTCTGCGCTTATATGTGGCCCAGGATCGGGGGCTCCTGTCGGTGTACGAAAGTAGGGCTCCCTTTTTGAACCCCTTTACTTGTGCGTGGGCAGTCACAGCCCCACGCCCATGGCCACACTTGGCGGGGCAGAAGAAGCCAAGGTTACCAGGGCCGTGATCAAGACCAGAAGAATGTAGAACTGAGGGGCGAGGTGAAACTCCCCCGGCAAGGTCCTTTCTGAGGGGCCTTCACGGCCCCGGCAAGAACCTTGCCGGGGCAACTTGCCCAACGCCAACAGGGCTGCCACCCTTGAGCCTAAGAGTTCTGACGCCCTCAACCACATTAGAACCAAAGCTTGGAAGGCGCCCTTGTGGTGGCATGCAGATCTTTGTGAAGACCAAGAACATACAAGACTAGCTGAGAATCAGAAGACGAAGATCCTTGGCAAGTTCCTTGCCGAGGATACCCATGAGACCCCCTGTCAGTGTCAAAACCGGTGGATCTCGGGTAGGGGGTCCCGAACTGTGCGTCTAAGGCGGATGGTAACATGAGGCGGGGGACACGATGTTTACCCAGGTTCGGGCCCTCATGATGGAGGTAATACCCTACGTCCTGCTTGATTGATCTTGATGATATGAGTATTACAAGAGTTGATCTACCACGAGATCGTAGAGGCCAAACCCTAGAAGCTAGCCTATGGTATGATTGTCTGTTGTCCTATGGACTAAACCCTCTGGTTTATATAGACACCGGAGGGGGCTAGGGTTACACAGAGTCGATTACAAGGGAGGAGATCTACATATCCGTATTGCCAAGCTTGCCTTCCACGCCAAGGAGAGTCCCATCCGGACACGGGACGAAGTTTTAAATCTTGTATCTTCATAGTCCAACACTCCGGCCAAAGGATATAGTCCGGCTGTCCGGAGACCCCCTGAACCAGGCTTCAATGACGATGAGTCCGGCGCGCAGATTTGTCTTCGACATTGCAAGGCGGGTTCGTCCTCCGAATACACCATAGAAGATTTTGAACACAAGGATAGTGTTCGGCTATGCAAAATAAGTTCCACATACCACCGCAGAGAGAATAATATTTCCACAAATATAATCTGCTGACACGTTTAGAAACATGACATCACGCCATGGCCCGGTCATTATCCGAACCGTTTTTCTCAACCAGCACTGCACATATTGCGAGGCGGTTTTCTTGACACGTCCTGTCGAAGCAGAGATCATGTCCCCCTTATTACGGGATTCTCATCAATACGGACGTGGGTAACCCAATCGTGCCCGTTGGTATAACTCGATTTTAGGCAAGTCCCAAACGGCCACGAGGAGGACGCTTGATATTCACCCTCTTTATAAAGAGGCCAAGGCCTGTCCTTTTTCCTTCTCGTACTCAATCGAATCCTTCCCATGCCTCGAGTTCCAACACCCAAGGCTCAGGTCAGGCGCTTCGGACGTTCAACCATGTTCGGATCCAACCTTCAAGGTCGGTGGATGCCTTCCTCTGTCATAGAGGAAGACATCAATAAGCGAAGAGATGCCAGGTATTTGACTGACGAAATCTAGCACAGGCTGCCTGCTCGAGGGCAGGTCATTCCCACTCGTGAACCTGGCGAGAGCATTGTATTCATCTCTCACTTCCTCCGAGGGCTAGGCCTCGCTCTGGATCCCTTTGTTAGGGGGCTCATGTTTTATTATTAGCTAAATTTTCATGACATGGCCCCGGATTCCCTCCTTCACATCTCATCGTTCATCGTCGTATATGAGGCCTTCCTCCGCATTACCCCACACTTCGACCTATGGCTCAAAACTTTCAATGTGAAGCCAAAGATGATTGAGGGGCGACACGCAGAGTGCAGAGGTGCTGTAATAAGCAAAAGCGCTGATGTTCCATGGCCATAGGGTTCCTTCCCGGAGGTGTCCAGTTTTTGGCAACGAGAGTGGTTTTATATCACAGCTCCCCGAGGTACCAAGTGGATAGCCGCCCCTGCCTTTCGCTCGGGCCCCCACCACAACTAATGTCATGGATCAACAAGGGGCTAGAATGGGGGCCAGTAAATGATGTGCCAATATTGCAGAATCGCATCCAAGATCTCCTCGAGAGAGATGTCAGCCTGGTCACGGTAATGCAAGTTATGCTAGTTCGTCGATTCCCGCCTTGCAAACGTCGACCCCTCCATATGTGGGAGTTCAACCCAGAAGGACCGTGAACTATTCAGCACTTCCTTGGCATGACGCTCGAAGAGATGTACAAATTGTTCTTCGGACCACAAATAAAGTGTCCGGACACCACCGAGGATGCTGGTCTAAGTTGTAATTGCCCAGATACCCAAGTAAGTAATCCCGTGGCCGAACACGCTATTTATCGTAACATCATTCTGAAAAGTTGCTCTTTGACTCTTTGACCAGGACTAGGTAACAAAGGCGAAGATGATCAGGTGTTTGGCCCCCCTTCCTGAAGGCTCGGGCAATCCAGTACTAGCCAGAATGCTCAAGCCGGCGCCTTATCACACGCCCTCAGGGGAAGATAAAGGGGCAAATAAATAGGCTGAAAGCAGGCCTCACTCATTATTTATCCAAACCGGGGGAATTAGCACCTCCGCGAAGGAGGATAACTAGGGAGAAGACTCTGAAATTCCCTCTCCCCAAGGAAGGAAGAGGACCACCTCTGAAGACCCGGAAACAAGTGTTTCCAAACGGGGGAATAAATCTTCGCCAGAGGGTCCTGCCTTAGAGGGTACTCTTGCCGCAGACCACCCGCAAGGGGATCAGCCCTCTACCGAGCTGTAAGTACACAAAAAGTACTTAATAGTAAAAATATCCTACATTACTTCTGAAGACAATAACCGAAGCATATATCTTGTAGTTCGGATCGTAGCCCTTCTCGACAGAGTTCGTCTTCGGGGGATATTCTTCCGGAGATGATGGAGAGCGAAACACCTCCCCCTACCACCCCGCCTTATGCAGCGGGCGACCCTGAAGTGTCGTCGCGGAGGGTTTCTCCTGATCTGCCAAGGCTAGAGGGTAATCCTTTCGCCACCCAAAGTCCTCAGTATTCGGCTCCTAAAGAGAGCAACAGAAAGAGTCCAGAACCGTCCGGTGTGCAATCGAATGCACTGAGGGATCTTCTAGAGCAAGCGGCCATCTCAGAAGCGCATCGTACGCTAATGGGTACGGTGATTGAGAGGATTTCATCCGCCGAAAGTGGGTTGCACAAAGCTTTTATGAGTCTGCTGAAAGGCTTTGAGGTACGTGAAATAGTGTATGTTTTTTACAGTACCGCACAGGTTAGGTGTGCCCTATGCAGATAGGAGCCCCTGAGACTCTGGTTGCCGTCGAGAACGGCGGCAAACAGAGGATCATAGTCCCAGGTAATAATCAGGCCGCCTTCATGTGTAGGTTGCTGAAGGTCCGATGGCTAGTCGGACTGATGAGTTTGCCGAGCTGAAGCGGCAATTTGATGCAGCAGATGCCGACATTGTGTTTGTCAACAAGCGGCTCGGTGAGGCACAGGGTATGTGATTTCCCCGGTGATCAAAACATAGTAAGAGGAGCATGATGCCAGTATCTTTAATATGTTGTTACTGCAGATGGAGCTGCTGCCGTCGAGACCCTTCGGGCGGAACTTGCCTGAGCCAAGGAACAAGCTAGGAATAGTGATGCAGCCGCTCTAAAGGTGGTCGAAGAGCTGAGGGCCGAACAGGCTGCGCATTGCCAAAGCAAGGAGAAAATAGCCAAGATGGCCGTTGACTTGAAAGATGCCGTCGATCGTTACCAGCTTCTTGAAAAAGAAAGCCGAGCGAAGGCGACGGACCTAGAGAAGGCCATGGTGGCAGCCATGGAAGCCCGCTCTAAAATTAGAGCGACGAAGGAGGAGCTGCGTCAAGCTGGAGATATCGCAGCTGGGAAGCCCTTTTTGTTGCGGACGAAGTTCGGAGATCCGAAGTATGCCCCTCTTGATCAAGTATGGAGTTCTGCAGACGCATACGTGGATTTGGCAGCCAGTGCTGCTGATGGGGCCGAGTACTTCAAGGATCAAAAAGATCGTGAAGTGGAAAGGCTATTCTGGTCACAGTTCCATGTTCCAGTGCGTCCGCTGCTGTTGAATGAGCGAATGGCCGAGTGGTCCAAGCTCCATAGGTTGTCCGGGCTTGCCATGAGGTCTATTGTGGATCATCTTTGGCCGGAAGGTCCAAGGCCGAATAGTTACTTTAGTTTAGTGCAACAATTCCTTGGTGCTGTGCCGCACATTGATGCTATGAAGAGGTCGGCGTGCATAGAGGGTGCGCGGATGGCACTTGCCCGTGTCAAGACATACTAGGCAGAGATGGAGGCCACCATTATTGCAACCCAGAGTTCGGTCGTGGGCCGAGTATCTGCCGAGCACTACTTTGAAGAAGTCCTTGAAGGCGCTCGTTCAATTAAGGCTTAGTGCTCGAAGAATATTATGTTCTGGTGACATGTATTCCCATTGTAGAAAACAATGTTTTATTGAATTGTAAGGGTTGTGTTTATACTTTTGCCTAAAAGTATTATGATGCCTCCTGTGCGGCTGTTTATGTATATATGTATATAACCTGAAAGTTTGCAGTCGTCGGCTTTTTCCCCCACGCATATAATGTGGGGGTGTTCGCAAAAAAACGCGTATCCACACTTGATCCAACGTCTTGGTCCATTAAGGAGGTGGTAGCGTAGTGAACGAGGCAATCGGACTATATTGCTTTCACACTTTCACTTAGCCATAGGAGTTTGACGGTGGGACTACTATATAGCCCCTGGTACTTCCGCGCTTGTCCGAATACAGTGCGCATATGTACATGACCGGGAAACGGCCCTTCGTTAATGCGGAGGAATCCCGAAGATTCTGCTAAGTCATCAAGTGGTTGACCAGTCTTGTGCTTTATCATGACAGTCCGTTTTCGGCTTTCTCTACTGAGGTGCTCATCCGGATGAACCAAGGCACAATCGCAGTAGTTCTCCCGGTGCCGCCTTAGCCGATAGAGCGGAACGTAAGGTAGCAAAACACGGGAGCCGGGCAAACCCAACATTTGACCAAAGACATGATTCGGAGCTGATGCATATAAGGCCAAACTCGCGACGCCGAACACTCCCTAAGGTATTCGCTCTTTATAACACATGCCAGGCTGAACAATGCCCTTAATAATAAACCCCAAGTGTCCAGTTACGTGCAATATTCTGACGTGGCAAAATGCCAATAACGTCAACATACTTCTCAGTTGTACTGAGTATCCGGGGGGTGTGAACAACAAGAGACAGTAAAAAAGGTTTACGCAGGGTCTTAATCTGAAAAGAAACCTTTGAGCGGGTCCCTGCTGCACGTCTGCGCCTGTGTCTCCGTTGTGCTGTGTCCTGGATGGATCTGTAAAAGAGAAGAACTTAGGTGAAAGTTGTCGTGCCAAAAAGTTGGTTATTCTCAATAAAACATTAAAATTCAAGATAAGTCTAGTTGAGCCGAACTAGCCTTGATTACACGCGGGAAGCGCCTGGTACCGTCTATGAGGGTTTAACCATCACACCAATCTCAGGTATATCTACTGATGCGCCGGACTCGTCTAACCGTGTCCGCGGTCTTGACGACCTGTCATTTATTCTGGTTGGCAAGCTCGTCTAGTGCTCGGCTGTTAAAGTCGCCGCACGTTCTTCCGTGCGCAGAGAACGCTCAATATTTCCACTAACTGTGATGGTGCCATGTGGACCAGGCATCTTAAGCTTAAGAGAAGCGTAATGTGGTACCGCTTTAAAACGAGCGAAAGTTGTTCTTCCGAGTAGTGCTTGATAGCTGCTTCGGAATGGAGCAATGTCGAAGTCTAACTTCTCACTTCGGTAGTTTTCGGGTCAACCGAATACAACCTCCAGTATTAGAGAGCCCGTAGAGTGGGCCTCCAGGACTGGTATTACTCCCTTGAAGGTAGTATTACTATGGCTGATTTTTGTCGGGTCTATCCCCATTTTGCAGACTGTGTCCGGATATATCAGATATAGACCACTGTCGCCTTCCATAGGGACTCGTGTGAGATGATATCCGTTTATTATTGGGTCTAACACCAAGGCAGCTAATCCTTCATGTCGGATGCTTGTCGGGTGGTCCCTGCGATCAAAAGTGATCGGGCAGGCCAACTAGGGGTTGAACTTAGGGGTGACGGGCTCTATGGCGCGTATGTCTCGGAGTGCGTGTTTGCTTCTCCTCTTCGTCATGTGGATCATGTTTACTATTTTAGCCTCTAGTGGGAATTTTTTTCTGTCCTCCAGTGCTTTGCTGGCGAGGTTCATCCTTGTCTTTGCTTGGTGTTTCCCTCCCCTTGTGTTTGGCGTTGAGCTTACCGGCCTGCTTGAAGACCCAACATTCTCTGTGGGTGTGATTTGCAGGTTTATCGGGGGTGCAATGAATCTAACATAATTTGTCTAGGATCTTATTTAGGCTGGACGGTCCATCTCTGCTGCCTTTGAAAGGCTTTTTCCGCTGACCTGGTCGAGAGCCCCTAAATCCGACGTTTACCGCCGTATTATTTGGGTTGTCTTCTTTATTTCGATGCTTGCTTTTACTCCATCGTGGTTTTCCATTACCATCCCTGACTTCGGATGTGCCTGGGTCACTGGTGCTACTGCGGGCTAACCAGCTATCTTCGCCCGCGCAAAAGCGGGTCATGAGGCTTGTCAGGGCTGCCATTGTTCTCGGTTTTTCTTGGCTGAGGTGTCTGGCGAGCCATTCATCTCGGACGCGGTGCTTGAAAGCTGCTAAGGCTTCAGCATCCGGACAATCGACGATTTGCTTCTTCTTAGTGAGAAGCATGTACCAAAGCTTTCGGGATGACTCTCTGGGCTGTTAAATTATATGACTTAAATCGTCTGCATCCGGAGGTCGGACATAGGTCCCTTGAAAATTAGCCCGAAAAGCATCCTCGAGCTCCTCCCAACTTCCAATTGAGTTTTCGGGGAGGCTTTTCAGCCAGTGCCGAGATGGTCCTTTAAGCTTGAAGGGCAAGTACTTGATGGCATGGAGATCGTCTCCGCGAGCCATATGGATATGGAGGATAAAGTCCTCAATCCAGACCCAAGGGTCTGTGATCCCGTCATACACCTCTATGTTCACTGGTTTGAATCCTTCTAGAAATTCGTGGTCCAGCACCTCATCGGTGAAACATAGGGGGTGTGCAGCACCCCTATATTTGGATGTATCATGGCGTTCGGACGGTTGTAGTATTTGGTTTTGGTTTTGTGCCGAAGAGCGCTTCCTAGATCCATAGATGGATCTGGTCATACTGGATTTTTGGCGCTAGTCCTCACGTAGATCGTGTGTTGACTTATGTGCGGCCTTGTCAGCCGCTCTATCGCGGTCACAAGGTGGTTGATCCGGCCGGTTGGAAGTTTTATTTTTCGGTTGTGTGGCTTTAAGGCCTCATCGTCGAATTCAGGTAATAGCTTGCGCTTTGGATAGATCTTTGTGTGGTAACTACCACCATACTTTTCTTCGTTGTTGAGCACTTTATTCCACCTGCCGTTGAGCTTATTTTGTGTGGCCTTAAGCCTTTTCTTCTACTTCGTCAGACTCCTCGCTATGGCAATAAGCCTGCTGCGGAGGTTCTCTTGTTCCAAGTGCCTTTTTGGGATGATGTGTGCCTCTTCGTCCGGACTGTTTTCCTCCCTAGAGGGGGGTTGATGAGGTTTATCCATTGCGTCACTGTGTTCGGACATCAGATCCGTACTATGTTCACCGTTTGCAGTTTCACCGTGCTCTGCCGCTGGGTCAATGTGGTCGTCGTTTCCTCTAGAGTCGACTGGAGTGTTACTTTCTTTTGCGATGTTATCGTTGTTTTTGCCGAGGCGGGATTTGGGGAGGCGCCTACGCCGACACTTTGTTTGCTTCTTGGAGGGGTCATCCTCCGTTGTCTTGTCGCCATTGCCTTCTTTAGGTGCATCCACCATGTATATGTCATGTGATGAAGTGGCTGTCCAGCGCTCTGTGGGCACCGGTTCCTATTCCACTCCTGCATTGTCATCCATGTCGTCGATGTCTTCGAAGTCGAAATCGAGCATGTTGGCTAAATCGTCGACAGAGGCTACTAAGTGGGTGGTGGGTGGGCAGCGAATTTCTTCGTCGTCCGCATCCCATTCTAGCCGGACATAGTTCGGCCAAGGATCTCCTGACAAGGAGAGAGACCTTAATGAATTTAGCACATCGCTGAAAGGTGAGTGCTGAAAGATATCTGCGGAGGTGAACTCCATGATCTACGCCCAATTGGATTTGATAGGCACAGACGCAGGCGGCTCGGAGTCCGTGGCCGGAGACGAATCTAGTGGTTCGGCAACACGGCTCTTGTAAGGGGTGAAGTCAGTATCCGGCTCCACCGCCACTAAGAGTGCGGCCTCCATGGCGGGGTCTATCCCCTCGTCCTCGGATGGTGCAATTTGCTCCGGATTGAGGGCCGGAGTAGTTGCAGGTGTGATCTCCTGAACATTGTCCGATGGCAGAGTTACGTCATGCTCGTCGTGATTGTGCGGCGCACCTGACATGGGCTCAAATCCGTCGAAGATCAAGTCTCCGCGGATGTCGGCAGTGTAGTTTAAGTTTCCGAACCTGACCTGATGGCTAGGGGCGTAGCTCTCGATCTGCTATGAAGATCTGTCCGGGGAGGAAAACCTCACCCTGGACCGCATCGTTATCGATCATCGAAGGAGCCATCTAGCCTTATGGTGACGGCACAGTGGAACTCTCAATGAAAGCACCAATGTCGGTGTCAAAACCGGTGGATCTCGGGTAGGCGGTCCCGAACAGTGTGTCTAAGTCGGATGGTAACAGGAGGCGGGGGACACGATGTTTACCCAGGTTCGGGCTGTCTTGATGGAAGTAATACCCTACGTCCTGCTTGATTGATCTTGATGATATGAGTATTACAAGAGTTGATCTACCACGAGATCGTAGAGGCTAAACCCTGGAAGCTAGCCTATGGTATGATTGTCTGTTGTCCAACGGACTAAACCCTCCGGTTTATATAGACACTGAAGGAGGCTAGGGTTACGCAGAGTCGGTTACAAGGGAGGAGATCTAGATATCCGTATTGCCAAGCTTCACTTCCATGCCAAGGAGAGTCCCATCCGGACACGGGACGAAGTCTTCAATCCTGTATCTTAATAGTCCAGCAGTCTGGCCAAAGGATATAGTCCGGCTGTCTGGAGACCGCCTAATCCAGGACACCCTCACCCCCCAGCAAGACCCTTGTCGGGGAAGCCCACGACGCTGCGGCAAGACCCTTGCCAGGGCCCCGGCAAGACCCTTGCCGAAGACATCCATGGGGCCGCAGCATGGCCCACACCTTCCAAGACTCCACCGCCATCCCCACACAACTGCCAGCCCACCAACTAGGCGAGCACCTGCGTGGCGACGTGCGGCCTCCAAGCCAACTCAGCAAGCACTTGCGTTGTGGCATGCAGATCTTCGTGAAGACTCTGCCACCGCACCACCTCAGCAGCTAGGCAGCAAGCGTGGCACTACACGCCTTGTCAGTTCGGACGCGCGTCGAAGCCAGGCGAGGCGGCAACAGTTGGGAAGAGCTTCCTTGTCGTCCCCGATAAAGCAAGAAGGGCACCTCGGCAGCGCATTAAATGTGTTTGTCCTATGGTGCCAGGAGATAGACTAGACTAATGTACAACTTTCCACCTCCTGTGTGCGAGTGTGGCAGCCCCTTTTGACTATAAAAGGAGGCATGCGGTGTAATCAGAGAGGATTCAGACTTTTTGGGCCCTGCACGCTTTGCAGCTATTCCAAGAACACTAGATAAACATAAACCAGCAGGAGTAGGGTATTACGCATCACTTGCGGGCTGAATCTAGATAATCCCCCGTGTTGATCCCTCAAACCCGCTCTTTCCACAGCCCCGCGCCCGCCAACCGTAGCTAAAGGGATTCCTGGTGATCCCGTAGGTGCCGTTTGCCCCGACACGGAGGACTAGATTTGGTGGCTTGGCATGGTTGGGGGGGTTGGCGAGGGGAAGGGAAGGGGCTCTGGGGAAGAATGTTGGGGGCAAAGAGGGGAAAACAAATGGAGTTACGAAAACAGCCCTTTTCTGTTCATGTGGTAGGGTAAAAGAGGAATATCGCAGGGCTAAACTTTCGGGCGCGAGATATTTCGTTGTGAGCGGGAAGTTTGAAAGCTTTTGGCACCTGAAATTAAGTGTCTTGCTCTTGTACGGCTGACTATGATATCATGGCCGAGAATTTATTTGTTTTGCATGCGAAAAAGTGCAAGTTTCGAAAATCTATGTCTCCAACTCGAAACTTAGATTGTCCATTCAATTCAAATATGGAAGATTGAGCTAGTGCAAGCAAATACCATCATATGGTCCAATTCAAATGAAATTCCATATGTGTTTATCCTAAATATGATGACAAAAGCAAAAATGTGTATGTGTATGAATAAAGTGGATGGTTATAAATTTTGAACATGCCCATATGTGTATATCTCTAGGTTTGATATATGAATTTGAAATTACTAAATCCCTGCTTAAAAATGTACCTCTGTTTAAATGAATTACAAAAGCTAATGATGGAGTCGAATTCCAAAAATCTAATCTTAGGTTTGTAATTCTGGTACTTCAAGGTATATCACGCATGTTGAAAAGTATCGTTGAGAGAGTCCTGGGTTAGGGGGTCTCCGGACAGACGGACTATATCCTTTGGCCGGACTATTGGACTATCAAGATACAAGATTGAAGACTTCGTCCCATGTCCGGATGGGACTCTCCTTGGCGTGGAAGGCAAGCTAGGCAATACGGATATGTAGATCACCTCCCTTGTAACCGACTCTGTGTAACCCTAGCCCCCTCCGGTGTCTATATAAACCGGGGGGTTTAGTCCGTAGGAAAACAACAATCATACCATAGCCTAGCTTCTAGGGTTTAGCCTCTACGATCTCATGGTGGATCCACTCTTGTAATACTCATATCATCAAGAACAATCAAGAAGGACGTAGGGTATTACCTCCATCAAGAGGGCCCGAACCTTGGTAAACATCGTGTCCCCTGCCTCCTGTTACCATCCGCCTTAGACACACAGTTCGGGACCCCCTACCTGAGATCTGTCGGTTTTGACACCGACATTGGTGCTTTCATTGAGAGTTCCACTGTGCCGTCACCGTAAGGCTTGATGGTTCCTTCAATCATTGGTAATGATGCGGTCCAGGGTGAGGTTTTCCTCCCCGGACAGATCTTCGTATTCGGCGGCTTCGCACTGCGGGCCAATTCGCTTGGCCATCTGGAGCAGATCGAGAGCTACGCCCCTGGCCATCAGGTCAGGTTCGGAAACTTAAACTACACTGCGGACATCCGCGGATATTTGATCTTCAATGGATTCGAGCCCATGCCAGGTGCGCCGCACAGTCACGACGAGCATGACGTAACTCTACCGTCGGACAGTATTCGGGAGATTGCATGTGCAATTACTCCGGCCGTCAATTCGGAGCAAATTGCGCCATCCGAGAGTGGAGGGATAGACCCCGCCATGGAGGCCACACTCTCAATGGCGATAGAGCCGGATACTGACTTCACCCCTTACGAGAGTCATGTCACCGAACCAGTGGATTCGTCTCTGGCCATGGACTCCAAGCCGCCTGCATCCGCGCCCATCGAATCCGATTGGGCGCCGATCATGGAGTTCACCTCCGCGGATATCTTTCAGCACTCTCCTTTCGGCGATGTGCTAAATTCATTAAGGTCTCTGTCCTTGTCAGGAGAACCTTGGCCGAACTATGTCCGGCTAGAATGGGATGCGGACGACAAAGAAATTCGCTGCCCACCCACCACCCACTTAGTAGCCACTGTCGATGATTTAACTGACATGCTCGACTTTGACTCCGAAGACATCGACGGTATGGACGATGATGCAGGAGACGAACAGGAACCACCGCCAACAGGGCACTGAACCGCCACCTCATCATATGACATATACATGGTGGACACCCCTAAAGAAGGCAATGGCGACGAGACTGCGGAGGATGACCCCTCCAAGATGCAACCCAAGCGCCGACGTCAGCGGTGCCCCTCTAAGTCCCGCCACAACAAAAGTAGTGATACCGGCACAAGAGATAATAACACTATATATAGTGCCAAAGACAACCATAATCCCTTCCAGCACGATGTAGAGCGGGAGGATGAATAAGCTAGCCCTCCAAAGCAGGCGGCAGATGGAGAACCAGAAGAGGACAATTGCATGCCCCTCTCCGAAGACGAGGTGAGCCTCGGCGACGAAGAATTTATCGTGCCTGAGGATCCCGTCGAGCAGGAGTGCTTCAAGCACCGGCTTATGGCCACAGCAAGTAGCCTGAAGAAAAAGAAACAACAGCTTCAAGCTGATCAAGACTTGCTAGCAGATAGATGGACCGAAGTCCTTGCGGCCGAGGAATACGAACTTGAGCGCCCCTCCAAGAGTTACCCAAAACGTAGGTTGTTACCTCACCTCGAGGAGGAAGCATTGAAACCTCCATCACCAGTGTACGATGCGGCTGACCGGCCACCGCGTGGCCAAGCTAGAGAGGCGTTTCAGCCTAAAGTTCAGCCTGCACCCCGCCACCACTCAATCAAAAATACCAAGGCCCGGAGCAACACACGGGACCTGCGAGACATATTGGACAGCAGGGCAAAACATGCAAGATCGATCTACGGATCACGGGGGAACGCACCAATACGCGACAATGATCATCACACCGGATACACTAAAAGCAAATCCGGCCGAGCTGGACACGGCAGACAAGACTCGTATGAACCGCGTCACGATATAGCCCAGCACAGAGGCGCCGCACACCCCTTATGCTTCACTGATGAATTAATGGATCATGAATTCCCAGAAGGGTTTAAACACGTAAACAATGAATCATACGATGGTACTACAGACCCCGCGGTATGGATAGAAGACTACTTCCTCCACATTCATATGTCCCGCGGGAATGACCTACATGCCATCAAGTATCTCCCGCTCAAACTCAAAGCGCCGGCTTCGCATTGGCTCAACAGCTTGCCGGCAAACTCCATAGGAAGTTGGGAGAACCTGGCAGAGGCATTCCTGGACAATTTCCAGGGCACTTACGTGCGACCACCGGACGCTGACGAATTAAGTCATATAACTCAGCAGCCAGGGGAATCGACCAGGAAATTCTGGACCCGGTTCCTAACCAAGAAGAACCAAATTGTCGACTCTCTGGATGCATAGGCCTTAGGGGCATTTAAGCATAATATCTGTGACGAATGGCTTGCCCGACACCTCGGCCAAGAGAAGCCAAAATCCATGACAGCCCTCATGACACTTATGACCCGCTTTTGTGCGGGCGAAGATAGCTGGTTGGCTCGTAGTACCAACACAACAAGCAAACCTGGCATATCACAAGCCAGGGATAGCAACGGCAAACCACAACGCAACAAACACAAGCGCCGCAAATATGGTGAAAACGCCAAAAATACGACAATTAATGCCAGGTTCAGGGTCTCAAAGTCCGGTCAGCGGAAAGGGCCACCCAAAAATACAAATTTGGGTCCATCCAGTATGGACCACATACTCGCTCGCCAATGCCACATTCATGGCACCCCAGAAACGCGAGCCACCCATACCAATAGAGAATACTGGGTCTTCAAACAAGCCGGCATTGCAGGCGCCAAAAACAAAGAGCGGTCTCAAAGCGACGATAGCGACGAAGAGCCCAGATCGCCGAACACAGGAGGGCAACAGAAATCCCCCCCCCATATTCAATCGGTGAATGTGGTAAATACCACCTAAATTGCCCACTTGGACCAGAGATGCACCCTTAGGGACGGCAGCTCAATGGAACTCGCCGTCCCACAATATAAGCTAGGGTCGGTCACCTTCAACCACACGGATTGTCTGGTTAACGCCAATCAGGGCAATCCAGCCGCACTAATCCTCGACCCAATAGTAGACGGGTTCCACCTCACTCGAGTCCTTATGGACGGAGGTAGCAGTTTAAATCTGCTTTACCAGGACACAGTGCGCAAGATGGGCATCGATCATTCAGCGATCAAGCCCACTAAAGCCACTTTTAGAGGCATCATACCAGGTATGGAGGTTAGCTGTACAGGCTCCATTGCCCTCGAGGTAATCTTCGGATCACCAGAAAATTACCGTATCGAAGAGTTAATCTTCGAAATCGCCCCTTTCCGCAGTGACTATCAAGCACTGCTCGGGCGAACCGCGTTCGCTCGATTCAACGCGGTGCCACATTATGCCTACCGTAAGCTCAAAATGCCCGGTCCACGCGGCGTCATCACGGTTCATGGCAAGGCCGAACCTTCATTCGGCACCAACAAATACATCACTGGCTTAGCAGCAGGAACAACGAGCAGCACCTTGCAACCGATCCTCCAGTTGACGCCCAGGCTCCCGGACACCGTCAAGGGGCTCCGAACTACTTCACGGAAGGATACCCCGGCTCGTCCAGAGCTCAACTAAACACTCCGGCGAAGGCCATGACAGGCCGAACTCAGCGGTTCAACCGCCCTCCGGCACACAAACATTTCTTATATTTCCTTCGCAGGTTCACCTTTGCACCGACCAAGACAGACTCCACAGACGCAGCTCGAACGCGTCAGGGGATCCTTAGACATTCCCCGCAGCGAACGTCCGGCTACAATACGGATCCACACTCAACCTCTTCCCCCTGGTCACAAAAGGTTCTGCTATCACAAGTCCTTTTTTATCACATTACTTATACCCATACACATAGATGTATTATTCAAATACAACATGCGGATTTATATGACGTTTACCTACTGATTATTTCTTATCGAAATCATTTTGTCAAATGGCATCCGTACACAACGATATGCCTAAAATTTGACAGGGGCTTTGTTTTCCCCATAACACAGCAATAAAAGTCCGAACACCTTCATGGAAGTTCGGCACCCCAAACTTATGGCATTATATGCATCAGCTCCGAATCATGTCTTGGGTCAATAGTTGGGTTTGCCCGGCTCCCATGTTTGGTACCTTACGTTCCGCTATATCGGCTAAGGTAGCACTGGGAGAACTACTGCGATTGTGTCCCGGTTCTTCCGGATGAGCACCTCAGTAGAGAAAGCCGAAAACTGACTGTCATGATACGGCGAGAGTTGGTCAGCTGTTCGAGCGTTCACAAAATCTTTAAGGATTTCTCCCGCATAATGCCATAACCAATGCAGCAGGCGATGGATCGGCTTTTTCTCCGATCAGGCGCTTATGGAGCCCCTAGTACGGTCTTCCGAACACAAGGGGCTGCGCCAACCATACTAAAGCTCCTATGGCTAAGTGAGAGTGATAAAGCCCTATAGTCCGATTGCCTGGTTTGTTGTGCTGAGCACCTCCTTCGGAGGACCCAAAACTAGGATAAAGATTGCTCAGGTTTATCCCAAACAGCCCCGTACTTCTTACGTGGGGGCAGAAGCCGGCGACTGGCCAACTCTCAGCCTTAACATACAAACGGCCGCACAGGAGGGTAAACTTTTATATAACAGGTGACATATAAACGACCTTGTTCAAACATTACGAAGGACAACATGATCGACATTCATGGAAATATAATGTCCTTGGTACATAGCTCCGCTTCAAGGTAGTATCCTTTCAGGACACTCTTATAATACAATCCGGGCTTGCGGTGCTCCTTCCCCTCTGGCGGTCCCTCGGTCACTAGCTTTTCGGCATCCATCTTCCCCCAGTGCACCTTTGCGAGGGCGAAGGCCATTCGCGCTCCTTCTATACAGACTGACCGCTTGATGACGTCAAGTTGAGGGCAAGCGCTTACAAGCCGCCTCACGAGCCCGAAGTGGCTGCTTGGAATCGGCTCAGCAGGCCATAGCCGGATAACCATATCTTTCATGGCTAGTTCCGCCGCCTTATGTAGTTCGATCAGCTGTTTTAGTTGATCGGCAAAAGGCACCGGATAATTCGGTGCCAAATACTGCGACCAAAAGAGCTTATCGGCGGTGTTCCTTCCTTCGGCTTGGTAGAATTGAGCGGCATCTGATATACTGTGAGGTAACTCGGCAAATACACCTGAGAAGTCCGGATTCACAATCAGAAACATAGTTTTCCCTTCAAATACTTGCTTTACATGGGAAAAACCTTACCGCCGCGATCTTCCTCGCCTCTTGGATCCCTTGCAGGGCGCTTTGGGTTTCCCCCCGAGCGTCGCTCGTGGCTTGACGCGCCTTGGTGAGTTCAGACTCTTTCTCTGTTAAACTCTACTCCAAGGCCTCACATTTACTTATGGCTTCTTGCACCGCCTGCTCAGCTTTAATAACTCTGGCTTCATATTTCTCACGAAGAGTCCGCTCTATGGCCGCCTTTTTCTCGGCCTCGGCAACGGCCCTTTTGAGGGCCTCGACTTCGGTCATAACCCCTAGCACAAATTATGCGGCATATTTCATACTGAACATTTATTTCACAATAAATGCGTGCAACGCTTGTGCATACCTTGTTTATCCCTCAACTGCATTTTTTAATTGGCCAATTTCTTCTATGGCCCAACTCAAGACTTTGATTCAGTCCGGAGATCTCCACAGTACGAGAGGCAGCAGCCGATACAGGTATCTGCTAGGAACAGAAGAGAAATCAATATCACTCAATGAGTCTTCCTGTGATCATCAATGCGATCCCCTGTCCGGTTCTCACCGAACAGGGTATCAGGGGCTACTATCTATACTATGACACTCTTCGGCAACTTATAAAACATACCTCAAATCCTATTATAAGGCTGATACAGGCTTCGCTCAGTCCACTCTCGGTTGACTGAATCTTCTCAAGCACCGCAGCCATAAGGGCACGGTGTTCGTCAACAATGGAGGCGTCTCGTAACACCACCAACAAAGCACCCGACACCTCTGGATGGACAGAGGTCACCGGCGGAACAGGCATGCTCCCTCCAGCTGAAGGAGGCTGCCTACTTTATTCTGGAGCCGTATAAACCTCTGCAATCGCATCCGGTGAGGAGCCGAACTCAAGGTCACCCCCGCCGTCAGACCCTATGGGAATCTTTTCCCCACGTGTCCGGCCCCTGCGGTTTTACCTCCAGGTGCCGCCTTCATGGTTTCTTCCTTTCCTCCTTGGCCGGGGTCATCCTGGGACGAAGCCTTGGTGTTATGCACCTGTTTGGAGGAAGGGGCCTTTTGGGGCATCCCACTCTCCATAGCATTCAAGCTCAGCAGGTCCTCTGATAAGGATTGTTTGGTACGGGACCTCACCGGACCACCAAAAAATATGGCTTAAGGTTAAAATACTAAGCCACGATGAGTCCGGACGCTTAAACATACTCGGATTTTATATTCTTAAGAGTTGACCAGGGGCTGGGCCCTGGGATCCCATGCCAGGTCGGTGTCGGCGGCGGCAGTGGACTCCTCCGGAACAAAAGCCCTTCCCCTTTTGGGCAGTTCGGCCTCCAAGGGTGCGGAGGCCGTCCTCTTCCTCCTTCCCCCCGCAGGGGATTCATCTTGCTCCTCCTTTTTATCCTCTTCGGAGGTGGAACGGGCATCAAAGCCTTCGGGTATTATGTCTGAAGTGCCGCGACGACGAAGGCCACCCCGTGTCTTTTTGGCCTCCTTTTCGGCTGTCTTCTTCGGCACCTTGTATGGTGTCGGGACCAGCATCTTCATCAGAAGTGGGATGGCTGGGTCTTCGAGCAGCGGGGCCGGAAAATGGATCTGCTTCGCCTTCTTCGTCCAGCTCTGGGGGAGTTGAATAAACATGCGTTAAGCGCTTCCTTTGGGTCATGCGGATAGAAAAGTTTGATAAACTCACCGAACTTGCAGGGCGGGACAGTTGGTACCCGCGGTCTTCGGCGGAGTCCGGCCATGATTTACTAGACTTGAAAAGCACCTTCCAAATGTCCTTGTGCGAGGAGCCAAAGAACCTTCGCAAAGATTGGTGCCTGGCCGGATCGAAATCCCATAGATTGCAAGTCAGGTGTTGACAAGGCAGTATCCGGTAGACTAACATCACCTGGACTACGTTGACAAGTTCAATGTTCTTATCTCCCATATCTTTAACGCGCGTCTGAAGCACCGATAGTTCACTAGATGAAGACCAGTCCAGGCCTTTCTTGACCCAGGATGTAAGCCGCAGAGGGGCGCCGGATCGAAACTCGGGAGAGGCGGCCCATTCCTTGCCGCACGGCTCAGTGATGTAAAACCACTGCTGTTGCCACTCCTTGACAGAATCATTAAAAGTTCCCGTTGGCCATATGACGTTGGGCATCTTGCTCATCATAGCGCCCCCGCACTCGGCGTGCTCACAGCCCACCACCTTGGGCTTCACATTAAAAACCTTCAGCCATAAACCGAAGTGCGGCGAAATGCAAAGGAAAGCCTCGCACACGACAATAAATGTTGATATGTTGAGGAAGGAATTAGGGGATAGAACGTGAAGATCGATCCCATAATAGTACATGATGTCGCGAACGAACGGGTGGAGGGGAAACCCTATCCCACAGACAAAATGAGGGAGGAATGCAACCCTCTCATGGGGTTCCGGACTAGGGATGATCTGTCCCGCCGTCGGAAGACGGTGGTTGATTTTCTTGACCAGATACGCGGCCTCCCGAAGCTTTTTGATATACTTCTCTCGGACGGTAGAGGCCATCCATTTGCCTCCTGCTCCTGCTCCGGACATCTTTGGAAGACCTTTTGTGGGTAGAGACGGTGGACGCTTGTGCGCTAGAGCCTAAGCAGAATGGAATGAATTGGGGAGAAGGCGTGGGTGAAAAGAATGAATCCTAATCCCTTTATAGGGGAGGAAGAGGCGATGCGCCTCCCCACTCGCCTGGTAAAACCTCTTATTCCCCAAGCGCCATAATTGATGGTGCGGTTGGGTTACCCACATTCGTATTAATGAGAATCCTGTGATAAGGGGACACAATCTCTGCTTTGACAAGACGTGCTAGGAAAACCGCCTCGCAATATGTGCAGTGATGGTTGGGAAAAACGGTTCGGATGGTGACCGGGCCATGACTTGACGTCGTGTTGTCAAAACGTGTCAGCAGATTAGATTTGTGGAAATATTATTCTCTCTATGGTGGTATGTGGAAATTGTTTTGCAGAGCCGGACACTATCCTTCTGTTCAAAATCTTCTGTGGAGTATTCGGAGGAGGAACCTGCCTTGCAATGCCGAAGACAAAATCTACGCGCCGGACTCATCGTCATTGAAGCCTGGTTCAGGGGCTAATGAGGGAGTCCTGGATTTGGGGATCTCCGGACAGCCGGACTATATCCTTTGGCCGGACTGTTGGACTATGAAGATACAAGACTGAAGACTTCGTCCCGTGTCCGGATGGGACTCTCCTTGGCGTGGAAGGCAAGCTAGGCAATACGGATATGTAGATCTCCTCCCTTGTAACCGACTCTGTGTAACCCTAGCCCCCTCCGATGTCTATATAAACCGGAGGGTTTAGTCCGTAGGACAACAGACAATCATACCATAGGCTAGCTTCTAGGGTTTAGCCTCTACGATCTCGTGGTAGATCCACTCTTGTAATACTCATATCATCAAGAACAATCAATCAGGACGTAGGGTATTACCTCCATCAAGAGGGCCCGAACATGGGTAAACATCATGTCCCCTGCCTCCTGTTACCATCCGCCTTAGACGCACAGTTCGGGACCCCCTACCCGAGATCCGCCGGTTTTGACACCGACAATCATTATATCATAGTCCAAACTATGAAACAAATTGATCAACCATGAGTGCACACACTATTGACCATATATATCTCAATTATGCTAAAGTCACTCAAATATAGATACCTCACTCTATCTGAAGCCACCCCCACACACAAGTCGTTCTCTCCCCCAGACACGAACACACAAGCACATTAACACCCCCCTCTCTTCTAAAGCCCAGACCCCAATATAGGTCTCTATCACTTTGTCTCTCGGGCATGCACACATCTCTTCCCCCACTCTCTAGGTCTCCCGGCATCTCTCTTTCCCAAGCACACACACTATATAGAGTGTATCTTTCCCATACACACAAAACATCACCCCAAATGTCTATCTCCCTAGTTATGTGCTTCTCGCACACTCACCTCACACACCACCCCACTTCAAACAAGCACACTTTGTCTCCTTGTGCACCACTCTCCTATTTCTATCTCTCCCACATGCGGACCTGCCCCAGCTCCTTCCCTATATACATATATGTCGTGACTCTTTCCATAGCTCCCTAATGTATCATTGTTCTCAATCTCGCATGTTGTTCTCTACACCATCTATTCTGGATCTCTCATGAAGTCCCTATCACACACACGATGACTCGCTTCTCATGCGTCTTCGTACATAGGCCACTTTCGAACAACATCAACATCGTCTCCCTATCAACATCAACAAACGTCCCCTCTCCCCCCTCTCTTCCTCTCTATCTCCCTCGCGAGCTCTCTCTCTCTCTCTCTCTCGCTCGCTCTCACACCCCTCTCGCACACAGACTCGATGTCTCTTCCAAATAGTCTGCTCCCCGCCCGCACCCATGCTATCCCGCTACTACACATGCCTTTGTATCTCTTTGACACACATGTCACACCATTCCCCCTTCCTTATACTAGCTTTACATCATTAGTGGTCTCTCTTCTCCACATACACACACTCCCTCTCACACACACATGTGCACAAACACACACAGACACGCACAAACACCCATCTATCTGAATCCTTCTTTTAAAACACACACCCTTGCATATTCTCTCCAGCTCTTGGTATGTATATGTCCCCCTCTCTCTAGCTCAGATTAACACGAAAATTCTCCATCTCTCTAACTCACACATCTCTCCCCATGTCCGCATGTGTATCTCACACACTCACTCTTTGATTATGTCTATGTGTCTACACGTTACACAACACAAAGCCCCATGCACATGTCTACCTCTATCCTCCACATGCAGAGACACAAAGAATCTCTTATCATTGCCTCAGTATCTACACATATCACACATCCACGCTGCCTCTCTCTCTCTCTCGCACACACGCTCAACAATGGTTTTCCTGTGAATAACGTAACGTATATTCATCAACAGTCATGGCAGTACGACGAACACGAGACGTGAAAAAGAATAAATCTACACGTGCGTAGGCCACCTAGTATGACTAATATGACTAGAGCAAGCTGAAAGTGCACCGCCATCACCCCCTCCTTATCGATGACGGGAAAACCTTTGTTTTACACAGTCAAGAAGTCATTGTGCTAAGGCCCCACATGCTGAGCCGTTGAATAGAATGTTCATCCAAGTTTACAGAAACAAGTATTGATAATACGTTCGTATCTCCATACTTATATTTCTTCTCTTATAAAAAAAACCAAGCTGGTGAAGATGGTATGCCTGCCATCTTGCAATATAGACCATCTGATCTATATTTGATAGATAGAAATTAAACTAAAAGATACCCTCAACTCTCTCCACATTTGCAGACACGGCTTTCCCTCGATCATCATTATCTCCAACAACCTCATTGTTGAGCAATTAAAAAAGGAAGCCACTAGAACAAACTGGCATGGTGGTCGCTGCCGGCGTCCTCCATCTCCATGCCGTCGCTCAGTCCGACCACCAATCACCACCACGCCCCACTCCTCCTCACCTTATCTCTCCTCTTTCTCAAGATATCATTAGTTTTCACACATGGGATTACTCCCGCATGGGTCAATCACAACAGGTGTTTTATAAAAAAATGCATCTTGATGTTCCGTGCAATGCACGGACATCTTGCTAGTACTCCTACAGAAGGCTTAGTTGGTGATGATGGTGTCTCTACCATCCGTCTTTTCTGACTGTTAGATCTACATCTAACGACTGTGAGGTAAGTTGTTGCCTTCTCTCAACAACATCCCACCTCTCTACCAATTTGTAGAAAAACCCTTAATTAGTATCTTAAAACCAACCACATCCCTCCCTCACCTCACCAAAATAGCCCAAGGAATATATTTTGATTGAAACATAATATATCTCTAGTGATATATGTATAGCAAAATTAGAGTGTTTTCTATCAAGTTTGTGAATAAGTATTATTCTAATTATGATCCGTTGCAACGCACGTGAACATTGCTAGTATTTCCAACCATGCAAAAATGCTAGTATTTCCATAGTTTCGAGTTTTCCATCAAGATATTAATCACTCATGGTTGATATTTAGTTTGAATTACGTACACATAGGTACTATGTAACTAGTTGTTTTTATTGGCTTCCAAAGCTTAAATTTCACTCCGACTTACAGTATGTAGAGTATTCAACAAAAAACTACCACTTTCAACGAGCCCTAGGAAGAAACTATTGTACAAAAATAGCAAAAACATACACAAAGTTTACCTAGTGCCAATTAGGCTCGTTTATACCCGTTTATGACAAGGTTGGCCCCCACATCCGTGCCGACAAGGCAGCTTAAACCAACACATTTTGTTTGACCATTGACACGAGGGACCCACATCTAACCTTCTATCATGTTCTTCCTCCTCCAATCATTATTTTTCCTGAACATTACTCATGTGTGTTCGTCGGTGGCTCCGATGATGAGCGAGTTGTCCGCCGCTCCGCCGGACGGGCCGAACACAACGCTGACCTCCGCGCGGATTGGCTCGCTACCCGAGCGTGACTCACGCGTGAGCAAGAAGCCGCGCCGGCCTTCGCTCGAGCCAGATGGCTGGCCTTAGCGTGGCGCGTGCGAGCAAGCCGTTGCACCGCCGTGCCAACCTAGCTAGCAAACCCTACAGACAAGCAGCTGGATGCATCCAGCAGGGTGTGTGCTCTCTTGGCTAGCTAGTGGCCGCGAGCGCTGGACGGAGCTGGCATCCGGGCTGCAGCAAGATGGGCTCTGCACCGCCGGCGGTTTTGACCTCGCCCTCTGCCGGCGACGGTAGCTGCGTCCCATGGCCGAGGATGATTAGGTGGACGGGCCAGAGGTAGGAGGTCACTCGGGGATTTTTGTCCATACTGACAAGTAGGTCCCACAAGTCATAACGCCTAACTTGTCGGTCACATAGAAGGCGTTGACTTAAGGGGTGACATGGGTTGAAACATGACTATAACGACACTTTGTAGAGTAGTCGTTTGTTGGTAGGGCTGGTTGGTAAGTGGTACTCCCTCCGTCACGGTATAGAAGGAGTGGTTCAATTTTCATGCATTTCCAAAATAGGAGAGGTTTAAGACGCGCTGGTAATTAGTGCAGAGTTAATTAGGCCCCTTTGAAATCAATTACCGGCTCTATCCATGCATGTTGTCCTTTTCATTTGTTGGTGTGTATGCGTGTGTTGAAAAGTTGCATGCATGGAATCCGTCTCTACCAATGAATGCGTGATGGCTGCTCGTTTAGTGGCCATGGGGTTACTACGCATTGGTTTGCCAACTAATTAGGCGCCATGCTATAAACTATGCTACTATTTTTCAGTTGCATGCAAAGCAAACAAGAGCCAATCGTGGAACACCTTGGTCCCAGAGATTTTTTATGTACGCCTTCTGAACCGTGACAGATCCTTGTAAGGAACAATGTAGTAGCTTGACTTTTGAAGTCGAAAGGACGTGTTGCTCCACAATCTGGGTGCACTGGATAGCCCAACCATGTGAACGGGTTTTCCCACCCATCATCTCCTGGCACGCGTACTAGAGTAGTACTCCCATATATCAATTCACACCATGCAAAGTTTCTCGCCTGCGTGCTCGCCCTAACCGCACCTCGCTTGCAGCTTCCTCATTAGTTAGCATATTTAAACTAGAGCCTCCCAATTAAGCCCGAGGAGCGATAAAAGCCTGCCGCAGTATTGGGAACTGTGCAATATGGCTCTGTATGTAAAGTGCTAGTAGTACTCTACTACTTTGTATCTTGTGGTGTTGCACGCATGGACTTCACTCCATTATCGACTCTATAAAAGAAATTCCTCTTGACTTGATTTTTTTTTAAATGGAGGCAAAAGCTTTGCCTCATCTCATTCATAAAGAAGGAACTACTAACAAAGTTCTACGAGATACATTACACCTCCATAAATGGAAGCGAAAAGCCTAGTCTTGTTGTATCAAAGAACTCAAATGTTCTTCCCTCGTAGTAACCGTCGCTGATAAACAGGCTGCTAGTGTGTGCATGAGAGGAGCGGCTGAGTAGGCCAACTATCTTGAATAGAGCACGGAGAGTACCCACTACGCAGGTGTACTTTCCCTGCATTGATAGTATAACGATGGTTCTAGAGAACAGTAGTACCCTCCATTTGCAATTGTAGCTCCTTGTCCCTGAGATTCAAGAGTTCAAAACTGGTGCACTATAGAAGTACAGTACATCACACTACTAGTTGAGAAAGTAGTAGTACTACTACTACAATATGCATGCATAGTAAATAATAGCCTCACCATCACTGGGCATGTGGCACTACCACTATGCGTGCCCGCATAATTTCCTTAGCGATGGGACGAGGCCCTGCGGTTACTACACTCTAATCTCTTCCTCGCCAGTTCCCCTCCTCCCAAAGAGAAGGCAGCTCGTCACTTCTCCCATGGATTCGCCAGGCGGTTATCCTCCTCGTCGGGGCTGGGAGACCTTGGACGACGATCCTCTGGGAGAAAGCGCATTTCGCTCCGACGTCCTCACCGCCGCAAGACTTGGTGCTTCTTGCACCAACTTTTTTAAGACGGTGCTTAAACAAGCTTGGGAAAGGGCCATGCTTGTTGGTCTTCCATGCGTCATTGAGGAGAAGGTTCTTCTATGGGACAATCCTTTGAACAGTCCACCGCTCCCTGGCCATGGTTGCACGTTGACTTCGCTAGAGTTGCCGACGTTGAGAGGTAGTCAGATTTTGTCCGATGAGAAGGTCAGTCATGGAGTTTCATCATGTAGTAGTACTTAGTTATTCCATCCCATAATTTCTCCGCTGCCCACCGTCTTATATATATATATATATATATATATATATATATATATATATATATATATATATATATATA